>NW_025336479.1:1910536-1998579 GCF_004798865.1 Varanus komodoensis | reverse complement strand
TGTGTCCACGATAAATGAATTATTGTTGAAGGGCCACAAGATCCTTTCTTGGCTTTTGAAGCTAAAGTCTTAACACTGCTACCCCTCTGGAGATCTTTGCAATAGTGCTGGTTGTGATATAGCCATTGTTAATGCAATACAAAATTAACCCTAAGATTATTACTTGTAAAGTATTTTGCATACTGAAATACTATGCATTTCTTATTTGAGCAGTTACAGTTAAAAGGCAGCATGGGTCAAAGAAAACATCTCTCTATTCTGTAATAGTATAGAAACATAGAAGCTGAACAAGTCAGAAGGGGTCCCCCGGCCATCTAGTCTGACCCCTGGCTCCAGCCGGCTCTGCTCATGACATGCTGGAGCATGCTGGTTACTATGCAGTACACTCATATGCATGTTCATGTGCAAGTAAGCCAAACTATATTAAGCCAGGTTTAAAATACAGTTAACATTTGAACCTTTAACTAAAATCTTTTTGCCACCTAACTTTACCATTGCTTTCTTCACAAATAAACTGCACGGAAATCAATTGGACATTTTCAAGTAAATATTATTGGGATTGACCTGATTTCATAGCATGTGGGTAAGGTCTCTTCTGATGTTCTTTAGAAGGGACCTGCCTTCCTCCCCCCTTCCTTCTTCCAGTTTAGTATTTTTATGGTAGCATTTCAGGCACAATTTTTTCCTATTAACTATGTTGTTTAATAACATAAGACTAGTCCAACATTCTGTCCACAGTGGCCAACCAACAGTCCATGGGAAACCTATAGGCAGGACATGAATGTAAGAACACCTTACCACCAGATTTCCCAATAACTGGTGTAGATAGGTATTTGCTTCTTATACTGGAAATAGTGTGCAACCATCAAGACTAGAAGCCATTGATAGTCTGCTCCGCTATAAATGTTTTCAGTCCCCTTTGAAAGCCCTCTAAATTGGCAGCCATAACTACATCTTGTGGAAATGAATGTCATAGTTTCTGTGCTGTATAAAGGAATACTTCTGTTTATCTGCCCTGCATCTTCCAGCAATCAGGTCCACAGAATCACAGGCTCTAGTATTATGAGAAAGGAAGAACACTGTCTCCCTACCTGCCATGCATAATGTTGTACATTTTATCATGTCTCCTTGCAGTCAGCTTCTTTGTAGTCTGACTAAGTATAGAAGGTATGAGTGAACAGGAGGTAGTACATATACTCTGTTATTGTCCTGTTTATAACTTCTTATGGCCAGAGATAAAATATATTTCACTGTATTTATGGTGGAGTTGCCACAACTACCATGATATTGTGTGGCACATGCTTGTGCCATGAGGTGGGATGGGGCCAAAGAACTGCTGGCTTGGTAAGTCAGAAACTGTCTGGTGTCCTTTCTCCTGGTGTGTTTCCCCTTGTCAGTGTAAGTGCCACTCAAATTTACCTCAAAGCAGCAGTAAGTAAGGATGTTGTCTGGATGCATGGGCTAGGTTCCTCTTGTGTTCAGGCTATAGGATAATGGTTTGGTGGTGCTGGAACTTTGCTTTACCACATTAATGTTTTAAAAGCTATTCTTGAGGAGAGTGAAAGGGAAACTTGTATTACTCCAATAGGATGAAAGTCCCCCTGCAGCTGATGTAATCTTTACTGAAGAACATAATTTAAGAGGAGCCATGCTAAATCAAATCTATCTGCTTAAGTATTCTGTTCACACAATGACCAGTGTTACCTATGGGAAGTGCACAAGAAGGGCTTGCTTGAAAGAGCACCCTCCTACATATGTTCCCTGCAATTTACATACATAGGACTACCACCTCCAATGCTGGAGGTAATAAAAAGCTGTCATAACCACCACCCATTGGTAGCTTTATCCTCCCAAAATCAGTCTAATCTCCTTTTAAAGTTGTCCAAGTTTGTATGTCACAAATTTTCTATCCCTTTAGTCCATATCCTGTGTACAATTACTTTTTATCCATGATGATGCTTTGTAATAAAACAAATTATATACTATACGCATTTTATGTATAATTACAACTGACACTATCTTTTTCATTACATGTCTATCCTACTCTTTTCCCTCATGCGAGGAACCCAAAGTAGCTTACATGAATCTCCCCTTCTCCATTTTATCCTCACAACAGCCCTGTGAAGTAGGTCAGGCTGAGAGTTAGTGAATAGCACAAAGTAACTCAATGCGTTTCATGGCTGAGAATTCAGATTTCCCGAGTCCCAGTCCAGCATTCTAACCACTATCATATTTGTCTAAGTCTATACAACGTTTAATACATTAGTAACATTTATCAGTGCAATCAAAAGCCTGTGAACCAATGGGAATATGATTTAATAGGGTATACAGTATATATCCCATTGTTGCTATATAATGTATCAATTTGATTATACAAATATAACTTTAAAACTCAAGAGCATTGGAGTCTGTTAAAATGTTGAACTGGGGACCTGGGAGATCTTGGTTTTTGTCCCTCCTCTCACTGGGTAACTTTGAGCCAGTCACAGACTCTCAGCCCAACCAACCTCATAGGGTTGTTGGTGTGAGGATAAGATTGAGGGAGAAAATTATGTAAGCTCCATTGAATTCCTTTAAAGGGAAAAGAGTGGGATCTAACCATAATAAATACATGTAAAATGTTTATGAAATGATAAAAGCAGTTTTATATATGATGTACCAATACTTGTCAGTGTGTTTTATATGAGATTGCTTGATCTCAATAGAACATGCAATAAATCTCTAATCAAGTTGAAATCAATAACATGCATTACAGGATAGGTACTTTTCCTATTTTGCTTTATGTTTACCATGCTATTTATTGTTGTTATATGTTATTTGGCTATGCAAGATAGTCAGTGTATAATATAGACTTAGTTTTCCTATTAAAGTATTTGTATTTGTATTTTACCCACGAAATCTGTATTAAAGGGTACTAAATGCTGTATTCTGGTATAAGGAGGGAAAATCAATTACTAGCTATGGTGCACCTTAATTATAATTGCTATTTTAAGATACTACACAAATTATATTTTAAGCAGTGATTTGGGCAATGCTTTTAAAAATAATTATTAGTTTATAAATAAAGGGAAATATTAAATAAAATAGTACACATTAAATATAACTCGTCTCCGTAGAGACAGGTGACCAACAGAAACTATTAAATCATGCCCGTAGTATCATTCCCCTGTTCTTATATCCCCACATTTGTACAGTTCCATCCCCCCATTTGCCCTCTACATTGAGTCTGGGACACTAAAAACGGACTGCTTTTCTTTCCCATTGACTTTCCATTGTGGAGCTTTGCAACAAAAAGTAGGATCCAAACTATGTTTTCCGCCGTCCAATCAGAGCCACCAGCTTGGCTCCAATTCCAATTGGCTTTCTCTAACTCATGGTATCCAATCGGCGTGCTATTTTAACAGCCAATCGGCTGTCGAGCTTCCATCCAATCAAGTCCAAGATCCGGGGAAAAGGCCTTTGTGTCAGTTGACGTCATGGCGCCGGCGTAGGCAGACGCCAATAGTTCCATGCGCTGCGTGTCTGTATTGTGAGGTCATGACGTTACATGTCTCCTCCCTCTATAAATACAGTGTCCCCGCGTCAGGGAGGGGACATTTACGAGTCTTTTGGATAAGGTGTAGGACGTATAGGGCAATTGCTTGGAGCGGAAGTGTTTTTTAAGCGTACAGTTCCTGGAAGTGGTAAGTTTCGGTGCCGGGGAATAGGGGTAAAATAACGGGAGAGGAAAGAGACGGTGCATCTCTCTCTTTATGGTACGTTTCAGGAGGGGGGACGGTAAAGGCCTCTTTGTTCCGGCTATGCCGTTTTGTGTGTGGGGGGGGAGGGGGAACATCTTAATACCCGTATGAAGGCTAATTAATTCGTGGGGTGGGGGAGAAGAAATTTCTGCCTACTGCTGCGCGTGGGCAGAGAGAACGTGACTCTTCGTTTCTGCTCTTGATGTCCTTGATTGGCTGCTTGCCCGCGTGGTGGGGAAAACCCGTAGGCATCTGCTAGTACTTATCTTTCGCTAAGACCTCTGCTAAGAGCGGGTGGGGGGGATTTCATACGAACATGTCGAAGTACCGAGGAAAATAATTAGGCTTCAGCATAATTGTGGGTATTAAGGAAGGCAGTTAATGTTACTAAACCGTACTTGTTTTTTCTAGGAAAAGTAAGGGGAAATGGCCCGTACTAAGCAGACTGCCCGTAAATCCACTGGTGGCAAAGCTCCACGTAAACAGCTGGCTACCAAAGCTGCTAGGAAAAGTGCTCCCTCTACTGGTGGAGTCAAGAAACCTCATCGCTACAGGTAATTTTAATGGAGTATTTTTTTTAAGCAATGCATTTTATGAGGCTTCCGGTTAAATTACTCTGTGGAAATAAAGGGATTTGAAGGGTGGTGGTTTTGCTGTAACACAATTGGCTTATGTTGGCATAATTTTTGTATAAGTAATAGTTTAAACTGATTTCAAGAAATGTTCGTGTCATAAACCAGTAGGAGACATGGGTTCTGCAATATATTTTTCTCTAAGTTGTGATCTCTTAAATGAACTATTTAAGCATTAGTAGAAACTTGTGCTGTAGCTTGGTTGACCTTCCTTGGTAAACTCATATTCCTTTCATTTTTCTGTAGGCCTGGTACTGTAGCACTGCGTGAAATTCGTCGTTACCAAAAGTCCACAGAACTCTTGATTCGTAAACTTCCATTCCAGAGGCTGGTAAGGGAGATTGCCCAAGACTTCAAGACAGATTTGAGGTTCCAGAGTGCAGCCATTGGTGCACTGCAGGTATGATTGTCTCAGAGTTCCAGTCAACATATACACCACTTGAACTGAATGGATTACAAGGATCAGTTGAAACATGTTTTCTAACAGTGTCTGTCTTTGTCTTGTCTTAAAATAGGAGGCTAGTGAAGCATATCTGGTGGGTCTCTTTGAAGACACAAACCTGTGTGCCATCCATGCCAAGAGAGTCACCATCATGCCCAAAGACATCCAGTTGGCTCGTAGGATACGGGGGGAGAGGGCTTAAGAGGAGGCAGTTTTTATGGTGTTTTGTAGTAAATTCTGTAAAATACTTTGGTTTCAATTTGTGACTTTTTGTATGAAATTGTTTATAATATGTTACATTTGTACTTAAGTCATTCCATCTTTCACTCAGGATGAATGCTAAAAGTGACTGTTCACATAAAACTCAGTGATGTGAGCCTTGTTGCTCAACAGTGACAAGTTGCTAATATGCAGAAGGGATGGGTGATCTTAATTGCTTTTCATGCATGTTTCTGTATGTTAATGACTTGTTGGGTAGCTACAATTGTAAGGTACTAGAATTGATATAAATGTGTACAGGGTCCTTTTGCAATAAAACTGGTTATAACTTGATCCAAGTGTTTAACAATTGGGGCTGTTAAGTCTGACCATACATCACTGTGATAGAATGTGGACTTTCAGAAGGGTAAAATTACAAGTCTTAACCACAGTGTAACTTACAGTTTCCTAAAAACGTAAACCTGGCAGCTATAGAATACACTATGTGCATTTATAATAGCTATTTTATATATTGTAGTGTCAACATTTTTAAATTAAATGTTTTACATTCACACATGGAGTCTTGTCATTGTTGTGGGGGAAGTAGTATTTCTACCTTGTTATACTACCCCTGCTCAAATCAAGTTCAGCCTGTTCTTCCTTTATGGTACAACCCTGATGGCAGCAATAGCTTGCAGTAATTATGTAACCTTGCCTGCTCTGGAGACTGCTTGTAGAGAACACAATTGGGCAATGCTACTACAGTATCTTAAAACTTACCAAATATTGTCAAGCCTGCTGCCCTAGTCTTGTTTAGGGCGATAAGCAGGAACTGAAGTGTAAGCTTATAGCCCTACCTTTTTTTAAAAAAAAAGTAGGCTTCCTCAGATATATCTAACTCATTTTGTTTTAGGCCTGTAGACTTGACCTGTACTAGCTTTTTGTTTTTATTTGAAATACTACACCTTGCTAGGCAGCTTGTAGTGACTCATAATTAAAATAAAGCAATGTCATTACCTCATGGGAAAGGATTCTCACCCTGGTTATTGGCGATTGCTTTTGGCAGCAGACAAGTTATTTGGGGGAGGATAACATGGGTGTGTACACAGGTTTGCCTGCTGAAAATGATCCATCACTAGCCATGCAACACATTGATAAATTAAACTCTTTCACCATACAGTAATTTATTTGCTTGATTCATTACATTGAACTTGTTTCCTTTAAAATGTAGAAAACGTTTGTTCAATACAAATGGAGTGCAAATCCATGGCTTCAGCTTGATTTTATTCCAGATTTTGAACGTGTCTGTGTAAACATGAAAGAGCAGTAGCAAAACTGAGTCTTCACCAGAGGATGCATTCAAAAAATTATTTCCACTGCAGAACTCTAATCCATTACAAGTACCTTCTTAATCCAAGAGCTGGCCTGCCAAGGCACCACTGACTGAAACTAGGCCCTTGCAGGCTAGTGGGGCTCTATAAGTAGGTCACTGGCAGAAGCCCAGCAGCAACGTATCACATTCTCAGACAAACCATTCCGTGTGTTTAAATCCAGCAGCTAAAGAAACAAATAACTTGTTACTCTTATGATGAGCTCTTAGACATTTCAGCTTGGCAGTAGTTGCTCTAGTCATGGGATAATTTCTATAGTGGGTACACGCCAATTGGCATGTTCAAGAACCTTACTTTCCTACTGCCTCTTTTAGATGTCTTTTATTAGGTATTAGGTGTTTAGAACATTGATCTCTAAATATTTATCCCAAACTTAGATTTGATTGACAGAGGCAGCAAATGAGGCAGCAACTGAGTATATCAACTACAATAAGGCTGCCTCATGTTACTAATTCGATGCTTGATAGTACTGGAGTTTACTTTTTCATACCAAGAAGTCAAGTTTAGCAATATGAAAATACGATTAGAAGCCTATGCATAGCAAAAGTGACTTGGGTGCATTAAGTGTATTTGGGATAATCTCCAATGTTACTGCACAATGTCTATTTTGATGGATGGACATAGCTGGTTACATTTCTGAACAAGCTGCTTTGCTATTTTTAACTGCAACTTCAAAGAGCACATATTCTTACCAATTCTTTTGATGATCTCTTCACTTTCTTCAGAACTTGATTCGAACACAAGACAGTCAAAAGTGCTGTGTTCTGGAGATTCTGCTGATGCCCTATATAAATGAAGTACTGATGACAATGCTACATAACCAGTACATTTAACCTAATACAAATGTAACAGATTTTGGTTCTTGTTTCATCTTGCCCCTCAATGGTTCATTGGCAGAGAGTCCCAGGCACTCGAAGTATCTTTCCTTGTGGGAAGGTTTTATATCTTACGCAGTTGGATGGTATAGTGCACCATGTAAAAATTACGATATAATTTCTGGGTTCACCCTACACTAAAGAAAGCAGTGCTGCCACAAGTCATTATGGGGTCAGGCATAATAAAATCCTGTTACAATGTCTCTGCATGGTTTCAAGGGAAAAAAACTTACAGACAGCAAAAGGCGAAGAGATGGCTACTATCCAGACGCCGTCCCACACAGGAAATGTCTGTGTAAGGGTAACGGAACAGAACCTGACAATGACAAGACATTGATTTGATAAGGCACATCTATAATAAATTAACAGTTCTTACCACATATAATATTTTCTAATAGGCCATACATATTCCAGCATATACTCCATAAAGGCAGTTCCCACTGGGTTATAAACAAGTTCCATTCCTGACAAAGTTAAGCCATGTTCATATATAAATCGGATCATACATGGTTGGCCATCCCCATTTGTGAGGGTCAGGGCACAGGACCGCTGTGGAAGTGGAAACACTGACTAGCGCCCTCTCCCCATCCAAACTCACCAGTGCCTCCCACTTTGCAGTAAGAAATGCCAGAGAAATTTCCCTCTCCAGATGGGTGGGCAGGAAGGCATGCTTTGGAGGCACGCCCTCTCTGCACAGTAATTTAAACAAACTAATAGGCTTTATGGCAGTTTGTTCATAAGTACAGGTTGTTCATAACTCAGATGTTCATAACCCAAGAACTGCCTGTATTCTGCCCGGTGTGTAGAAACTAAATGCACTGAACCGCAGCATATAAAGTTTGAGAAATCATGAAATGCAGTCATGAAAAGCACAATTGACAAAGAAAACTAACCTTTGAAGCCCCTTTTTGCTGGACAAGGACTTCTGTTTCTTTGACATCAAATAAAACGTCCTGAGGAAATATATTAGAACAGTTAACAGATACTAGATAAGTGTCACTGGCAAAATGCCTGTGTCAGAAAATCAGCAGATAAGAAGGGACTCTTAAAATGCTCCCATTTTTCTCCTTCAGTTTTTTTTCCCTTTTATTTTGGCCCTTAAGTTTGGTGTGAGTAGGAATACAATAAATTGTGATCACGAATTGAATCAATAATCATGCCGATATCTTCAACCAAATCACTAAACCTTACAAAATATCACAGCATTGGCAATACGGTCAGTTTGTTAAGATTTTAAACTGCAGAAAAGTTGTGCAAATAAAGTCCAATTTGCACGGATGCAAGCTAGTGACACTTGCTATGTATGGCCTTCTTTTAGGTTGTAATAAGCAACAGTTTGAGTACATACTAAACTTTGATTTCTTATGTGCTCAAGGAAATTATAAATAAAATGATGAACTCCCATCTGGCCTACTGCTTTAAAATTAGGCTTATATTTCATATAGTACCCACAGCCTGGCAATTAGGCGCTCACCTGGGTTGAATAAAGATTACAGTTAAAGGAAATTTGATACGGCCGCAGCTCAGGTGTCTGCGAGTGAGCTGCTGTTTATAAGCTCCCTATAGAAACAACAACATGCTTGACTACAAAGACTGAAGAGTGGTTGAGTTTCTCCAGTGGCTGGAAAGCACAGCCAAACACTAGGCCTGCTTGTTCTTCCTCCCTTAGGGGTGAGCAGCTGGCAGTAAGTAAAGGAGCTGAACGAGCAGCACAAAAGGTGGGCCGCTGCTCCATCCAATTAATTACTAGGTGCTACAACTGCAGTGGCTGTTTGGTTAAAGCAAGTCCTTCTTGCATGTGTTGTCTATCAGCAGCCATCATAAAAAGGTGCCATCTACGTACTAGGCAAAGGGTCCTCTTTAGAGTGAGATGGTGCAAAGTAATCCTCTCTGTGCTTTGTAACAGTTTAAAGTTGCTACACTACATCTGAAGGTGGTGGCTTTTGCTGCAACAGTTGCAGTGAGGGCTTCCTCTTGCATCGCTGCAGCGTCTTGGATGTCTGAGCATTGCGTCACAGGTACAACCATGAATCAATGCTACGGTATAGCATGAAACATCACTACTTACTTGCTAGGAGGACCAGGCATTTAGAAAAGCTCAATATGGTACGGCTCCAAAATTCACAGGAGGTGGGTGGTTACTGGCCATACTTGTATATTACCCATCCCTGGGCGGCAAGAGTTGCCTCAGGTCACTATCATTTTAGAGGCTTCTAATAGTTCTATGGGTTAAAGAAAGCCTACCATGTCCTCACATATTTGCGAATGTTCGCAGAAGGGTTGTTTGATGTGATGACCTTCTGCTACTGTAATTAACGACTGCCTTTGCAATTGTGCAAGGTTTTGTTATCTAGTCCTATGCCATCAACATCTGTGCTATGCATAAACCAAAATAAGAGGTGTGGGAAGGGGGCTGGAGGTGAGATGCAGCTGGGGTCTATACTCAACGGCCAGGACTAGGCCTGCTTGGAGCTTGCACTGAAAAGGAAGGGAACTGACGCATCACTGAAGCAGCGGCATAGAAGGGTAGAATTTCTAGATCCATAAGGATTTGCTTATCACACAGGAAAATCTCAGGCACTGTTTTAATCTGAAACATTCTACTGTGTCCTTTCCCAGCCTGATGCCCTTCAAATGCTCTGGACAACAGCTCTCAGCATGCCCAAGCACTGGCCATACTGGCTATGGCTGATGGAATGTGAATCCAAAACATCTAGAAAGCACTAGTCTGAGGAAGGATGGACTCAACTGGTTTAAAATATTGTGAACGTCCGAGTATTTTATATTATACTTTATACTGTATTTTTCATCTATTTTCAACCTATTGGGTGGTATAGCAGTATAATATGCAAAGGAATAAATAAAATAGGAAGTTCTCAAAGCATTTTCTACAAGAGGCATCACTTTTTACAGAGCCTGTAATATGCAGCACTGATTTCCCACAGAAAGTACCCTTAGTATTCTCCACCCATGCGAAGAAAAGACAGCTGCAGTGGGACATCACAACAAGCGAATCTCTTTCTGAATTGCGGCTTACTGTGAAATGAGCAAGTACACCAGCACATGCGGCATGGCTGCTCCTGCTCGGCTCCCCTGTGCACGCATCATTTCAGAATGTGGTTTCTCTTGAGTGAACCCTTACCCTGCACAAATTCTCTTGCCAGTTTAGATCACACTGTTTTTTAGTTCCTCAGACACAAAACACATTTTAAAATAATCACATTGCATTTGTATCCTGTCTGTTTCCTCCTGAGAGAAACCCAAGGCAGTTGACAGAGCCCCATTTTATCTAAGCAACACCCTTGTGAGCTTGGCTGGGCTGTTAGTGAGTGACTGGCCCAAAGTCTCTTATGGGTTTCATTGATGAGCGAGGACTAGAACCTGGATCTCCCAGGTCCCCAGTCCTGTATTCTAAATACCACACCATACTGGCTCTCCCTTCAGTGACTGGCATTGTCAAAGCAACATATGATCTGATCCTATCCTATCCTATCCTGCTTCTTATAGAAAGATTACTGTTGCTTATTTACTTAGGTCATTTGCTCATAGGAAGAAGTTACTCCTTCAGTTTCAAGAAAATTCTTTACTTTTCTCTACCACAGGGGGTGTGTACCTGTCTATCCTCTTGTATTCTTGGCTGGAGAAGCTCAATAGTTTTCTGTATATATTCCAAATGCATTGATCTGAGAGGCTTTTGGTTACCAGGCAGAAGGTGCCTACTCCTAAAAATTTGCCCAGCTTCAGTTTAACAGCACGTACATGCACTGTTATATCATAATCACATCTCCCAGCTTATCAAGATTCCTATTGCAACCAGCCTCATAACTTGAATTACTATCTGCTGCAGTAATTGCTAATGAAAAATTGGTTAAGTATTGCAGCAGTCAGATTCTGGGGGTAAAAGAAAATTAGGAGAAAACCAGATATTTACAAGAAGGGCAATACAGCAATGCATCCAGCAACTGTAGCTCTGCTTCTATGTTAGGATCTGCATTTTGAAAAGTCATGGCCAGAAACTTACCTGTGGTGGTAAATGTTTTTCTATCACCATAGGTATGCCTAGGTCTAACACCTCTTTGCCTCCATACTAAAAACAGAATCAGAGAGATTTGACAAAAAATAACAAGATACAGCACTAATTAAAAAAATGAAGCAATCCTCTTTCATCTGTCCAATCCACAGTCTCACCTTTCCTACATTGACCTGGCCTAAATACCGCAAATTGTACAGCAGCCTGAGAAGAAAATGGTCAAAACAATTAGTCAAAGAAACCTGAAAATAGCTCTTTCATTTACATGCCAAGATGCAGCTCACACTGTACACCAAAGTCCATGGCCTTCACAGAACTCTGCTGAATGATTCTCAACAGCTGTGCTAACAGTTGACTTACTGGCACAGATGCTTGAGCAAAACATACACCAGGACCAACAACTGTGCCTGGTGCATCCACATTTACATGGCTTTTTTTCCTCCTCATCATAGACACAGTGATGATGGAAAAACATGAGATGACACTCTTCTCAGTATATGATGGAGGAAAGGGGTTGAGTGTTCAAGCCAACATGCAAAGGAGGTGTGTGTGACACATGAAACCACAAGACATTGAGTCTTAATTGGTCCTGTATTTGCAGAAGGATTTCCAAAATGCCCACTGGCACTGAGTTTGACCTTGGAGAATGCTTCTCCTCATTTCTTAACTTTAATATATGCTTCTGTGTCTTCCTCCTTCTTCCTCGTCTCCTCCAGCTAGGACAGTTCTAAAAGAACAGTGGGGCAGTATTCCAAATCTTTCTCCTAGTGTGGTGCACACGTTTACCTGCATGACCTTTCCTGCATCAAGTGGTTGGAAGGACGTGTGTGTGCCACCTACTAGAACCCACACAGCACTGCATCATTTGGCGTGTTGGCTTTTCCCCACAAATCCTGTGACAAGCCTGCAGTAGGTAGAAGTACAAGGAGAACTGCCCTAGAACCATGTCATTCCGACCTCAATTACAGGCTGTGTTCAGAGTAAATCCAAGTGCACCACCTTTATTGTTACAGTTTGCCAAACACCGAAGCCTGCAACTGTTCCGCCTCCATTCACCTTGTCTGGCAGCCCCTACCTGCCCCCCTGCAAGCTGCGGACCTCCTTCTCTTCTTTCTGCACGTGGTCATGCTGGAGCTGGAAGCTGGGGATTTTCTCCCGGAGAACTTTTAGGTAGGGCAGCAGTGGCTTGTACATCCCTCCATCGTGCCATTTCCACCGGATGAGGCGGAAACTTAGCGGCTTGCCCTTCAGCTTCTGTAGGACGGTCCCAGCCTGAAGTGAAATAGACAGATTTACCATCGATGAGAAACTTCTAGCCTCACTCAGCAGATAATCCTTTCTGACCACCATCCATTTATAGACCTGGTTCAGACAATAGGGCAGCCCATAATGAGTTAAGTAACCCTCAAGGAGCTGCAGTGTGTGCCAGTCGCCTTTATGAATATGAAGCCTGTGACCAAGCTAAGCCAAAAATGGTTATGCTGTGCAAACCTGTCAGGTGAGGATGGGTTCCTTGAGGGCTGCACAACCCTCAAAGAACCCCCGCCAGCCAGCTTCATGTGACACAACAAGTTCCCATTGGGGCTTGCCTCTTCATAACGGCGACCAACAAACACTGCAGCTCACTGAAGATTAATCAACCCACAACCAAGTGTTATTATTTATTTATTTATTGCATTTATATACCACCCCAATAGCCCAGAGGGCTCTCTGGGTGGTTTACAAACATTAAAACCCCAAATACAAGTGTTGTGTTGTACAACTGGCCCATAATATCAGCATGCTAATAAGAAGTATGGAAGAAATGAAGCTGGCTCCCTTATTGCTGTTTCAGTATAAATCTAGTGCTTTGGGAGTCACCGGGCATCTCACTTCCATGAATATGGGAACACTGGAGTCTTCTTTACTATCAGATGCAGCCTGAAGTGCCTGATCCTGCCTAATCTTGGAAGCTAAGCAGGGTGGAGCCTGGCTGAGTCTTGCATTTGAGCAGGCGGTGGGACCCGATGGCCTGCTAGGCCCCTTCCAACTGTATGGTTCTATGATTCTGTTTATGCAGTTCACACACAGCTTGCAAAACATATGGCAGTGTAGGTTGTCACTGTTCAGGGTTCCAGCCCATCTCCAGGATGCCTCAATTCCATCTCCTTCCTTTCAGGTATTTTCCTCTCTTCACAGCTGGTCACCATTTTGTGGCAACTAAGCCTGCCTATTGCTCACTGGGCTGTTTTTGAGAGTTCTCCCCTCAATTGTTTTTCTAAACATTTTTGTACTTCTGTGGACCCTGGGGTTCCCCCAAGCCTGCTGATCCCTCCCTCATATATATGGGTGGTGCTGTTTTGCATAAATAAGCCTCCATGCTCAAATTATTAGTACCTGCCAAGAAACACAACACAAGCAGGGGAACCATATCTTTTAAATGCACAGAATTGCAAATATGCAATTGAAGAAAGGTTGCTACTTCAGCTAAAATTAAAGTATGCTTTGCTAATCTGTGACATTTTTATCCCACTTTTCCTTCATGGAGCTCAAAGTAGGGCACCTGGTTTCTCCTCCTTCATTTTATCCTGACCGTGAGGCAGTTCAGACTGAGAGAGAATGATTAGCTCTAAGCTCAACCAGAAAGTTTTATGGCTGAGCATGAGTTTACCCAACAATGTTTCTGCTCTTCCAGTCTAACACTCTTTCCACTACACCACACATTGACTCTCAGAAGAGGTGATCTTCTGGAGAAGAATTATAAAGATTAACCTGCCTAAACATAAATGTGTCTACAATGTCAGGGCCCAAAGCCTGGCAAACCAGAGTTCATTTGACACATTCTGTACTAGCAACAGAGCAAGATCAAATGCTCAAATACAGGGAACATGCCAGGTTCATTCCTCGGCCTCTCTGGTTAAAAGGAAAAGAACGTAAGGAGTGTCCTGCTGAGTCAGAACCAAGGTCCACCCAGTCTGTTCACACAGCAGCCAGCCAGCTGCCCACGAGGTGATTGTGAGCACAGGAGTACCCCCAGGAGTCCACAGCAGCTGGGCTGGTGGGCAGAGGCCTGCTGTGTCTGATACCAAAGAGGATACATAGCCATCATGACTGGTGGCCACAGAAAGCCTTATTCTTCATGAAGGATCTCTGGATGACAAGAAAGCCCCTCTGCTGGAGAGGTCTATTCCCTGGAGAGTCGACCATCCTGTGCTAAATGGGTAATAGTGTGCTGGCCTGGAATAAGGCAGCTTCTAATGATCGCATGGCATTGAAAGGTTGGGGATCGTTCCAGCAGTTGAGCAGACTGCATGAGGAGGACAGCTGCCATATCTGCTAGCACTTTGCTCAGAAATGGCACCTGTTCTGTGAGGGGCACTGTGGTCCTCAAGAGCATGTGCAGCAGTGCAGCTGCAGCTCTGGTGCTCCACAAGACCATCTGAATGCCTTCGTCCCCTTTCTGTTATGAAAATCAGGATTCTGCTTTTGCTCCATGACAGGCAAGAGAACAAAGATGGGCAAAAACAACTGCTCTAGGAACAAGACAGGAGACTCCAGAAGCACACACTGAAGGTGTCTCCACTCCCTTAGGTATGTTTGCGTGAAAACCTGGTAGCCCTTTAGGGGAAGTAAACACATTATTGGTGTGCAAAGGCTAAGAAATCCCAGACCAAAATTTGCCATTGAAAATAGCAGATGCTTGTTTACAAGTTGCCTCTATCTGGATTTTTAAAACATTTGGCACTTCCTCGACTTCCTCTCGGTCAGCTTGGGCAGCCCCACAAACTGCTTCCCACCAGGCCTTGGCTTTATACTGGAAGCTGAGCATGCAAAATGGCTACGGCAAGCAGGGCTGCAGTTCTCCTGTGCCGAGGCTTTGGGAGCCGGGTTCCCAATACTGTTTCTTGTATAGGAACAAGGCAAGCAGGAATGGGTTCTTCCTTACAAGTGACTGTTGCCAGGAATATGTTGCCTCTCTCTCTCATAAAAAGGAATGTGCTCAATGAAGTCATTTGATGATACCCCAGAGCTTTTTTTCTACTATGCTTGCTGACCCCTAAATGAAATCCATGTGAATGAGCACTCCGGGTCATGTACTCTTATGGCTGTTCTCTGCATTTTAATTTCTCTTTCAGCGATAACAGAGGAGGAGCTTATGCATGGGAAGAGTCTGTGAAAATAAACCCAGTTTTCATCTAAATATATCCTACAGGAATGCAGTAATAGTACTTTAGGATTCAAACAGCACTTTTCATGTTTCAGAGCGCTTCACATGCATTCTTTTTGTAATCATTAGGGCAACCCTGGAACAGAATCAGAAAAAATCCTACAACTCCCCAAATGCCCCAGCCAGCAAAGCTGCGAAAGCACAGAAGAGTCAACAGGAGCAACTGTGTAGTGGTGAGATACGTACAATTGCCTTTAAACAAATATTTAAAAGAGCATATGACCATGGGTAGGTGGGGGAGATGGCAACCTTCGTATAGCCTTAATCTCATCGACTGAAGACTATTTCCTAATTTTGTAACATGCATTAATGGAAAATACCCTGACAGATGTGACCAAATATATATAACATGCCAAAGATCATGATCTAAAAAATGTTTTTCTTATGATTTATCTGTCTATTCCTATTTTATCAGCTTCAGTGACCATATGTGGAACATGCCATTTATGCAGATCAGTTCTCACATTTACATAAGCCCAAATTATGAAATTACCCAGCTGTTCTATTTACAGCTCTGCCACCATTGTCTAAGTAGTGAGAAGCAGGGCAGGTTGGCTGATTTGTTTTCGATTAAGCTGTGCCTTCCTTACCAACGCCAGCACTGAACCAGCCTGTGAAACTACAAGCAGACATATATGTGACCCTCAACAGTAGTGTTCCACCTCTGTGTCATCCCCACATTTCTCACAATTAAGCATGTATAATAGAACACACTAGTGGAAATCCACTATTGATATTATCAATTTAATTATCTGAAATTCTTAAGAATAATCATCATCATAATCATTCAGGTCCACTCAAAAAAAAAAAAAAAAAACCCTCTTTAAGTTAAAAAGCGGCAAGGAGGAAAGGAGAGGAAAATAATGCAGCATGGCATTTTCTCCCCAAATCTCTCTACATCTCTCCCACACCCTTAATTCCTCATCATGATCTCCAGGTCAAACACCACAGCTTTTGTTCTGCCTGGTTCCCATAGCAACACCGCACAGCCATCTATTCTGTGCTTCAGGATCTCAGAGAAGCAGGCAATGCACCAGCCTCAGTCCTGGCCCCCAGAGTTCACACCTGTCCGTTGTATGCATTCCTCAGCGAAAATCCATTAATCTCGTCAATGACGTCTCCCACCAGCACCACCTCATCCACTTCTGCCTGGCTCTGTGGAAGCACATCGATGATGAAAATCCGTCCGTCCAAGTATCTGAGAATGGAAACCAGCAACAAGAACAACAACTCGAGGGCTCTTTCTGAAGAACTGTGGCGCCATGTTCTTGAGTCAAGGGAGGAAGGAAGGAAATGAATGGAGAATGACTTTACTGCTCAAAACACTAGGAAAGAAATGGCTTGTGGCTTTTGCTGTGATTTCATATACACATCAGAAGCAAACAAGTCACCTAAACAGAAGCCATCAGTACAACTCACCGGATGTTTTGGGGCTAGTCACTGTGGTTCAGTCTAACCTACCTCACAAGGCTGTTGTGAGAATAAAAGGGAGAGGAGGGGGATCCTTTCCAACATCTTGGGTTCCTTGGAAGCACATAAATTGACAAATAAAGGAAGAAACAGCATACCGTATTTTTCCCTCTATAAGACGCCCCCATGTATAGGATGCCCCCCACTTTTCCTACCGATCTCCAGTGAGCAAGCTGCTGCTGTGTGCGCACGTCGCCCCCCCACAGCGCCTCACCGCCCCCCGCCTGCCACCTTGCCCCCCCCTCCCCATGTGCGCCCTCTCGCCCCCGCCCCCCCCCCCCCACAGCGCACCTGTGGTTCTCCTCTTGGCCCCCCGTGAATAAGACGCACCTCCATTTTTAGGTAAATGTTTTTAAGAAAAAATAGCGTCTTATACATGGAAAAATATGGTACTTTTCTTAGGAGTGGTGGTGGGCTGAGATTCAAGCCCACACTAGAATCCAGTTAAGCCAGAACATTGAATGTATACTGCAGAAACCAGACTGAAGGTGTTAGGGACTAACTGTACACTACATGAAAGGGGCTGGCGAGCCAACGCGATATCACGATGAACGTACTGGGTTTAAATCAGGGGGACCTGGATTCAACTCCCCACTCAGCCATGAAGCTCACTGGGACGCTTCAGCCTGTCATGATCTCCAGGAGTTTAGTCAGGCCGTACCTAAACCTTGTATACCAACCCTGCATTTCTGGAAGAAGGGTAGGGTAAATATTTAATAATTTAAGCAGAGAAGCATTGGAAGGAAAGCAGTTCTTAACTTTTTCCCTGCCTATCATTTCTGCACCCCAAATTACACTTCTTTCCCAACAGGGTTCAAAATGCCAATGTTTTAAAGCATGCCAGGAAAGGCACGGTTTACATGTAGATCAGGTTCACTGCAAGTAGCCTCGCTAACCTCTCAATTGGATTACTTCAATGTGTTATAAGTGGGGCTGTCTTTGAAAAGAGTCAAGAAACTTCAACAAGTCCAAAATAGGGCATCAAGATTATTAATGGGGACTGGCCAATGTGTTTATATTATGTATTTCCATTTGTACTGTTTGCCAATTCGTATCCAGTTCTGGTATTAACATGCAAAGCCCTGCATGGCTTGAGGCCAATTCCCTGAAATATTTCCTCTTGTATCTGCCTGCCTTCTCCAAGAGTCTATACCAAAGAAAGTGAGAGGAGTAGCTACTAAGAAGGGGGCCTTTTTTGTTGTGGCACCCTGATTATGGAATGAGCTTCCCATGGAGGCTCACCTGGCACCTTCAGTTTGCTCTTTGTGAAGTCAGGTGAAAATTTTAGTTTTTCAGTTTCTGTTTAAATCTGTTATTGTATTTTAATCTTTGTATTGTTGATATGTTTACTTCAGTTTTTACTTTTATACTGTAGTTTTAAGCATTTATACCGCACCTTCTGTTGTATTTCATTGTTTTAATTGTTGTGTACGACTCAGACAGCACCAGTTATTGGGCAATACAGAGAAATAAATACATCAATGGAAATTGTTACTTCCCCCTTTCCCATGATGCTTCTCTACTCAAAAGCCCTTCCAAATTAATCTCCTTGTTTTTCTAGCTGATGTCAGAGTTTCTATTGCACACACCTGTGCACAACACATAGGTGAGCCCTTCCACCATGAAGCATAAAGGGCCATCCCAGAATACGCATTCTCTCTCAGGCTAGTCGGCCTTATAGGTATGTTTTGAGAATGAAACAGAGCACAGAATGCCTCCCAACCTGGCAGGACTCAGGCTAGGGCGTACTTTCAGCAGTGTGGCCGCATCCTCTGCCTTCCCATCAGCCTTCCCCAACCCAGTGCCCCCCAGGTGTGTAGGACTGCCATTGCAAGGGCCCCTCAGTGGGCAGATGGAAGTTGGGAGCGGCAGTCCATCACATCCGGAGGGTACCAGATGGGGGACAAGCTTCTTCGGACCATGCCCTGGCATCCTAGGCGCTCTCTTCTCCCTGCTCAAGTGGAGATGGAGCTCTTTCCTCTCTCTCTGGACAGGAATGCCTTTGAATGTGCAGCTCCTACCAAGGAGGGAAGGCTTGGCTGGAGCCTGCAAGGGCCACTGAGGTTGCCCCTCCTGCACAAGGGACGTGTTTCAGATAGAGAACATTCTTACCCGGCACAGGCATCACCTTGCACACCTGTTACCTGCCATCCAAATAACATGGCGATGCCAAAACAGGCAGACACATGACCATTTTTGGTGACATCTTTCTTACACGTATAGTATCAAATGTTAAGAGGAGGAGGAGGAGGATGCATTAGCTCCTCAGAAATAATGAAAACATGTTTGAAGCACTTTTTGGGCTCTCTTCTTTCTGAGCTGTCCTGTTTTCAGTGTTGCCTATGCAACCTTCTGATTTTTGGGAGCTTACAAATGCCTTTCAGAGAAGCGTTAAAAGCCATGCATGGCCTGAGGATTTCATGCTGCACGGCAGTAGGTTGAACTGCCTTGTCAACACCAAGATTTTTATATCTTGAACACCATTTTTTATTGCTAGCATAGGCTCAAAGCACGGATTGACAAACTCATCTTAAGTTGTATATAGCCCGGAGTGGATATATTCTGCTTTTCTGTACAAGCACAGAATTTGCCACTGCATGCAGAACTTAGCACATTCCTAAAAGCATTTTCCCCCTTTCAAGCAGCCTTACTATTACATTTTTAACTTGCCTTTCCTCCAAGCATCTCCGGGAAAATTAAATGTTCCCTCCCTCATGCCATTTATCCTCACAACAGCACAACGAGGTTGTTTAAGGTGAGACAGAGTGACTGTCCAAGCTCACTCCTTAATACGTGAAATTGAGTAGATATCTGAACACAGGTCTCCACAGTCTGTCCAGGCACTGTACATCAGTGGCTCTTGTTACATACCTTCTACAGAAGCAAAAATAAATCTTAAAGCACGCAAGCAAAACTTTGGAAGTCAAGCAGAAAGCTGAACCGAATTCCCAGGAGAGGGACACTGCTCCCTGAGGCTCCCCCAGGATCATTGGAAGCAACACGCATGATGCAAAATGGAATCAGCTTCACATACATTGTTTTCATGACCATCTCTTATTGGTCCCTTTAAAATCTGCCTCAGAAACCCACACATTTCTCTTTTTAAAGGAAGGACTTTGGCCGCTGGGGAAAGCAAAGCAATGGAAGGGAATACCAAGTCTCTTACCTGAGCACCATTCCCAGCTCCCTGCAGGGGACAGTTTCGTAGGTAAGGCACACCTGGAAAGTAGTATTCATCAGTGTTGTCTCCAGCAAGTTTGAGGAAATCCTCCTTCACCATGCAGTGCCTTGGCAAAGATGGGGTATTTTGCTTCCATTAGGGCATTAATTTCCATCCACTGTAAAGGAAGGCTGTGGAAGGCACTGAAGTCTAGGTTTTTTCCATTTATTCACAAAAGACCAGCAGAAAGGACAATACCAAGAAGAAATATTGCCAAATTTCCACATTGAGGGTGTGAGGATTTGGGCTCGAGCCATTCTTAGATATCCTCACAGCTTGGATTAAATGATCCCTGATCTGCAGAGCAAAGAGGTGCTAAATGAGGAGGAACAACTCAGCTACAGTCTTGCCATGTCTTTACTGCAGGGGTATTGAACCCCTTTCAGTCTGAGGGCCAAATTCCATTTCACAGGAGCTCCTGAGACCACATTCCAGTGATGGACAGGGCTGAAGGCAAAGGGGCAGGGCCAAAACACCAAAAATAACGTAATATTTTGGCTTAGATCTCTTGTAGAAAGTGGTAATAGTTATACAAAAGCCAGGAAACCACTAAATTGATGGTGGTTAGAGGAAGAAGTGGGGTCTGAGGGTTTCTGGACATCTGGGGAACCCTGGATTGGTGCCCCAGGTGTGAGAGGTTAGGTCTCTGAGTCTGTAGTTATGTACTAATGCTTTATTGAATATGCATAACAAAAAATCAGCCACAAGCCAGGCTCACAATGCGCCAAATTTGACAAAGACCTGGTTTGCACATAATGAGAAGGCACCATATAGGATTTTAATCTGTGGGAGTTTTCATTGTAGTAGTGGCTACAATTTTGAATGTTTGGGGTGTGGTACAGATTCTCATTACATGTGATCCTGGAGAAGATGGGTTGTCGTGGTGGTACAGTGTGTCATTTTAGGGTCGCAGGTACCTTGAGAACAACTCTAACAACCTACCCATTGGGTTCACATATGATGAGAAGCTATGGCATGCCTCTCATTTCACCCCAAATATTCAAAATGAAAATATGCATTCTTCAAAAGCTGCCACAAAAAGAATGCCCACAGGGAAATTCACCCATCGTTTATTTATTTGGCTTATTGCTACTTGCAATCCAGGCCAAAACACAAGTGCCTCCACCTTCCAGTTAAATTCAACTAGCATGGACCTAAGCAAATTGACAGCCTATTTCAAAAGCCCAGCTATGGAAACCAGAGCTATGGTGTTAAGTATAGCTGATGTGTTCACAGGATATCCATCAACAATTCCACATGTATCTGTCTAAGATGGCAGGACGGTCAATGGAGATAGATCTGGACATGAATCAGAGTGACATGAATTCAAGATTTGATTCACAAACATATTTTTGTGAGGACAAATGCAAGGATATAAATATAAATATAATATTTATATATTTATATTTATAAACACATATTTATATAAATATATTTATATTTATATATAAATATAAAGCACTTTATACAGTGGTACCTTGGCTCATGAACTTACTCCATTCCAGGACTCTGGTCGTGACCTGAATTGGTCGTGAGCCAAGTCAAATTTTCCCATAAGTTTCAATATAAATAAGGTTAATCCATTCTGTAACCATTTTTTTAAATCACAAAAACTTGAAGTGGGCGCGCTTGCGGGGGAGACGGGTGTGATCCCAGATGTGCTGGGGGGGTGTCTCCCATCTCCGCCCCCTCCAGTACACCCATGATCGTCACCCAATACGGAGTTTGCGACCTGAGGCAAATTTTTTTCAGAAATTTCTCTTCACGACCCGATTTGGTGGTGAACTGAGGCGTTCGTGAGCCGAGTTACCACTGTACATTTATAGATAGGAATATGAACTGGTTTACTCAAAGAGGCAGTTCACAGCGTAATGGCACAATTTCCTTGTCTCCCAACCTTCAAGACCTTTACAAAAATAGAAAGCTCTGAAGCAGATGAGCCATTAAGCATGTTGCATCTCGTGAAAAAACAAAAGACCTTTTTATTCAATCAGCATTTTAAATGTTAATATTATTGAATTTTTCTGGCCAGGGCGGCTTATTTTATATTGTATATTTGTAATTTATTTTAATGTATATATTTTAAAATGTTATTTAACTTATTTGTTGTAAGCCGCCCCGAGGCTTCGGCAAATGGGGCGGCATAAAAATGTTTTAATAAATAAATAAATAAATAAATAAATAGACCACCATGTCTAAACAAGAAGATGGGGATTATAATTGACCATTGAGCGGGGGAACGAAAACCTCTTACCGGAAGTTGCCAGCTTTCATCCAAAAAACTGGAATTCTACAAAAGAAAGTACAGCAAACTGTGAGAAGCCAAGCTAGAGGCAAAGAAGAAAGGTGAGAGCATCAGTCTTTGAACATCTTAATAGAGGGGGGCAGCATGAAACCTATGCCTCAAGGTCACCTGTTACTGTACCTGCAGATCTAGGGAGAAACGCATTTCTGTCACCACCAGCATCATAGACAGGAAAGGCTCTAGAAGGGGAGAACCAAGAATCAAAGTCACTGCCCAATCCCTGACCAGCCTTATATACTCATATATCAATATACCAGAGATACACTGAAGAGACCATGATAAAACAACAGACCTCAAATTTAGTCACAATTAGAGCAAGCCTCCCTAAAGCTCCCTAATATTCAAGCGTTGCCTAAAATGACTAACATCCAACAAAGGCAGTTTTCTAAGCTGGTATCACTTGCTTACATCTCCTGTTCGGAGGTAAGCAAATTAAAAGGTGAACATACCAGAAACTAAAATCCCTACCAACAGTCAAGCTTATCCCCACTGACTACTTGTATGATGCCTGAAGAAAAGGTCCATGCCACCGCCTCTCTGGTGCTGACTGGGGAGAAGAAGGCTGCCTGGAACCTGGCCTGAAGAGCTAGGAAAGCCACACACAGCACAGAGCTCCAGATGATCAGGGGCTATGCAACAGCTTCTTACGCTTACTCTACGACAACAGTAATTGCATAGGGAATTGCAGCCTCAAATTGCACAGATAAGCTTAGCATTCACCAGTCCTCCCGAGCTGCTTGGAGATTCAAGCAAGCACAAGGGGTGGCACCTTGAGACCTAACCCTGTGGTTTGGGCCGGCAGACAATCACCTGCCTCCATAGTTACACATGTCATACTGTCAGCATGTATGTAGCTGCTAGGCAGCCCCGAGCCACCTGAATCTTCACTGCAGAAAGGAGTTGGGTATTGCACGAGAGTCCCCTTTCCCCAAGCAACTACCTGCCTCTCCACGGAGCAGCAGAGTTCACACCAAGAGTTGCACCAGTGTTGGGCACTGCACATTTGTTTCCTCAGTCTGTACTACAAGGAAACTGGATTTTGCAGCACGATAGGAGAGGAATGCTGTGAGATTTAAGATTTACTTCCAGGCAAGGCTTTTATGGCACCGTCGCCCTGTCTCATTTGTGGAATGTTATGGGGGTGTCTCTGTTTTCCCACTACCCCTGCCTTCTCTCTTACCTACAGACAATCCCTCATGAAAGAAGGAAAGAAGATGGAATTCCTGCATAGTAATGCTGGTGGCCCTCTGTCTGAAAGCACACTGGATCTAAGCCAAAAACTGCTCCCAAAATGATTCTGGGATCTTTTTCATATGCAAACAGCTACTGCTATAGTAATACACTGGAAAGCATAGGGAAACATCTATTAGAGACCATGTTCTATTAATGAAAGGTTCACCTTCCCCGCAAGCGGTTCCAGAACAAAGCCCTGCAGAAGTGTGGCTCTTTTCCCTCACACCCAGGGAGGGCACTGCAGTCGAGGATGCCGGCCAAATAGCTCAGCCACTGTTGCCTCACCTCCACATTTCCCTGCTCTCTGAATCCAGATCCCCATGCTATGCAGTGGCAAACAGGTGCTCACCAAGAGAGGACAACAGGCAGGGATCTCAGCTCCCCCAGGACCCATATTGTAAGTGCCGTGTTTGCTACTCAACTCGTGACCTTCCAGATGTTTTGGTTTACACTTCCCATCAGCCCTAGCTAACATAGTAAATGGTGAAGCAGCATGGGGGTTGTAACCCAACTTACAACATTTGGAGGGGGCACAAATTGGGCACCCCACTCTAGCCCCTTGATCGTTTTAGTTGCTCTTTTCTGCATCTTTTCCAGCTCTACTGCATCCTTTTTGAAGTACAATGACTAGAACCACATACAGCATTTCAAATGCGTCTGCACAACAGATTTTTATAAGAGCAACATGATATTGGCAGTTTTATGTTCAGTTCTTTTTCTAATTACAGCTAAAATCGAATCTGCATTGTTTAAATAGCACTTGTATAATGAGTTGACATAAACACTGAGGTTTCCACCATATCTGAAGATCACCTTCTTGGCCAGTTTCTGCTGGCTTAGACCCCATCAGCATGTAAGTGACACGAGGATTATTATTTTATTTTTTTTGCCCCATTATGCCCCATTTTACAGTTGCTTACCCTGAATTTCATTTGCTACTTTGATGCCCATTCTCCTTCTGAGGCCCCTCACAATCCTTTTTGTTTTGATGTTTCTACTAATTTGGCATTGTCAGCAAACTTGGCTACCTTACTGCTCACTCCTAATACAGATCCTTCTGGGGGCTCACTGTTTATATCCTTCCATTGCAGGGAATGGATTGTTTATTTCTGCTCTTCTGTTCCAAAACCAGTTCCAATTCATAGCAGGATCTCTCCTCTTATCCCATGACTGCTACATTCGTTCAGGAGTCCTTGGTGGGGACTTTGTCTTTCAGGAATTCAGGTACAAAGATTCTACTAGAAACATTGTTCTCATGTTTATTGACATGCTTAAAGAACTCTAAAAGTTTAGCAAGACAGGCTATGTCTTTGCAAAAGCCATGCTAATGATTCTTCAGCAGGGCTTGTCCTTTCTATATGCTTTCTAATTTTATCTTTAATAACACTTTCCTTCCATGTACCTGGAACAGATATTAAACTAGTCATAATTTCCCAGATTCATTCTAGATCCTTATCATCTCACACTAGGTACCGGACTTCACATAGGATTAAGCCAAGGACCACCTATTCTCTGGTTGGTTCCATAACCAAATATTATAAGGCACAATAATTTAGATTATCTGGAAATGTTACCTCTTTCTCATAACTGGAACATGCATTTATCCAGTGCATATGATAGTAAGCGCAACAGCAACACTTTTTCCCTTAGATGCCTCCTTGACTTCATTCCCCATCTGAAGAGCACCCTGAGCATTTTGACTGCAGGTCAATAGCATTATTACTCACAGTGACTCTGTGGAGAAACCTGCCTCTTTTTAAAATTTCTAATCTTTCTAATGCTATATACTCTTTTAGCAGAGAGCTCTGAAAAAGGTGATCCACTGAAGAAGGAAATGGCAACCCACTCCAGTATCCTTGCCATGAAAACCCCATGGACAGTACCAAAAGGCAAACAGATATGATGCCGGAAGATGAGCCGCTCAGGTTGGAAGGTGTCCAATATGCTACTGGGGAAGAGCGGAGGGCTAGTACTAGTAGCGCCAGAAAGAATGAAGCGACTGGGTCAAAGCCGAAAGGACAATCAGCTGTGGATGTATCTGGTGGTGAAAGGAGAGTCCAATGATGTAAAAAACAATATTTCATAGGAACCTGGAATGTAAGATCTATGAATTAAGGCAAGCTGGATGTGGTCAAACATGAGATGACAAGACTGAACATCAATATCTTGGGAATCAGTGAACTAAAATGGACAGGAATGGGTGAATTTAATTCAGATGACCATCAGGTATACTAGTGCAGACAAGAATCCCTCAGAAGAAATGGAGTAGCCTTCATAGTCAATAAAACAGTAGGAAAAGCGGTACTGGGATACAATCTCCAAAATGATAGAATGATCTCAGTTCAAATCCAAGGCAAACCTTTCAACATCACAGTAGTCCAAGTCTATGCCCCAACCACTGATGCTGAAGAGGCTGAAGTTGACTGGTTCTATGAAGGCCTACAACAGCTTCTAGAATTAACACCCAAAAATGATGTCCTTATCATCATGGGGGATTAGAATACTAAAGTAGGAAGCCAAAAGATAACCATAATAACAGGCAAGTTTGGCCTTGAAGTACAAAATAAAGCAGGGCAAAGGCTAGCAGAATTTTGTCAAGAGAAAACACTGGTCATAACAAACACTCTTTTCCAACAACCCAAGTGACGACTCTACACATGGACATCACCAGACGGTCAACACAGAAATCAGATTGACTATGTGCACTGCAGCCAAAGATGGAGAAGCTCTATACAGTCAGTAAAAACTAGACCAGGGGCTGACTGTGGCTCAGATCATGAGCTTCTGGTTGCAAAATTTAGACTTAAGTTGAAGAAAGTAGGGAAAAGCACTAGGCCACTCAGGTATGACCTAAATCATTGACTGCGAACCTTTTAGAGACCAAGTGCCCAAACTGCAACCTGAAACCCACTTATTTATTGCAAAGTGCCAACACTGCAATAAAATCTGAATACTGAGGTTTTAGTTTAGAACAAACAACTCACAGCCAGTCCAAGCAAATATATATATATATATGCTTGGCAGCGCACGGACTGGCCATGCGAAAGCTCGGACAAGTCGCGGCTAATGAGTCATGGCTCGTGATGTCATTGCCTGGCACCGCTACTCCTTTCTGAGCATGCGCATGGCCCCTATGTGCACTGTTATCCAATGCTCAGCTGCTGGGGCGATGCTGGGCAGACTTGGCTCACGTGCCAACAGAGGGTTCTGTGTGCCTGCTGCAGCACATGTGCCATAGGTTCACCACCACTGACCTCAATCATATCCCTGATGAATATACAGTAGAGGTGACAAATAGATTTAAGGAGTTATATCTGATAGACAGAGTGCCTGAAGAACTATGTATGGAGGTTCGCAACATTGTACAAGAGGCAGCAACTAAAACCATCCCAAAGAAAAAGAAATGCAAGAAAGCAAAATGGCTGTCTGAGGAAGCTTTACAAATAGCTGAGGAAAGAAGGGAAGCAAAAGGCAAGGGAGAAAGAGAAAGATACTCTCAATTGAATGCAGGATTCCAGAGAATAGCTAGAAGAGATAAGAATGCCTTCTTAAATGAACAGTGCAAAGAAATAGAAGAAAACAATAGAACAGGGAGGACCAGAGATCTCTTCAAGATAATTGGAGATATGAAGGCAACGTTTCATGCAAAGATGGGCATGATAAAGGACCAAAATGGCAGGGACCTAACAGAGGCAGAAGAGATTATAAAGAGGTGGCAAGATTACAAAGAAGAACTATATAAGAAAGATCATAACATCCCTGATAATCACAATGGGGTGGTTGCTGACCTCAAGCCAGACATCCTGGAATGTGAAGTCAAGTGGGCCTTAGGATGTCTAAGCATCAACAAAGCTAGTGGAGGTGACAGTATTCCAGCTAAGCTATTCAAAACCCTAAAAGAAAATGCAGTAAAACTGCTACACTCAATATGCCAGCAAATTTGGAAAACTCAACAGTGGCCACAGAATTGGAAAAGGTCAGTTTACATTCCAATTCCCAAGAAGGGCAATGCCAAAGAATGTTCAAACTACCGCACTCATTTCACATGCTAGCAAAGTTATGCTCAAAATCCTACAAGCTAGGCTCCAGGAGTATGTGGACCGAGGACTACCAGAAGTACAGGCATGGTTTCAAAGAGGCAGAGGAACTAGAGATTATATTGCCAACATACGCTGGACCATGGAGAAAGCTAGGGAGTTCCAGGAAAACATCTACTTCTGCTTCATTGACTATGCTAAAGCCTTTGATTCTGTGGATCACAACAAATTGTGGCAAGTTCTTAAAGAAATGGGAGTTCCAGACCATCTTATTTGTCTCTTGAGAAACTTATATGTGGCTCAAGAAGCAACAGTGAGAACTGGACACAGAACCACTGATTGGTTCAAAATTGAGAAAGGAGTTCGGCAAGGCTGTATACTGTCGCCCTGCCTATTTAACTTATATGCAGTATGCAGAGCACATCATGAGAAAGGCGGGCCTAGATGAATCACCAGTTGGAATTAAGATTGCTGGGAGAAATACCAACAACCTCAGATATGCAGATGATACCACTCTAATGGCATAAAGGGAAGAGGAACTAAAGAGCCTCCTGATGCGGGTGAAAGAGGAGAGCGCAAAAGTTGGCTTGAAACGCTGTATTAAGAAAAATAAGATCATGGCATCCAGTGCTATCACTTCCAGGCAAATAGATGGAGAAGAAAAGGAAGTAGTGACAGATTATATTTTCCTGGGCTCCAAGATCACCGCAGGCGGGGACTGCAGCCAAGAAATTAAAAGACGCTTGCTCCTTGGGAGGAAAGCTATGGCAAATCTAGACAGCATACTAAAAAGCAAAGACATCACCCTGCCAACAAGTGTGTATCGTCAAGGCTATGGTTTTCCCAGTTGCAATGCATGGCTGTGAAAGTTGGACCATAAGGAAGGCTGAGCGCCGAAGAATTGAGGCCTTTGAATTGTGGTGCTGGAGAAGACTCCTGTGAGTCCCTTGGACTGCAAGATCAAACCAGTCTTAGAGGAGATCAACCCTGACTGCTCTTTAGAAGGCCAGATACCCAAATGAAGATGAAAGATGAAGATGAAACCCAAATACTCTGGCCACCTAATGAGAAGGAAGGACTCACTGGAGAAGAGCCTGATGCTGGGAATAATAGATGGCAAAAGAAGGGGACGGAAGAGAATGAGGTGGCTGGATGGAGTCACTGAAGCAGTCGGGGTGAGCTTAGGTGGACTCCAGGGGATGGTGGAGGACAGGAAGGCCTGGAGGAGTGTTGTCCATGGGGTAGCAATGGGCTGGACATGACTTCGCTAAACAACAACAGCAAATATACTCTTTGATGATAGGAACACACTATCCTTCCTAGAGATTCTATATTGAAATGACCATATCCCACTGGTTCTCTCCATTCCACCAAGTGTCTGCTATGTCAACTAATGTATAACAATGTTTTCTCTTCAAAGCAAGCACCCCAGTTCCCCCATCTTGGCCTGGAAACTTCTAGCATCAGCATGTTCCCCTCCTAATGTTTTTGGCTTGTGCATTTTCCTCTATGGCTCTATCAGGTTCTTCTGCACACTGATGGCCTATTTCTACTGCACCCTCAACTGGATGATGAAAATTACTTTCATCTAGGGCATGGGTCCTCAAACTAAGGCTCCAGATCCGGCCCACCATGTCCATTTAACCAGGCCACCCCACAGGTTTTGCACTCACAGAGTGTGCGTGGGCACGCGGCTTGCTCACTAGAAGGTCGTTTTAGACTCGACTGGAGAAAATGATCTCCTCATGAGCAAGCCAGAGCCTTGCTGTGCGCGCTCCCAGCAGCGGCCCGCCAGCACTGCAATGGTGGCCTGCGCCCACCACTGGCACCTGTCAATGGCCCCCTTTAGAAAAAGTTTGAGGACCCCTGACCTAGGGGATGATTCACCTTGAACAGGATGCTCCTCTGTTTGTAGCAGTTTTCCCCCAGGGTTCATTTTAAAAGCTATTCTGCTGCCTCTGGGGATGTTAAGTACCACAGAGAGCTTTCATTTATTAACAAGACAAAGGAGCAAGACAGGAGGTAGAGGGGGCAATGAAAGGGAAGGAAGCAGCAGCAAGCTGAGCTCCAGAGCTGAGCTACCTTTATATAAATAGAGAGATGGAACTATAAATGAAGGAATAGGAAGCTAAAACTTCAGGTAAACAATAAAAGGCCTGGCTTGAACCCTACTCTGCACACTATCTTCACATTATCAAACATAATGTGTATCCCTCCCACAAAGAAGGTATTGACAATCCTATTCTTTAAACAGAGGAATAGCACAATGGCAGGGGATTGCACAAAATAAAGGTGTAAGGTGAGGTAGAATTTGTCCTTTTGAGTTAAATCGGTCAGCAGACACAACAAGTATAACTCAGGGAGCAGAGCTGATGAATAGCTCTGAATGCATCAAACAGTCCAGAGTGCAAACAGGATCACAGCAGGGGAGATGTTGCTTGGTTTATACTTTCCTTTTAGCCTAGGATTCTTGTTAATAAAAGGGCTAGGATATTCATTATGTTCTACCGTGGTAGTAGTTTAATTCTGTTTGAAGCCTGGTTCAATTTTCATTTGTGCTTTAGCCTTCTGGTAATTAGCCAGGTGACTATTTATGACAAAGTAGTACTTGCCAAGCTGTTCACATTCTGGATTACGTGCATTATTCAGTGATGTGTGTTAACACACTCAAAACCCATCATCAACTTCACAATTCATCTGAGCCTAAAAGAAGATCAGTTTTCCCTCTATATTGTATCTTGAGCAACATCCCCACCCCCCCTAAAAAAGGTAACTCTTTTTCTGTAACACTAAAGGATATGTGAAATGAACTAAAAGCATGGATGTATTATCCAAAAGCCAGCTAAGTGCAGTTTTATTACAAGTTATTTATCCTAACAGCAACAAAAGCTTATAACCATTTTCAGGCTGTCCATTCATCATAGGAGGAAAAACTGTTTATAAAGCCATAAGGAGCTCCCCAGTCATTGGCAATACAACAAAACTGAATGGGTATATGGATATATGCCAGTTCACAGCTTCTTAATTAGTAAGCTTGGGGGTGGTAGTTTTCACTTTATTTTATCCCTTCAATGGTGCCTTTCAATTATTACATAGTCAACAAATACCATGCCATAGGAGCAAACTAACATGTTGGCAGCAAACCTGTATCTATTTCCTACAAAGCCAGGAGGCTGTGCAGGCATGGAAATTTAAATTGCAACATGGGCAGGCAGGAAGCTGGTGCCCAATTTTTGCCTCATCTATGCATTTTCCACAAAAGCTACTTTTCCCAAGGATATATTTCTGCTACTGTGACTCCAGTACAAGAAGTAACCCAAACTGGGAAGAAAATCATTTTGGAAGAAGCAGTTTCAGGAGCATAGGCAGAGGTGGAAGAAGGGAACAAAACCACATTCCTGCCATACTTTAAAATTGTCCCTGTTCAAACTGAATGCTGGCACATGTGTTATATCATCTAGTTTTTCCTATAGGACGTTTACAAAATAGCGTATGCCCTGCTTTGCCCTTTCCATTAATGTCACTGGAGAACAAATTTGGACAGAGAATGTTGATTAGAAGATCTTATAGCTCTTCAACATTAAGAGTGCGATTCTGCATGTACTAAGAGTTGCAAAATCCTACAACTCTAAGCACGCCTCAGTCAGTCTTTTTGCAGCAAAAGCAGCAAGGGGCATTGTAGCACCTTAAAGGCCTTCATGCAGGCATGAGCGCTAAACTGGAGCGCACTGCATCAGATGACGTTGGACGAATGTTACACAATCCTCAGGTTGTAAAAGGGTTATTCTTTAAGGTGTCACGAGACTCTTTAGTTTCTGCGGTCCTCAGAACACAATGTGGCACAGTGCATTGGCAGCGTGATGATGATGAGGAATCTTACCGGAAAACTCTTCATTGCCAAGGATGGAGGTCACTGGATCATACCACTGAAATTAGTTTTTTAAAATCATGCAGTTAGAATACCTTAAATATGTTGGGCACAAATGAATCACAAACAAGAGACCATTATTTAGTATCAGAAAGTCTAGAAGGAAAATGTGTGCAATTTTAGGTTTAGAAGACTGGAATGCTGTAGTGACTCCTCTCAAACAGAACTAAAGTCTTACTGTCGAGTTATAATGGATAACAGTAGAGTCTTCCTGCTTTTGGCTGATGGCCTGTAGCATTTATAGACTTCTTGCCATTACATGGGTAAGCACAACACTGCAAGACTGCAACACTAAAGATGGCAAGCCTGAAGAATCCCATAATTTTAATACGCACACAGGAATAGAATATACATCAGGTTTTTAGCAGAACACACCTTTCAAGTGTCCTCACAGAGGTCCCACAAAAAGAACATAATACAAATAAAAGTTATCAGATTAACTTTTGCATCTTAATTCTTTTGGATGATTTAATATTCCCACCTCAAACACTCTGGGAGCTCTGATCAGCTGCTGAACAGTGACAGCTAGCAACTTTCCATTCAAAGCCAGACGAAGGAAGTACCGCCCTCTTCCTTGGGCTGTCAGCACCTTCTCACAAGAATTAACTTTCTCAATTGTGGACAGAAGCAGACTACAGGGAGAAAAGGCCTTGTTACTTTTAAGTCTTGCAGCTTCGCTAAATAGAATTTCTGTTCAAGGTATTTAAAATTGAGGTCAAAAATTATGCGCCTCGCACATTCCCCTGCTTGCCACAGCTCAAGAATCAGCTGTAAGGATTCTGGGAACTATGAATTCCTCTCCCAAGAGGAAAAACCTCCTCCCAAAATGGCCATTACTCACAATATCTACATTGCAATTTAACAACAAGTGACAGAGAAACAAACCCTCCAGGCCTGATTAAAAACTAGCAGTCTCTTTAATTATGGGACAACTATGGTATGACCTTTTATATCACAGTTTATTGGGTTAAAAAAGCAACAGTGAGGGGAAGCCAAGAAAATCCCCATGCCTGCCCACCTCCTCTCTACACCTTTGCCAAGTGCCGTTGCAGACCACCCACCTGTGATGGGTCTCCTGCTGTGAAAGTTGTTCTACCCAGTGCCAATAGTCCTTTCTTTTGAAACCCAGAACTGGTTCTAAAGAAGACAATAAGATTTCCTTCAGACATTAACAGAGGAGTGCGATCCTGTGCATTGCTAAATACTATGAATGCTATTTCCTTATTGCCGGGACATTTCTATCAGGCAGAGAGAGACCTTTGGGATTCAGAGCACAGCTACAGTGTAAAGCAGCTGGAGAACATCTGGAACATCTGGCATGGATCAACCATCTGTGCCTGCTGAAAGTTAGCTGCTCAGTGTGGTATTGTTTTTATTAAACTTTGCACATGTAGAGATGACTGGGAGCTGAGTGGCATAAACTGCCTACCCTCCTTCATGCCACGCAAAATCTTTCACAGGGTGAGCCTAATGCACATTGCCTTCTTCAACCAATTTTAAAGTGCATTTCTGAAAGGAACTCTGAAAACAGGTTTTGCAAGTTTCCCAACTGGCAGAACTGTAATGGTCAAGAGATTTATGGAAGAAGCCAAGAGAGTAAAACTATTAGGTATGTGATCTATAATGTACAGACATGTCCCTTGCTTGCCTGAATTATTTTAGACACAGAATGCGGGTTTCCTGAGTAGAGAACTTGGGAACAAGAATTCATGTCATTATATTTACTGGTTTTTCAGCGCCAGGTAAAGACCTTTTTATTTAAACATCATTTTAATTGTTAAAATATATGATCTGGCCAGGGCAACTTCTTCTTCCTTCTCTTTTCTCCTCCTATATTCTTTATTTACTTATTTTATACTGTTAATTTTAATTTTATATTATTGTATCTCAGTGTATTTTTTGTATTTTGGTATTTAAGTGGTAATTTATTATGTTCTATTGTATTCGAATGTATCTTATTGTGTTGTAAGCCACCCCGAGGCTTCGGCAAGGGGCGGCATAGAAATGTAATAATAATAATAATAATAATAATAATAATAATAATAATAATATGTCACAGCAAAAGATGGGTTTCATGCATCCATTTTATTGACGACTCCTGAACTAAGAGCTTTTCCTCATCCACAGAAAGTACTTCATAATTTGATTGCACTGTACAGTTTTAATTTATATAAGCTACTGTTTTGTGCTCTATGAGAAGACTGAGACTGAAAAAAATGCATGAACAAAAACAGTGCATCTGTATGGAGCTTTCAACCTTTCTTAAGCAAAGCTGCAGTGTTAAACCAAATGCACCAGATACAGACATTCAGAAAGAAGATATACTGATAACAGAGAAGGTAGTGATAAGCTCCATGTGATACAGAGATGCAGAATACTTGCAGCCGACCTCTGCTTACACCGTCCAATGCTGGTCCCATCCTGCCAGGTACTGTCAGGGCAACCCTAGCCTGAAAAAGAACTTGTGCACTAACTCACCCTCATAGTATCCATCCGTGGATCAGAAAAAAGCCACTCACGTTTTATTCCTTTCCGAAGGATCATTTCCAGGATCTCACAAAAGGGCTGAATGTGTGGAGAGGCGTCTTTGTAGGGGCTGCTGCTCCCCTGGAGGTCGAGAATGCAGACTGCAAGAGAGCAGCACCCACAGCGATTAGACTCGCATGGCAAATCTGCACCAGCGATGGAAAGAACCACCATCTATCCTTGGCATTTTTGCCACACTTTTTCTTCCGTAGGATGCAATCGTGCTACACTGAACCTGGGGCTGGCTTAAGGCAGTTTGCTGCCGGAACTGAAGGACCCAACGGTGCCACTTCTCCAGCCTATAAACAGAAGCCCACCAGATCGGGAGCTGACACTTATTTCAGTGTCGGCAACGTGGCATCACCCTCTATCATACATCACCTAACCTTCCACGTCTCTTCACTTTGCCTCATGGTAGGACTTGGCTTAGCTGAATCACTTCTAGAAAACACAAAGCGGCTAACTGGTTATGCCTGTAACGGCTGCTCAGATATTTTACAGAATGAAACAAATGTTAAACAAAAATGTTTAACTAATGTATATAAAGATATGTATCAAATACCACCCAAATATCCATCCAACGCAAGCACTATCACATTCTGTTGAGTTTAATTATGGTAAACTGTTGCACTGAAAGAAATGAGATGTCAAAGTGCTTAAGTTTCAGCTACAAAATGTGACAACTGTTTTTTTAAAGAAGTCACTATGGTGGTGCCAGAAAACAATAGGTCTGCAATGAGGACAGGAAACGTGCAACTTTGAAAGAGAATCTAACACTCGGCAAGTGCAGCATTGATTCTGAATACAGAACTTAGAGTCCCTAGTTGAAAAAAGTGGGTGCTGTTGTCGTACAGGACACTGCCAGGGTTAACCATGACCAAATCCAGTTGCCCTGCAGGCACGGTCCTCAAGAGGACTATACAACTGGGTCTTAGGAAGGCCATTTTAAGAAGTTCATGGGGTGAGACAGCACCCCAGTCCCAGCCCTAAAGCAGTTCGGTGGCAAGTCCAGTGTGAAAGAAGGCACTGCCATTCCACCATTCCTCTTTTGCCTCTGGATCAACAACTAGAAGGCAGAGGTAGGCGTCTGTGAACAGGCCTGGGTCTGCTCAGCTCCTGGATGAGAGACCACATGGCAACCTCATGCACCCCCACCCATTCTCTCATTCCACAGGAGAAAGGCAGAATACAAGTCCTATGCATAAGAAAAGCAGAATCCTAGATAAGTACCAGATAAGTCCTATGCATGTGTTGGTATAAACATGCCCTAAATAAGATGGGGCTAGTCCCTGTAGTGTCCCTTTACAGTTCTGGCCACACTGCTAGTATTGCACAGGGTTAGTTGTTTAAAGCTATTCAGTTGAGAGCTGGTTTGGCAGAGAGTCCTTCAGGAAAAGTTTCCAAAATACAGCAGATGAATTAAAGAAATAATAGAGCAGTTTACTTTTACTCACATGATTTCCATTTCTCTCTTTTATAAATAAATGGTCATCCCAATTTCATTTGCCTGATACTCATTCTACCTTTGGAAAGATTCCCTCACTTGATCAAAGCAATCTTAACGTTTATTAGACTCATATAAGACAATCCTTACCTTTATAATCATCAGAGATATTAGATAAATATATACAAACCAGGCAATATGCAAAATATTTTTGTTGTGTTTGTTACAGCTATTATGTATACTGTATTTGTTAAATTCAAACACTATCTCCCACCCCCATAAAAGTCTACAGTTACATTTCTGCCTCTTGGCATGACAATAAAGCTTTTCTAAACAAGGCTTTTACAGTGTATTCATTATTCCCTACTTGCAGGTTTTTGTGGGTTCTTTAAATGATGTTGTTCACTTCTCTAGCTAACGAATTCTTCCAGAGAGGTTTTTTTTTAAGATAGGGAAAAAGTAGTATTTAACTGTAAAAGCAAAAGAAACCATTTTTAACCTGCATTTTTAACCTGGTATTCTACTATGCCACAGTGCCACCTAGAGGTTCTGCAGCAGAAAAGCAGGAAAATAGTGGTACAGTGGTACTTTGGCTCATGAACTTAATCTGTTCCAGGACTCTGGTCGTAACCCAAATTGGTCGTGAGCCAAGTCAAATTTCCCCATAAGGTTCAGAGTAAATAAGATTAATCCATTCTGCAACTATTTTTTTACTCACAAAAAGCAAAGTGACAAAGAACAACAAAGATCACGGCCATCTCTCCTCCCACCCCATGATCTTGCGGGGGGATGGGGGGAGACAGGCGCAATCGCAAGCGCGCTGGGGGGAGACTGGAACAATCGTGGGCACGCTGGAGGGGGAGATGGGCGCAGGTGCAGGACAGGAGGCGGGTGCAATTGCGGCCATCTCTCCCCACGCTCCCCAACAGCATGACCACGATCACTCCCGTGCAGGGAAGGCGGGCACGCTTGTGACTGTCACCCGATGCAGAGTTTGCGACCTGCGGCAAATTTTTTATGAAATTTCTGTGTGTGACCCAATCTGGTCGTGAACTGAGGTGTTCATGAGCCGAGGTACCACTGCCCTTGGATCTAAATTTTGTGACAAAACTGAAAGGGGATACAGTGAATGAACAGCTGACTCCCAGTCTTGTGTAGAAAAGCTCTAAGACTCTGTGCAAGAGACTTAACAATGCCTGCTGTAATGTTTTTACAGATACTTGCCCATGAAAATTGTCCAGAAGCTACAGCCAATGCAGGACTGTGATGCTAACAGGGTGCTGGTATCGGAAACAGAGACTATATTCCTCTTGTTCTTGTTGGGTTTCATTAGCTACCTACTTGTTTAAGGAAATTATTAGGGTGCTTGATAATGCCTCTAAAGTATTAAATAGCCTGTATGTGTGAAAACTCTTCCCTGACTGCGGCATGAACTTCTTTGTCTTTTAAAATAATCTCCTGAGAAATTGTTCTGGGTTCTGATTTCTCAGAGAAGTAGATCTGTGCATGCTTGAAGTGCAGCTTTTTCTGTAGTGGTGCCACTCCTCTCAAACATCTTGCCGGGACACCTACTGTGCTACATTAGCTCTTAGTGTCAGGCAACTAGTTCCATCAAACTTTCCACTAGTTTGTTTTTTTGTTTTTTGTTTTTTTGCTTATTATAATAATTCAATCAGATTAAATGTGTGTGTTTGTGGCCCACTCATTGAAACTAATGGGATGTAACTTAGTCATGACTCACTTGTCCCATTGATTTCAGTGGGCCTACTCTAAGCATGACTAAATTTGCATTTGACCCTGTGCCTATAATCATCCCAGGTGCCCTTGGAGTAGAAGAAGAGTGGAAAATAACTCTTAATTATTTAACTGATTAAATAAAATGCCACAAAATTATCAGCCAAAGACCAGTGATTCTACAGGCCAACCTGGACAGCTGTTTTTCTCCAACAAAGCTGCTCTTTTGCCAGCTGTGTTTGTGAGTACAGCTATGCTTATGTATTTTTATATTTATAGGCAAAATCACAAACAATTCCAACAAGGAAAAGGGGAAGAAGACAACAGAAGAACCCCATGTGGTTTCACAAAAAGCTTACAGATGATCTTAAAAAAAGACGACATGTATAGGAAGTGGAAGGAAGACCAGACTACAAAGGACGAATACAGGCAGGTAGCATGGAATTGCAGGGATGGTGTCAGGAAGGCTAAAGTTAGGAATGAAATGAGGCTAGCAAGGGATGCTAAAAGCAACAAAAGAGCCTTCTTCAGATATATCCAAAGTAAAAGACAGAGGAAAGAAAAGGGGGTTCAGCCACTCGGTGTGGATGACAAATTATGACAGAGAAAAGGCCTCTGGTCCCTTCCAACTCAACTATTCTATGATTCTACCCTTATTCCCAAGAGCTCAGGGTAGTGTACCTGGATAGTGTACATGTAATTCCACTTTATCTCTATAACAACCCTTTGAGAGCTTACACTGGGAGACAATGAATAGCCAATGGAAATCCAGTGTGTTGAGTTCAAGAATGAAGATGACTACTCCTTCATTTCCATCCCTTATCGGAAACAAAAAGAAGCTGTACAAACACTCTGAATAAGGGACTGAACTTTATACATTGCTGAGTGGAGATTTTAACCACAGTCTGGTCAAATACTCTAACCACGTCACCACGCTTGCTCCCAGCTCTATTCCTCTTGAGTCTACTTTGGAGATACTGTTTCATGCAAAGGTAGTATTGCGAGGGTAGGGGTGGGAACAAAAATGGATCTGCACGCACAAGGAGAAACATAATGGAGGGGAAATTATAATTACAGTGGTGCCTCGTACTTCAAATTTAATTTATTTCAGGAGGCCATTTGAACTCTGAAGCATTCAACATCCGAAGAAAAGTTCCCTATTAGAAATAATGGAAAGTGAATTAATCCATTGTCAGACCCAGAATAATACCCATCTTGATAAACTTAAACAGCAAATACAAATATGTAGGGGTTATACATACAACCAAAAACTAAAGTGAGAAAAAGCACTGAAAATACTTGAAAAGGCAGTGAAAATGCTCAAAAAGGCATGCACTGAAAAGGCACTGAAAACTATCAAAAACTTGGCACACAAAAGATGATGCTTCTGCAGTGACCGTTTTTCTCCCCATTTGTGCAGTTCAGACATAGAAGGATTGTTCAAACTTCAGAATGATTTTAGCTTGATTTTAGTGTTCAAACTCTCGAATGTTTGAACTTAGGGTCGTTCAAAGTACAAGGCTCCACTGTATTAGCACAAACCTAAATGTCTCTAAGTCAGAAATCCTACTGTGTTCACTTTGATTTATCCCCAGGTAAGTAGTTAGATATAGGATTACAGCCTAAAAATAAAAAAGGGAAGGGAAGCCACGGTGGTGTTGCTAAATGAACACGGCAACACAATGAGGACATGAAAACAATTTGATTAAGTTCTTACCTACAGAAGCTCATACAACAATGTATGTCTTCAGTTTTTAGAGGGCTACAATACTTTGCTGATTTGAAAGGCAATTTATATGGGCTTCATAGGAATAATAGTGTTATATTATTTGTTGAAGAAATCACATTCTGGAGTAAAAGTCTGCTTGTTAAACTAAGTGACATCTAGAAAAGCTAATGCTATAATGGATATACATTTTGTTGACTTTGTAGGGCAGTCCAACCTGTGGCCCGCAAGGCGCATGCAGCCCCCAAGGTCTTGTTTTCTGGCCCTCTTGCCACTTGGACCCCCCCGCCCCCGGTCTGGATCCCAGCAATGGCAGAGGCAATTGCAGCAAGCTCTCCTGGGGACACTGTCCCATCCCACTCTCTTCCTGAGGCTCAGGAGAAGAGCAAGTTCGGCTGGTGGCCTCGGGAGAGCTCGCCCCAGCGCCCCGTGCTGCTACAGCTGATGAGTACAAAGGAAGGATGGGCCCAGGGGGGAGGGATCACAAGGGAATGTTTCTGGGTAGGAGAAACGGGGAAGAAAGGGAGGGGTCACACCAAAGGAGTCGCATTGTGCTTGAGCTGTGGTTGAGAAGGAGCTGCAGGCCCACAAAGCATCCTTTTGCATTCAGTGTAATTCACTGTGCAGCCCCCCCACCCCATTCCCTGTCAAAGTCCTCACGCAGCCCTTGAAGTATGAAAAGTTGGATCTCCCTGTTGTAGGGAATCAAACCTTAGAATAGTCAATATCATTCCTGCCCAACCCCAGCCACTTTATTTCTTTTTGTTTACAGTAGGGGCATTGTTGGTTTTTTTAAGGTCCACGGGACTCTATTAAAAATAAGTATAGTACTCCTAGCGAAAGGTAATTAAGCTTCTGCAAAAACTTTGGTTTTGCACCTGGGGGTAAGCCATACTGAACATAATGGGAATTAATTCTGAGTACATATACATCAGCTTGCACAGTTCAAGTCCTTTTAGCTTTTTTCCCTCTCCAGGAAAAGTGCTATATGAAGCTCCAGCATTTGCACATTTTCCCCCAGGGGCTGTTTCAATAAAAGGTATCATTTTATTATCTAGAACAAACACGGCAACTAGGAAGGAATGCTTCCCATGGTTATGTGTTCTTCCCCATTCTCCAGCATTAAAGATGAACTTTCTCTGTGGTGGCGCCCCGACTATGGAATGCACTCCCTGGAGAGATCCGCCTGGCGCTGTCATTATATGCTTTTCAGCACCAGGTCAAGACCTTTTTATTTGACCTATATTTTAACATAAAGTAATTTTAATTGTATTAGATTTATTTAATTTATTTTAAATAGGTTAGTTTTATGCTCAGTTGTGGAATAGTTAATTCATTTTATATAGGATTTGAAATAATGTTGTAAGCCATCCAGAGACGACAGTGACGGATGGCCTACATTTTTTCTAAATAAATAAATACCTCCAGAAGAAAAGCATTATACAAAAACTAAGAATATTTTCACATGGGAGAGTGAAAAAACAGGACTCAAAGGCGGTGTGTCTCCTGAGTGCCCAACAGCCTGCTAACAGAACAAAGGAAGACGTACCCAACTGTCTCCGCCAACATAAATGGCACTTCCCTCATTATAGCATCCTAGGACCATCATCATGAAGTTTATACTATGCCCGGGTGACCATGTCACTTGGTGGAAGCGCAGGTTGCGACCCAAAAGTGTCCCCGCCATGGTTTTCTTGAAGATTTTTGGGTCACTCCTGGCGATTAGTTTTCGGACTCCACACAGAATTAAAGAGGATATAAAAAATCCAATTTTAAATTGACTAAGAGGGATGTACCATGAGTTCAGTTTAAATAACACATGCTTCGCGAGTAAAGTGGAGGGCGGGGAGCGGGAGATGTCAATCTGTTTGCCAGTTAACTTCTCCCTTCCCTCTGAGATCCCCATTTGCTCTCCATGACAACAAGGCACAAAATTAGGACAGCTCTACCCGACTCCCAAATCTTGCTGTTATAACTAAGCACCTGTTCTGCGCGAGAGACGTCCGTGAGGCTCTCTCACTCTTCCTTTCCCCTCAACACCTTGCACCGAGCCCCCCCCCTCCCCCCAGCTGCATCGCAGCATCACACTCCCATCCTCTCACCTTTGAGGGTTCCCAGCAGCGGCTCCTTCCCACTCATGCTGCTTCGTTTTGCTTTGCCCGCCTGCCCGCCCGCCCCAACCTGCCCCCTCGCAGCCTACAGCAGAAGCTCCGCTTGCGGCGCTGGGAACCGACGGCCAGCGAGCGTTCCCTTCCGCGAACAGAAGGCTGCGTTCTGGGAGATACCATTCCCCCTGCAAGCGGGGAGGGAAAATTGAGAGACTGGGAGAGAGTGAACGGACTGGAAGCACGTTGCTTGACGAATAGATGAAAATCGCGGGTGGAGGAAGCATCTTATCCGTGCTAGAGGACTCCTCCCCCTCCTATACCGATCAGACACTGGATGTTACTTGTTCTCCATTTGGGCCATTCCGCTAGTTCGGGAACGTTGAGCGTTCATTCTTCGCAACAAGTCTCCGACCCGTGGCGCAAGGAAATGCTTAGCGTGCAATCCAGACCAAAAAATGGAGTTGTAGAATTTGTTTTTCTTCTCCAAAGGTTATGCACAGGATTCTGCGCTGAATTAAGCTTATTTCCTTAAATTTCAACGCTAGTGGTTTTAGCTACGGGGGTGGTGGAGACTGTTTAACATGTGTAATAGCCTCTGTATAAGGGTATTCCTCCCTTCCCCTCACGTCCTCAGCTGTGCATTGACCACGGACATTTGAGAAACAGTTCGTCGCTTAAGTCGGCCTTCTTAGGTTGACAGTACAATCCCTTGCACGGAAGAACTCTTGCAACTGGGCAAAAGCAGCAGTAGCTGGCGGCCACGCCACCTGCTGAAACAAAGCAATGGCCCTTGGCGCTTGTTTGCCGCCACGTAGTCAGAGTAAGCTGCTCGCCAAGTTTGGCAAGCTTCCGCATACAGGTGCAGAGGTCGTGTACACAGTGCCTGGGATGTGCGTCCTAGCCCTGTCTGACAATGTAGAGCATTTCTTAGTTAACTAAATTCTTAGTTTTTAGTCCTTTGCCATTGAGCGTTGGCAGGGTAAGGCCAAAGGATTTTGCTGCCCGACGCAAAGAACAAAATGGCATTTGGCAATTGACTCTTCCTTTGATGCTGGCAATGGGGTAGCATCCTGCACCCCTGATGGCTAGCTTAGCAGGGGCAGGGCAGCCACATGGGGCACAGCTCTCTCTCTCAAAATCTTGCTGCTGCCTCCCCACAAAGGTTGCCTAAGGCAACAGCTTCACACTGCAGAATTATAGGACTTACCCTGAGCTTCAGGATTCCTCCTTTTCTTTGGTGGGAGTAAGCAAGGCAGTTGCCTTGGGTGCCAGGTTCTGGGCGTGGCAAATGACCCCCTAAAGGTGGTGGTGGTAGCAGTATTCCAGGTCCACCTAGTGGGCACTGAAAGACACAGCCACAAGCATCCCAGCAGGGCCATGTGTGGAGCAGCAGGCTGATGCCTAGCTCGGCGTGGTTCTCAGAGCAAGGCATCCATCTTCCAGGCACCCCGAAGAGCTCCTGCCCAGGAGAATGCCTAGCATAGCTCTCTGGAGCACCACCCACCCCACAGCTAGTTCTGAGAACCCCTCAGAGCTGGGCATGGAGTGGAGAAGGCTCTCTGTGAAGCCAGTTCCACAGCAAAAAAGCAACCCGTGAGGCTCGTCAGAGAGCCCAGCCAGCAGCCGCTGGCCAAATTCTTCTGTGCTACGAATTCTGTTCCATAGAGAGGCACTGGGGGGACTTGGTGTCCTGGCCACTGACACCCTGCATGCCTTGCTAGGAAGGACTCTGCACAGCCAGGGAGGCACGCAGGCCAGTCTGGAGGGGGGAAAAGGGGGGGAGGAAGGTGCCTCTCGGGAAACAAAGGGAAAGAGGAGGAGGGTGGATGGGAGTGGTGGCAGGAACAGGGCAGGAAAAAGCAGGAAGGAGGAAAGAACTGGTGGAAGCAGTGGTAGCCACTGCCCATGGGGATGGGGGCAAAAGGGGGGGCCTGCAATGTGCAAAAATACCACTCTGCCTAGGCTGAGGCAATTCTGTTTGGGATCCCATTCATGCATGAAGAGAACCGCATTCATCCACGAGGAGGAAAAAATACCTCCAGTGGTGTCCACCTCCTGGAGATTTTTCTGCACAGCTCATCCTTTCTCGCCCTCCGCAACACCCTGCAGGCATTTTAACCACGCTGGGAAGCATCGTTTTTCCATCCCTAACCCCAAGCTGGGCCTTTCCCTAACTTTAAAAGAAGGCTGAAATATCCCTGTCCCAATAGGGATTTTCAAAATGTTCATTCCTTTGAGATTTCTTGGCACAGCTTGTCCTTTCTTCCCCTCCTGAACACCCTGCTGACATTTTAACCATGCTGGGAAGCATCATTTCAGTCTGCTTTCAACTGCCATTCCCTCTGCCTCGAGCTCTTTCACTTTACTCTCGTTTTGTCACAAAACTTACTTTATTAGCTTTGCAACGTATCTCACAACTTTATCCCTACTATTCTTCAATCCCAAGCCTCCAATCACAAAGAATCTTCCTCTCACTCCCCTTCCCTTTCCCCCCTTCCCCTCACAAACTACCCCCCATTAAAAAACAAAACCAAACCAAACCATTCAGCTCAGGCTGAAGGCTGAGACCTATGAGAGGCCCAGCCGAGATAGGAGTCACTTGCTTCCCTGTCTCACCAAGGTGCCCCAAGACTGGGGCCATCAGGCAGTGAAACATGGTGCCTCTTGGCTTCCCCCTTGCGACGTGCAGACATCAAGCCAGGAGGTCATGTCCCACCCATTTCTCTTCCACTGCTCCAAAGCACTGCACAACCCAGTGCTCCCAGTTTCAGAGCCACAACAACCCTGTATGGTAAGTTGGATTGGGACATGAAGACCGGCCCAAAGCCACCTGGCTTCATGGCTGAATGGGGGCCGGAACCCGGAGTATCCCTCGGCCAGCCTGATGCTCACTCCAGTTGCCTGCATTTTTTCTGACAAGGCTCCAGTGCCCGTAAACCACTGCATGGTTGGCAGAAATCAAACAGGCCAGGATTTTCCTCCACTGGGTTTCCTTTCCACTGAAAAGAGGCACCTGTCAAATTTCTGCCAGAGGGAGATGCGAAAGGGACAGGGCCTCTGGCAGAAAGGAGCAGGGCGCTGCAGTGAGCAGTCACTGCTCCGAGCCTCTGTGTCAAAGACCCACACATAGCTCCTTTATGTTGCGTGTTCCTACACTGATCCCGGCTGCGGCGGCCCTCAGGAGCCTGTCTGGCCAGGGTGCTCTGGGCTCGTGCAGGTTCAAGGACAGCCCCATCAGAGCGCACTGTGGCCAGGGCTGGATGTGGATGAAGTGGGCGGAGGGCCTCCCCGTGGTCTCCAGGAGCCGCCCCAGCCTGCAGGCCTGATTCTCCTCCTCACTCAACAGAGGCTGCCTGCAGCTGATCCCCAGCCAGCATGTTACACCCAGCTTGTTCACCCTTAAGCAACTCCAAGGTGGCCTTCTGACACTGGTGGAGAAACTCCCCTGCTTTCCTAGGATAGTTGATGGAAATCAGGGGAGAGCAAGAGAGCAAGCAGGAGCTGGGTGTCCTGGGCATCTGGGGACAGTCCCCAGGGGCCCTCATTCAGCCATTTCGTGCAGATGCTGAAGAGCCCTGTGGGGCAGAGCAGAACTCCATGGCGCCTCACAAGTCTCTGGCATGGGGCACCAGAGCCCTCCCTCTGCATGCCACTTCATGCAGAACTTTATGCATGTTTGCAGGCCGATTCGCCCGCCTCACGTATGTAGTGCTCTTTTCCAGGCCAAGCTCTTTTACACGCTTCAGGGAGACGTGAACTCTGACAACGCGCTGGGGGAACTAGAACTGGAAGAACAGGTGGAGCAACTGAGGCAGGAGATGGAGAAGGCCAGTGACTATGCGCGCCGAAAGAAGCCCTCCTCTCTTCTCCCTTCTGCCTGGAGTCCATCCCTCTGACTCCTCTGCCCCACACAGCTTCCATCATTACTCTTCCTGGTCCTCATTTGCATAATGAATTCAGAGGGGGAAAGGGATGAATTGGTGGGCAACAAAGTGGACAGTGGAATTCAGTGCGAATAAAGGTTAACCACGTTTTTCTCGACCACCTATATAGAACTCTGGGCCCCCATTGACCAGTTAGCAGGGCACGTGGCAGCTTTCCTATGGCCACTTGACCTTCCTGGACCACATCGCCACGGAACCCTCCCGTGCTTCCTGCACTCTTCTCTTCCCTTCCAGCTTGCAACCTTGGGCTGTAATTTTCACCAAATGCAGATCATGCCTGAACTCAGCCAAACTGTGGCTTGTCTTAACTACTCTTTAGAGAATCAAACTGTAGTTGAGAAGTTGGTTTGTTTCCCTAATTAATAGTTAAGATGAATCATGGGTCCAAGTCCTGGCATAACCTGAAACCGAAAGTATCTGGAGCGTAGTTTAGTGGTCTATCGGAATTAGCGACTGACTTGCCCCAGGTCACAACTGATGTGCACGTCCACCACGTTTGTACCAGCTTTCTGGGAGAGAAAAGGCATCAAAAGTGAAAGGGGAGCGATGCAGCTGGGAGCACGTAGAATGACGCTGCAGCTGGTTCCCGAGGAAGCATGTGCAGCCTTTCTTTGAGCACCTCCAAGTGCCGGGTGGCTCAGAATCGCAGCCAGAGCACCTCCCAAGAGCAGGTGTGGAGGGGCCCTGCAGGCCATGCCCCCCCCCCCCCCAAACCCAGGATTCCACGTGGAGGTGCTCCTGGCAAGGGCTGCCTCTTAAAGGACGCCAGGGTGCGAGAGCCCCCAGCTCCTCAGGTCACGGGTTCGACTGCCCTATTGCTCTAAAGCCAAGAGGTGCTTCCTGATGTCCAGCCAGAGCCTGGCTTCCTGCAGCTGAAGCCAGGTATTCCGTACCCTGCACGCTGGGATGACCGAGAAGAGATCCTGACCCTCCTCAGCATGGCAGCCTTTCAAGGATTTGCTGGGGACCTGGGCAGGTTCCTGTGGGCAGCCGGGCGGCCCTTCTGTGAACAGAATGCTGGACCAGATGGACCTGTGACCGGTCCAGCCCAGCTTCTCTTAGGTTCTAATGCAGAATCTGCTGAGATAGCAGGGTGGGGTGTGTTGGGAAAATTTGGATAAATCTTGTCTGAAAAGCATTACTCCTGTGTGCCTTTGCATTGTGGGATCAAATCCTGTCTTCCTTCTCAAAACCAAGCTGTCACTGTTTATAATGGCATTCATTCCCCGCTCCTTTCTCTCACCTTCAGCTGTGGGCTACAGCAGACAGGCCATTTTAGCCCAAATATCCATTGTAAATAGTCATTGTTGGAATTCAGTTTACAATAATCTTTTGATAGCCCAGAGGGCTTCATGTGCCCTGATCATGCAGAATGTTTAGAGTCAAGATGGGGGTCTGAGCTTATCATGAATAGTTCCTAGTAGCTTGAATGTGCATGTCTGAGCAGACCTGGAGATGGGTTCAAGTTACTCAACTAAAGTGTCAATACAGGCAATTAGAAATATTTTAATCTGATTGTTACAGTGTGATTAACTGACATTTCTTTATCTGTTCTGTATGTGATGACCTCAAAATCTTATTGTAATCTCTGCATTCTGTCATCAATTGCCCTGTACCTGTGTACCTATAAATGCCCTGTAATGGTATTGAAGCTTTGCAGCAGAGTTCATCTCTGCTTGCACGGTAATGCATTATCGTGAGTGTACCGCGGGAACCTTGGGATAAATACAATAAAGCCTCAGATGGTCTGGACGCTTGGTCTTTCCCACGAACCCGAGTTTTATTCCCTCTTCTCAAATTAAGGTTCTGGGATTCTGACAGGTGCAGGGGGGATTTGGTTTCAGAAAAAATACTCAGGCGGAAGAATTGGGGCAGCAAGAGGCATGTGCATGTGGGCAAACGGCCAGCCAAGTCAGGCATCGAATGCCTCGGGGCTCCTCCTGGCCCCCACACCAGTCTTTCAGCACATGCCTGTGGACAGCAGGGCGGTGGGGCAGAGGGCCCCCCAGAGATTCGTGGCCCCAGACTAAGGATTTGGGCCTGTAGCCCTAGGTTCTGCCCTGACATGGCCCCTTCCCACAGGGCTGCCAGGTGCCGCGTGTCGTGTCGCCGCGCCTGGGCTGCTCTTTTCCTGCAGAGCCGGAAGACTGCCGACAGTGCTGGTGAGCTGTGGGGTGGCAGCCCTGAAGGGCTCCCCACACCCTCCCCCTTCAGCTCTCTGCTCTGCTGGGGCAAAGCAAGCAAGCAAAGATGCAAATGTGCCAGACTGGGCTTGGTGGGGACAGAAAGGGGGAGCCCCCCCCCCCAGCCACGCAACTTTCCTGCAAGGTGCCATCGAGTGTGAGGGGTGCAGTAGCCTCCTGGGGAGAGCAGAGGCCATGCCTGAGGGGCTCCCTTCGCACCCCCAACAGGTGGAGAGGAGCCTGGCTTCCAGTGTAGACCCCCCTCAGAGGGGTGCTCTGGGCTGGCATGGCATCCGCCAACAGCAAGAGGTGAAGGCAAGGCCAGCTTGGCCAGAGGCTGGTGGGCTGTGGGCGCCTCCCAGAGGGCCTCCCGCAAGGTTTGTGGGCCTTTTCTGAGTGAAGGGCTGGGTCACTGCGGGGCACCCATGCCCTGAAGAGACCCCGGCTGCCAGTGTCCTTGGACGGAGGTGCTAAGCAGGAGGCTTGGGAAGGGGCGAGGCACCATGGGGCAAGGGAAGGCTGGCGCGGCCAAGAGGAGGGGGCTCACCTCCCTCCCTGAGGCCCCCTGTGAAGCAGCTAGGTTGCCACTGGGCTGTGAGCATGCCTCCAAGCCTAAGCAGTCCCCCTCCGCTGCCTCGGAACAGCCTGGCTGACTTGCACCCTTTCATGTTGAACCCTGGCAGCTTCTGTCCCTCATTCCTGGGAAGCAACAGCAGCCGGCCGAAGTACTCCAGTTTCCCAAGGTATGTCCCTTCCGCGGTGAAATACCTGAGCAGGGAGAGGCATTTCCTTTGCGTGCAGAGGATGTGGTTTGGGCCGCATGAAGATAATGGTTAAACTTTAATTCTTGTGTTGCTGTTATTGCATTAGACATTTTTATAAATTCTGCTAATTGTGTTTATTGCCTCACATAGCATTTTGAACTCATGGAACTTGCTTTACACTGTATTTTCCTGTATTTTGTATACTGCACTAAGGTATTTTGGAATCCACCCCGAGAGCCTTTTATGGCCATGTGGCGGCATAGAAATATTATTTGGTGATGATTATGATGAGCGGATGCATTGCTGTCCCCAGGCAGCTGAGCTGGACCCTGCCATGGCCTCCCACCGGGGGGTGGGGGTCCCTTGACATCGCACTCTGAGCAGGGCACCGATTGTCTTTGGTCAAAATTGCCCATGTGCAGCTTCCTTGGGAATCATATAGTGCAAAGGGGCCTCAGCAAGCCCCCGGGCCGAGCTCTCCTGAGACGCAGGCACTGCCCCATGGGTGCAGCCTTACCAACCGGGCAGCTGCCCCCTCCCAAGGCTGTGCAGGTTGCTGCAGGGGCTTTCTTCTCTTGGTCAGCCAGAATCAGCTTCCCATCCATTTCCCAGCATGGTTTGTCCCAACCATGCCTCCTGGAGCAAAAAAGAAGCGCCTGCTCCATCTCCTGCCTTCCCCACCCTTGAAGACCCTGGTCATGTCTCCCCTTCGTCTTCTCCACCATCCAGCCAGCAATTTCAGCTGCTCCTGGCAGCAGTTGCAAGAGGGTGGCAAGGACTGGCTTTGGACAACATGACAACCTGCCCCGGCCTGTTATCCCGGGTGGGCTTTATGTGGGTCTGCAGGAGGGCCATCCTATCATCCACACCTGGCTGATGCAGCCCACGGAGACCAGGTGAGCCCCGCAGCCAGGGGCAAGAGCAGCAAAAATCCCTCGCCCGTGCCAGCAGGGGCAGTCCCCAGGTGTCCAAGTGGCCAGGGGGGGCCCTCTCAGGAGCGTCTGCTGCCTCAACAGCACGGGACATCTCTGCCTGCTGCTGCTGAGCAGCCCATGCCAGCTGCCAGCCAGGGTGGCGAGGTGCCTCTCCCTTCTGTGTCTGTGGCTCTCAGGCTGCAGGCAGGTATGGGCACCGTGGGGCTGCCCCATGCCCAGAGAGGGCAGTGCTGTGCAGCAGATGGCTCCTCTCCTCTCCTCTTGCTGCGGGGAGACCTGAGATGCAGCCCAGATCCAACAGCCCCCCCCACTCAGGAGCAGACCCCCCAGGGCAGGTGGCGATGCCTTTGCCCCTCTGTGCCGTTGCCCACACCCAGTGCTGGGCCACGGAGAGGCTGGGCTGGGCTGCCTCCTGCTGGAGAGGCCCGCCTTGAGCGGAAGGGGGCACTCCTCTGTGGCGCTGCCCCTGCTCGGAGTGCCTCGGACATCCCACCTGCCCCTGCCCTGGTTCAGGGCAGGACCCCCACTTGTACAGCACGAGCCCCCATCTCCATGCAGCCATTGCTGCCTGGGAAAGAAGACCTGGAGGTTGGAAGGGAGCAGGGGGAGCGGGGAGCCCCGCGATGAGCCCCCCGTTTGCCAGGCTCATTGTGGGAACCTCGGGAAGCAACCAACCCACTATCCTTGCTTGCCAGGCTGGGTTCCCGCACCAGGCGAGCAAGCCTGCTCAGTCCGCCTGCTTGTCACGTGGACGGGCCCCTGGGGGCACCCCGCTGTGCTCGTGGGAAGGGCTCTCTTGTTGCAGGAGTCCTGCCAGTGGCCCCGCTCCGTCCTCTCACAGTGCTGGCTTGCCCAGCACCGCCTCCATCTGCAACACGCCTGTGCTGCCCAAGTTCAAAGGCGACAAAGATGATGAGCAGAGCGAAACCGCTGGCCCTGAGTCAAAGCCTAAAGGGGCCTAAGTATCTTTTCACGTATGGGAGGATGCTTCGTGAATTAAAGTCCCATGTATGTTGCTTTGTAAGGTGGGCAGAGTTCGGCGCTGGAAGAATTTCCAAGAGTGGCGCAAGAGAAAAGGGCCACCGAGGGGCTGCAGGTAAAGTGGAGGCGGTCCTGACGCTTTGGCGGGGGTGCCTCTTGCATAGGGATTTTTATGTCCGAAAGATTATTATTATTATTACATTTTTATACTGCCCATAGCCAAAGCTCTCTAGGCAGTTGACAGCAATAATCATAGAATCATACACTCAGGTCACCCATCCCACTTCTGCCCAGGCCTGACCCTGCTTAGCTTCCAAGATTAGGCAGGATCAGGCACTTCAGGCTACACCGAAGAATAGTCTGCCTCTTTTGGGACAGCCGTCCTCTTCTTCTGACCACATAGCCTAGGAAACAGCGTGGGAGGAAGGGGGGACACCCGGTCAGTTTGGACAGCCCGTGAGGTGGGAGCCGCTGTGGCCAGATCGCCGGCATGCCCAAGCTGGACAGACGGGGCAACCTGCTTGGTCTGCAAGCAGATGAAAAGCCAACAGAGCTGGCATGGTGCAAGGCGGCCTTCTCCAGGCTGGTGCTTTGCAGGTGCTGCTGGCCCTGCTGGCTGTGCATGATGGGAGTTGCAATCCAACACATCTAGAAGGCACCAGGTTGGGGAAGACTGGTGGAATGGCCGGGACCATGAACTGAAACACTGGAATGGGTGCCCTCAGGCAGGTCACAGAGTTGTGGCCCCCCTGGCAGGGCCACTGTAAGCACCATAAAGCTGCCAGCCAGCCTGTCAGCCCTTTCCAGCCTCCCTGCAGCTGGGGATGCTCCTTTACAGAGCAGACATTCCTGTGACTCAGCGCCGCTGCACTGCTCTGCCATGACCATGACACATAGCTTCATATAAGCCTTAAGGTGAGGTCTTGCCATTGCTAAAAGGACGGGGACTACTTTTCTCCTAGCACAGGTGTCTTGAGTGTCTGTCAGCCCACAGGCTAAGTTCACTTTGGAAGCAATGTTAGGGCAATGCACACCAGTGGCTGCTTCGGGTTTGGGTGCAGCCCAAGGTGGAAGGCATGGGGCAAAATTAAGAAGCAGGCCAGGATAGTTTAGCTTGCATCTCTTACTGTCAACAATGAAGTCCCAAGAGAAGCAATTCAAACTGTTAGAGTGGGAGAAAACCAGCACACAAGTGATCTGGGGTTGGAGGGAAGTGGGTGGGGCCAGGGGAAGGGGGGCATCCAAGGGGGGACATTCTGGCCTCTGCTCTCCTTGTATATAGTCTTTCCATCTTAGTGCTGCCCATTCCAGGATGGTTTCTTTGCAAAGTTAAGAAGATCTGGGAAAGATTCTGGCTGCCCTCTGCCCTCCTGCTGGCTCTTGGTGTGTGTGTGGGGGGGGGGGCACATAAGTGGGCTGTGAGCTTGCCAGGGGGCTGTTGAATTCTACATATGTGCCTCATTGCATAGTTGGACCCCAAGGCTGAATCGGGGAGTTCCCAGGTCAAAGCCCTGGCCTCTCCCGGTGGCTGTGGAGAAGCCCTGTGTCAGCATCTGGGACACGGGCGGCAGACTAGCGGATGGGAGCGCCAGGACCCGGGCAAACAGGGTGCGGCACAAGGCTCAGTCCAGAAGTACAGCTGAGAATAGTCCATAGGTTGGAGACCCAAGAAGACGAGCCGAGGGAAACAGGGACCTTGAGAGCTGAGCCACTAGAGCAAGACAGGCGCGACTGGGGCAGAGCTGGAGTGACTGGGGCGATTGGAGCAAGACTGGAGAAATGGGCAGGACTGGAGCAAGGCCAGAGCAGTGCAGGAGCAAGGCAGGGTGACTGGAGCGAGGCTGGAGTAGCACTGGAGCAGAGCTCAGGCACACAGTGGCCAGAGCATGAAAAGTCAGAAAACCTTCATTGCTGAGGCAGCGTCTGAAGGCAGCCAGTGCTTATACAGCTCTTCCCCCAAGGTTCCCAGGTGCCACTCGTAAAGGCCCCGCCCCCCATAGCTGCAGTAGGTTGTGGGCCCAATCCTGCAACCACCAGGGCTGTTATTTAGGCCTTTGGCCCGCAGAGGGAGCCCTGATCTGCCTTGGATTCTGACACCCCCCCCCCCCCCCCGGCCGTGGCCCCAGCTGCAGTGTGCACCTCAGCACATGTTCACACTGTGGTCTGGAGCACACACTCCTCATTCCTCGCCTTGTGTGTTCCCTGACAAATGGTGCCCCTGCAGGAGTAGGAGGTGTGGGCTGCGGAATCATCAGTACACTGATGATACCCAGCTCTACCTCTCCTTTTCCACTAATCCAGGTGAGGCAGTGGCTGTGCTGAACCGGTGCCTGGCCGAGGTAATGGGCTGGATGAGGGCTAATAAACTGAAGCTCAACCCAGACAAGATGGAGATCCTGTTGGTTGGCGGATCGGGCTTCGGAGAGGGTGGAGTTGACCTGGTCCTGAATGGTGCAACACTCCCTCTTAGGGATAAGGTCCGCAGCTTAGGAGTACTCCTCGACCCGGAGCTTTCTTTGGAAGCTCAGGTGACAGCGGTGGCGAGGAGCGCCTTCCTTCAGCTTCGGCTGATTAATCAGCTGCGCCCCTACCTGGAGTTCGACTGCTTGGCGACGGTGACACACGCACTGGTGACTTCCCGCCTAGACTTCTGTAACGTGCTTTATGTGGGGCTTCCCCTGAAGACGGTCCAAGCACTTCAATTGGTGCAAAGTAGAGCTGCCAGGTTGCTGACAGGGACAGGGCTTTATGCTCACATGACTCCAGTCCTCCGTCAGCTTCACTGGCTGCCCATTGAAGCCCGGGCCCAATTCAAGGTGTTGATTATGACCTATAAAGCCCTACACGGCTTGGGTCTGGGCTACCTGAACGAGCACTTATGTCCGTATATGCCCGACCGCCCTTTGAGATCTGCGGTAGAGTCCCTTCTCCGGGAACCCTCCATGAAAGAAATTAGGAGAGTAAGTACTCGGAGGAGGGCTTTCTCTGCGGTGGCGCCCAACCTATGGAATTCACTCCCCAAAGAGGACCGCCTGGCACTGTCGTTACTGGTTTTTCGGCGCCAGGTAAAGACCTTTTTATTTAAACATCATTTTAATTGTTAAAATATATGATCTGGCCAGGGCAACTTCTTCTTCCTTCTCTTTTCTCCTCCTATATTATTTTACTTATTTTATACTGATAATTTTAATTTTATATTATTATGTTTGTAACTCAATGTTTTTTTTTGTATTTTTGTATTTAATGGTAATTTATTATGTGCTATTGTATTTCAATGTATTTTATTGTGTTGTAAGCCGCCCCGAGGCTTTGGCAAGGGGCGGCATAGACATGTTATAATAATAATAATAATAATAATAATAATAATAATAATAATAATAATAATAATAATAATAATAAATGTGACCTGATTGCCTACAAATCTATAGAGTTTTAATGAAATGAAAGTTTTGCACGCTTTGCCACTTTCCTTTGTGGCTAACTTGAGGAATGACTTTCAGTGCGGCACACCTTTTCTGGAACACCCAAGGTCACAGCACAAGCCCTTTTCAGAGGATTTTCTCCAGGAGGTATGCTTGGTTAAGGAATTGCTCCAAGAGCTCTGGCAGCCAGTCCCGGAGCAACAGGGGGGGCTTGGTGCTCCAGTAAGGATAGAAAACCTCCCGCTTTCGCAGCACGCCACCTCTCACGATCTCCCGGGCACAGTCTTCTTTCGGGCTTGCCTCTATATTGATTTTGCTCCCGATGAGCTTCAGAGCAGAATCTGTGGGAGAAGCGCAACCGGGATTAGCTTCCTCTGGGTGGGGTCAAGTGGGGCCAGGGGCCTTGGGCTGGGCTCACCTGTGTCGATGTACCCCAAGACGGCCACTGTGATGGGCAGGTCGACCCCCCGCAGCCGCAGCTCTGTGCGCAGGCTGCTGTAGAAGCCCTCCAGGGCGAACTTGGCTGCGGCGTACGCGGTGGAGAACGGGACAGGGATGCGGCCTGGGACAGAGAGCAGAACACTCAGCGTGGACGGCTGCAGAAGCTTGTGGGAACGAGTGTGACAATTTCATTTCTGAACAGTAAGGTCCACTTCCCAGGAAGACTGGAGGGTTGCCTTACTCGCTTTGCTACGGGATAGAACTTCCTCTGTTAAGGCTGCCTGGACCTGAGCTTGTAAACTAGCCTTCCTGAGCTGCAGATCCCATCATCCACAGAGGTTTCTAGCTAGGGCCTGTGGGAAACACAAGAGTGGATGCAATCCAGCAATTCAGATCTTACGACTCTGTGAACAGAGGCGAAGCTGAAACAAGAGTCTGCCCCACTTTCCCCAGCCTGGTGCCGCTGGCACTGGCCCTCAGCGAGGGCTCTCCTTGCAGGCTCAGGAAGGGGTTTTCCAGCCCTGCCTGGAGAGGCTGCTGGGGGCTGAACCCCACGGCTTCTGCACGCCATCTAAGGCTGAGCTGTGGTCCCTCTTCCATCTTCTGTGAGGCCGTGAACAAGATGCACCACAGGCCTAAGAAGCAAGCGGGTGCTTGCTTGCTTGCTGGAACTTTCATAGTGCCCAATGGCCAGAAGGCTCTCTGGGTAGCCAGTTTCCAAACAGTTTCTGCTTCCGATACTTCCCAACAAGTTAAATGTGGCAGGTTCCTACACAAAAGGTGCAGTCCCACAGATTGCCCAGAGCAAGCCCCTCGATGCTCAGGGTGACGTACATTCAGGCACAATTCACCTGAGAATAGAGCACAGTAGGACCACCCTCCCCAACCTGTTGCCCACCAAATGTTTCAGGACTTGATCATGTCTCCCTTTAGTGACCTTTCTCTAAGCAAAACTATGCCAGATGTCATATGCTCCATCCTGTAGATAATTTTCGCTGTCTTTTCTGCTTCTTTCCATAGCCCTTCCATACTAGCACTAAAAGCCTACTAGTCATCCAAACTGGCTCCTAAAAGGACTCCCTTGTCTACCAGCCATAGAAGACACGACAACAATGCTCCCATGAGCCTCTTGGAGAAGGTCCATTGCCGAAATCGTCAGCTGCACGTAGCTGAGGAAGTTTATGGTCATAGAGGTGATCACTAACTCCATGTCTTCTTTGAAAGGATGAAACACAGCATTTCCTCCCATGTGGTTCAGCACGAGCATGTCAAGACCCCCTGGAAGTGAAGAGGGCCGTTTCAGCGAGTTGCATCCAGACGCAGGTGAACATGACCCCAGCGTCCCGCCTGGATGCTCCGGTGCCTGCAAGGAGGGTCAGCTTGGCCCTGCAAACGCGTGAGAGGTGTTCCACGGGCGCTCCCCTGCCTGCGCACAACGGGACCCCTCCAGATTGCAACCCTGCGTGCTTGCACACAGAGCACTTAAGCGGCCGCCCTTATGAGAGCCGGGAGCACGCAGGGTTGTGGTCTGGGGGGGTGCAAGGTGCTGCACAGCTGCCTTGCCCCCTGCTGCCGGCTCCCTGCTTCTGAGTGCCTCCTGAGGGCCCTTGCTGGCCCCCTTGAGGCTCGGGCGCGGGGCCTCCTGGAGCCATGGCTGCCCTCTGATGCACAGCGAGGTTGCCGCAGCTTGCGCTGGACAGGAGGTGAAGTGGGGTGGACCTGCCATCTCTGGCCACTCCAGGGGAGCCGGAGGCCGCCCTGCTCTCGGCCTTCCCGTCCTCACTTGCAGGCCTGCCTTGTTCTCACCCTGGGCCTTCCATGCTCCAACCGCCAAGGCTGAGCTGGCCACATGACTCAGCTGTGCCTGGCCGCACCGCGCTCCGGGGTGAGCAGGGGCCGGCCAGGCTCGGGGCCGCCAGTCCAATGCTACCCCCGTTCTCTAGCTTCCCCTGGTCGGCCAGGCCTGCGCCACCGCGGCTGCCTCGTCGGCAGGAGGCGTCAGCACGCGTCTTTACCAAAGGCGGCCTTGGCTTCTCCCACAACCTTCTGGGCAGAGGTCAGGTTCTTCATATCTGACACAGCGTATGCAGCAGAGCTTGCCCCCAGCTCCAGGCACTTCTGAACCACCTGGAGGGCACAGGAGGGAGGGGGGAATCAGAGGTTTTAAATTGCTGTGCCCCACTTTGAGGGCTTTTCAGCAGACAGGGTGGCATTGAATGGTTCGTAACAGATAAATAAGCCTGTATCCCAGAGGGCAGCTCCGTTTTGCTGCTCAGGACCACACACGCTTCCTGCAAGGCACCCCGCAACTCCCATCCTTTCCAGTATTGCTTAAAAAACCCTATTTCAGTGCTGACATGGTTGAGTTCCCAGGGTCCAAGCCCAGGCATTGAACAGCAAAGCACCCAGAACCTGGCAGGACAGATCCCACCCACCCAGCTTCCCCTTCAACTGGATTTTTCCTGTCTTTGCTTATGCTGGAACAGAGTCTGCAAACGAGGGGATCGTGGTCTCACCAGGGCCTGCAGAAGGGAAGGGGGCAGGGAGGGCACCATCTGCTCTTGGCACTGGGCACCCTGCTGCACCCAGCCAGTGCAACAGCTGGCACAGGAACCCCTGGTCCGGGACAGGAGCCCTGGGAAACACTCCCGGGGGCCAAGGCACGACCAGCAGGGAGACACATGGATCTGGAGAGGCTGGGTGTCCAGTTAGCCACGGGAGATGGACTGTGAGTGGGCGAGCGGTGGAGGCCTCCCAGCTTACCTGCCGGAGTTGCTCCTCCCTCCTGGCCGTCACCATCACATGGGCCCCCATCCGCGCAAACTCATAGGCCATTTGCTCCCCGATCCCTGTGCTGGAGCCCGTCACCAGGACACGTTTGCCTCGCATCATCTCTGCAGGGGGGAAAGAGGCAGTCGAGCGACTTGCTGCCTCCGCACTCCTGGGGGCCCTTATGAGCTGGGGTTCCCTCATTCAGGGGAGGGGGGTGACAACAGAGAGCATGGTTGACTTTGGGCAGTGGGCCAGGGCTGAATCCCCACATGACCAGGAAGCTCCCAAGAATGCTCCCCGGCTGAGTGAGAAATCTGCCAGGGCTGCTGGAGTCGTTCTGGTTCTGCCATACCAACGTTATCGATTAACCAAAGGCAAAAATTGGAGCTTGACCCGTCGGTCTGCAGTGCCAGTTTACACAAAGGCGCGGTCCTCTGGAGAGGCAAGGGTGGCCTTCCCCAACCTGGGCCCCTCTGGATGTTTAGCACTGAAAATCAGCCTTGCTGGCTGGGGATGAAGGGAGCTGCAGGGCAAAGCCTCTGACAGCACCAGGTTGGGGAAGGCTGGGCAAGGGGACAATCCTGTGGAGCAAAGCAGAGAAGGAGGGAGAAATGGGGACAGTGGGAAATGAGCGGTGAACAGGAGGCAGTGACACCCAGTGCTGCAGGTGCAGCAGGGAAATGTGCCGACAGCCTCCTCAGTAATGCCCTGCGCGGCGATCTTGCCTTGTGGCCCAAAGCTGTCCTGCAAGGCCCAGATCCCCCAGGTCCCCAGCCCAACACGTGCCCCGCCAGCCCACCCCACACGGTAAGGGACCTGAAAATGCCAAACTGCAGCTGCTCTGAGTTGTTGTTTGCCAGGTTTGGCACAGCTGTCCGCTTCTTACCAATGAGGAAATAGAGGAAAGTAAAGAAGATAAAAGCTAACTGGGCACATCTGCATGACACACTAACTCCCTGGCCCCACAAGTGACCCACAGTGCATCCAACATATGAGTTGCCCCCATTTCCTTCATGAATGCAAACCTTTTTCTGCCTGCTGTGGCTTTTCCCACCCTCCTTTCCGCCCCCCCCCAAAAGTGTCTTTACAACCTCCAAGTTGATAGTCCCTTCAAAGTGCCCAAGCAGGCGTCTGTCCCTGTCTTATATCCCAACTCGAACCATCATAACCCCATCGTAAAAGGAAGCCTGAATCCTGACAGCTAACTTGTAAAAGTTGCAACTCTGCTCAAAGGGATGGCGCATGCATTTCCATCCTCCTGATCAGCTATTTTTGGGAACAGGTGGGAAAGACACGGGATGAGAGAAGTCTGCTGCAGCCAGAACTAATCAGAGGATCTTGCCTTGAAGGGGCTGATCTGCCAGCCACTCACTTTGGCGCAGAATTCCCTCCTGATCTGCTTTCTCTTGGCAGCCCCTTTTTGACAGCTGTCAGGAGAACGAAAAGCGAAATTCTCTTTGCAGCCTCTTTGGCTTAATGTACAAGGGGGGCAGGGTTGCCAGGCTGCCCATTTCAGTCCTTACAACTGGACACTTGCAAAGTCCAGTGATTCTTAAGGGAAAATGTGTAAATGGCTTCTGTTTAAAACATAATTTCTCAAGGTCACTGTCCGGAAGAGGAGAGCTGCCCACCTTACCTGCTGAGAAGGTCTCTTGGCTGTAGAAATAATAAGCGCACAGGGCCACGAGAAGCGGGCCGAGGATCCTGAGCATGCCCATGGCCACTCCGGCATGTCAGGAAGCCCGGCTGGTACTTGCTGCTCTTGAGCAGCTCAGATAAGCGCACGACTTTCTGCCCAGACGACAAGGAGCATGTGGCCTGCCTCCCAATCAGCCGGATGGGAGGTGGCACTTCTCTGTGGCTCCCGTCGAGCCTTTCCCAACCACAGAGACCTTTGTCTGGCAGAAACCTCCTCCAGCCTGGCCAGTCCAGCACGCCCAGCAGATGAGCTGCCCCCTTTCCTTCCCTCCTCTTTCACGCACGAGAACAAAATCCATTGTGGGCACGCCTCACCTTGCTGCTAGACTGCAGCAGGGGAGGTTGCCTTCCAGATGCATTCAGTCTGCTTCCAGATGCATTCAGACTTCAGTATTCATCAGTCCCAGCTGGGCTGGCTGGAAATAATGGGAACTATGGCATAAAAGGTCTGCGGTGCACCTGGCTGAAAATAGCTGATATTGCAAGACAAGCGAATCTGCAGTGGATTCCCTGAAACGCAGGACGAGCCATGGCTTAGCTTCATGAGGTGAACGTGCAGCCCTTTCTGAGGAAGTGTGCTGGGTGCAGGTGACATGCCTACCTGCTGTGGCTGTGTGAACCCAGTTGGTCTGTTCCAGCGACAGTCCATGGTTGAACAACAACCTGCACTCAGCTCGAGTGCGGTTATCAATTCTTCCAAGTCCAGGCAATGTGCAAAACATCCACTTTGCACTCCCTCGGCTGCCAAGAGGACATCCTGGAGGTCATGAGCGACTGCGAGGAGGGCTGCCACTGCCTCTGGAGGATCGCAGCCCTGCCAGACCAAGGACTGGGCCCCACACCTCGTCCCTTCAGTTCAGCAGCACCTCCCCCCCCTTAGGCCCGCAGATGCCCCAGCCCTGACTTAACTCAAGGTCTCTCTACTGGTTAATAACCAGCCCCTTTGGGCCCCATCAATGCATGTATGACTTTGGGATTTCCCCACCATCCCCGCCATTGCACGCCATTTACACTCATCCTCGCTCTCACCTCGCCCGCACTCTGGTGCGCCAGCGACCTCCGCACGCACAGACTGCGGGGAAGTGCAGTCCCCGTGGGGAGACTACAGTCCCCACAATCCGCCTGGCGCGCTCTCGGCTGCGGGCCACGTCCTCCGGAGGCCCGCCAGCGGCAGCTCCGCTCGCCGTTGGCCGCTGCTGGAGCACCTGCGGCGGCGCTATTGCGGAGGCAGGTTTGCGCGCAGGAGCGCGCGGGATCCAGCGAGCTGCGCCACGGGCTGCCTGCTTCCTCTGTTCCAGCGGAAGCGCGAAGGAGCCTGAGGAGCGGCGGGCGCAGCGCGGCAGATGGGGCGATCTTCCCGCGGCTCCCTCTCCGCCTCGCGGCGGGGCTTGGTCCGGCGGACGCGTGGGCGGGAGTGCAGCCCCCACAATCGTCCCAGCACTCTCGGCTGCGGGCGCGCGCGGTTGCGGGGCCCGCCTGCCCTACCCGCCTCGCCTGGACTACAGCACCCGTCATCCCCGGCTGGTGTGAGTCGCAGCCCAACGCTTAGGGAGGCCCCGGAGGGGAGGGCTGACGTTCACGCCCTGCACGCCTGCAGTGCTTCCTCTCGGGGTTTCCGATTGGCGAACAGGCGGCCTGTTCCCCCGCCCCCACAACGAGACGACCCCAAAAATGCCGAACTGAGCCTGAGAGGGAGCCAATCGGAGGATGGGCTGTGGAAGAGGCTCCAGAGAGCGGCAGCGCCAAATGCTGCTGCTGCGCCCATTGAGCCAAAGGGCGCCCAGATTCCTCATAGACCCCCCCCCCACAATTATCCCCAGTCATGAAAATTTTAATGTATTGCATTTCCTAACTTTCTCTCTTATTTCATTATACATATACAAATCATTTCTGTGTATGTCAATCGATTTATACTTTTTGTTAGCCAAATTCCCAAATATTTAAAACTGGAAGAGCAGAAGTTTAAGCTAGGCATTGTTTTAATCTCCTCTTGTTCTGATATAGGGATATTTATGCATAATAATGTAAATATTTGATTATTAATTTTTAACCCCATGTAACCATTAAAATTTTCTAGTAATTGTTTTATTGTATTAATTAAATTTAGTTTGATTAACTTCTATTTAATTTTAATAATATTTTAATGATTTAATTATTATATGCCCTATGCTTTTTACTGGATCCTTCAAAAACAAAAACCTATCATCTTCATAAAGGTTAATTTCGTGCCACTTGTTCCTAATTGTAACGCCTATAATATTATCCTTATTCCTTATGCTAATGGTTCCATGAGCACAGCAATACTAAAGGAGACAAGGGGTCTCCAGTCCCTTGGTGTAACGCCAATATTTCTGACTCTAATTCATTAATCAATACTTTAGCAAATGCTTCTTCATATAGGCTTTTGAGAATTTTAATAAATCCCTTGCCAAATTCATTTTCTCCTTCAGTTAAAACAAATAGAGCCATTCCACACGATCAAAGGCTTGAAGTACATCCAATGAGAGCATTGCTATTTGTGGTTTCTCCTCAGCTGCCATATATTTAATGTTTAGTGCTCTTTGCATCAGCTGTTTGTCGGGCTGGCATCAAGCCGTACAGATCTGTGTGGGTATAATTCACTAGGAATCTGTTCAATCTTTGAGTCAAAATGGAAGAAGACAAATTTGACCCTGGTTTTGTAATGTAATTGGTCTGTTTGCTAAGGGAAGGTCTTTCCCTTGCTTTGGTGTAACTATTCTTCTAGATAATTTACAAGATTCTGGTATTTTCCTCCAACTAATATTGAGTTACACAATTTTGGCAAGTGTATGGATACACCCTCCTCCCAAATTTTGTAATAATGAACACTAGTGATGTAGCCTTTTCTGAGTCTCAGAATAGCTGTTCTGATCTCCACTACTGTTATTGGGGAGTCAAGCTGTTGTTTATGCTCTTCAGATATTGGTATATTGGTAATACATCCACAAATTCTTTTATATTTCTCTCTCAATTCTGTTTTATATAATTCCTAATAGCAGCTCCTCTTTAAGCACCTCATGGCTGCATATGTTTTAATGTGTCTCGTGCTTCCAATTCTTTCAGTCCCCGTAAGTTGTATAAAGGTTTTCTTTCAACCCATTTTCTTATGTTCTTCTCTCAGTCTCTTAACTTTAAGTTATTCTTGGTCTCTGTTTCTCTCTTTTTTAACCTAGCTCCCTCTCCTATCAAATACCCTCTGAAGAATGCTTGTCAAGCATCCCATAAAAGAGCAGGCTCTATTTGCTCTTTCTCATTAGTCTCATAAAAAACAATTTCTCTTGGGGGTTTTTAAGTGTACTTGAACGTAACTTCCAAATGTTAGGTTTATTCTCAAGGATTGTAGTAGACCATGTTATGCCAGTCTGTTTCAGTTGGTGGCAAAGGCAAGCTGGTCAGAAGTTGCTGAGGAGCAGAGGCTGCCGGGAGGAGAAGTGTCAGAGCCAGAAGACACCTGTGGGTGGCTGGCGGGCCTTTGCGGAGAGGAAGTTCCCAGGAACGGTTGGCAACCCAGGTCTGTGATGCAGCAGCAGTCGAAAAGCGGTCAAATTAGGTCTCTTGGGAGGCAGTGGGGGAGGGATCACCGAGAGCCCCCTCCAAAATAAGTTGGGGTGCTTCGGGCCCCCAAGCTCCCCCTCCATGACAGCCTCAGGTAATCTCATTGTTAGCAGTGGAATCCCTTTGTGGTAACTTGGAGTGGGTAAAAATGTGTAGGCAAGGTTCTCCAGACATTTCATGTATTAGGCCTCTATCCCACTGTTTCCCGATGGACTCAAAATGGCTTCCATCATTAATCTTCTCACCACAACAAAAACCCTGTGAGGTGGGCTGGAGAGTCACCCAGTTGGCCCCATGGTCGAGTGGGAACTAGAACCTGGATCACCGGAGTCCCAGTCCTGCGCTCTTAAGCACTACACCACATTGGCACTGAGTTTTGGCAAGTGAGCAGTATAACCCTATATTAAAATACCAACCAACCAAGCCAATAATAAGGGTACCACAGGAGTACAGAGTTTAGTATTTTTCTGTAAATGAATAAGAAGGCACATGGTTCTATTAGAAATAAATTAATATTTATTTTATTGTATCAAAATTGGGACTGCAGGTGGCGCAGTGGTTTAAAACCGCTGTGCTACTGGGCTGGTTGATCAAAAGGTCGCCGGTTCGAATCTGCATAACGGAGTGAGTTCTCGTTGCTCCATCCCAGCTCCTGCCAACCTTGCAGTTCGAAAGCATGCAAATGCAAGTAGATAAAAAGGTACCACTTCGGTGGGCAGGTAACAGTGTTCCGTGCACTTCGGTGTTTAGTCATGCCGGCCATGTGACCACGGAGACTGTCTGTGGACAAACGCTGACTCCCTCGGCTACGAAACGGAGATGAGCACCACCCCCTAGAGTCAGGCATGACTGGACTTCATGTCAAGGGGAAACCTTTACCTTTATCAAAATATAATATTTTATTCTTGTTCGCAGTCTTCAGCTGTGCTGGCTGCCAGAATGTTTCCACACACTTCAGCCAGACCTCAGGCCAGAGTTAGGCTTCCATCCAACACCGTCCTTGCAGGGCTGGACTTCCCTTTCCCTGTTGCTGCTGCCTCCTCTGCAAGTGCTTTCCAGCCGGCCAGTGGGGCTGATGGAATTCCCCAGGGCATCTCATGGAGAGCTTCTCAGTGGCATCTCCTCCTGTGCGTCTCCTCTTCCACGCTTTGCTCTTCGTTCACCTTTCTGGATTTTGCTCAGGACCAGCAGTTGGCAACAATTGCTAAGCATTCACATCCACAGGTGAGCTCAGCTCCTGAGAGGGCTTGACCTTCCAAAGGATGGCTGCAGTCTGAGCCTGGCCTCATAACTCCTGGCTTTTATCAGGGGTCGGTTTATGACCCGCGAGGACAGGCAGTTTTGTGAGGGTGCAGGGAGTTGGAGGGAGCCAGCCTGCTTGCACTATGACATGAAGGTCCTGATCCCCATTGGACCAACTGGGGGATGCCAGGCCAAATCCTTTGATTGACCATATATATCCATGGTTATCAGTGACTGCTGCCCAGAGCATTTGCCGGAAAATTTCTGTGGCTTTAAGCCTGCTCCTATGTGCTAACATTTGTATTGCTGCAAGGTTTTATTTTGGGCTTGGATATTTTTATTTTTACTATTTTTACTGTGGATATTTTTACTGTGGTTTTAAGCTTCCGTGTTACACTGCATCTATTTAACCTTATGGCTTTCATCATTGTGAACTTTCGCAAAAGCTTTTGGGGAAGTAGAAACACAATGGATAGAGAGTCATGGAAAAATAAAAGTCTCCTCCTCTTCCACCTAAGCTCAGGCTGATGTCTGAATTTAAAACTTGTCAACAGCTTCTCAAGCATACACCATCCATAGGATCCTCCCCAGTTCAGAGAAGGAGCATGTTGCATATTAGGAGTGGGTTTTTACAGAGAAACTGCAACTCCTGTAGGAAGGATAATGACAGCTACAGAAGCAAAACTTAGGAGGAACCAGTGTGACCTTCAAGCATACACACAGCCAACTTGTTCTTTTAAAAAATGGAAATATTCATTAAAGCGCAAAGACAGCAGCCTAACTCTTCTAAACATGCCTAGGATCTGCAACATCTTTTTTTTTACACTATATCCTTTTTTAAAAATTGACAATGCTTAACAATAATAAAAAATACAATCATCTTACAGCATGTACATTTTCTATTTAACAATAACTATTTACATCTCCATTCCAAGTCTATTCCACAAATTGATACTCACAAATATATAAACTGACTTATTAAACAGCAGTAAGGATTATTAACTTTCTTGAACAGGTTTTTCTGCACAGCTCATCATTTCTGGCCATTCTAAACACATTCCAACCATAAAAAAATCTCACCAGGACACCTCCTTTTTTGAACCCTAACCCTGCCCTGGTGCACACCCCTAACCCTAACATAGGGCTAAAGTTCCATAGAAAATATCGTGATACTGAAAAAGACTTCCGTGAGTCACTTTTTTGCACAATTCATAATTTCTGCCCATCCTAAACACATTCCAACCAGCAAAATCTTACCAGGACACCTCCTTTTTCGAACCCTACCCCTACCCTGGTGCACACCCCTAACTATAATAGAGGTTGAAAGTTCCATTGAAAAAGGCCAATTTTGAAAAAGCCTTCTTGAGTAGGTTTTTCTGTACAGCTCATCATTTCTGCCAATTCTAAACACATTCCAAACATCAAGACCTTACCAGGACACCTCATTTTTCTAACCATAACCCTACCCTGGTGAACAGCCCTAACCATAATAGGGGTTGAAACTTCCATTGAAAAGGGGGGATATTGAAAAAACCCTTCCTTGAGTAGCTTTTTTTCTGTACAGCTCATCATTTCTGCCCATTCTAAAGACAATGCAACCATCAAAATCTTAGCAGAACACCACGTTTTTCTAAACCCAACCCTAATTTGGTGCACACACCTAACCCTAATATAGGGGTAAAGTTCCATAGAAAATTGCGTGCTTTTGAAACAGACTTCCTTGAGTAGGTTTTTCTGCACAGCCTATCATTTCTGCCCATTGCAAACATATTGCAACCATCAAAATCTTTCCAGGACACCTCATTTTTCTTACCCAAACTCTACCTTGGATGAGACCACTAACCCTACCCTGGTGCACAGCCCCAACCCTAATAAAGGTTAAAAGTTCCATTGAAAAGGGGCAATTTTGAAAAAGCCTTCCTTGAGTAGGATTTTCTGCACGACTCATCATTTCTGCCCATTCTAAACACACTCTAACAATCAAAATCTTACCAGGACACCTCATGTTTTGAATTGGAACCCTATTCTGGTGCAAACCCCTAACCCTAGTAGAGGGGTAAATTTCCACTGGAAATGGGGCAATTTTGAAAAAGCCTTCCTTGAGTAGATTTTTCTGCACAGCCCATCATTTCTGCCCATTGTAAACATATTGCAACCATGGTGCACAACCCTAAGCCTAATAGAGGATGAAAGCCCTTGAAAAGGAGCAACTTGTGTTTAGAATGGGTAGAAATGATGGGCTGTGCAGGAAAATCTTGCTAGCCCTGCTGACTGCTCTGGCAGCCCTCTGGGAATCCTTTCCTGGAATCCAGCGGGATCAACCTCGCGCATGCACGCCCCCTTCTTTCCAAGCAGCAATAAGTAATGTCTGAACCAGTCTTAGGCCATGCTTGTGCAGAAGCGAAGTGCTTTGGTCTCCATCCTTGACACACAAGGAAGTGAGCTGCACTGAATACAGTGGGATTTACGTGCAGGTCAACAGGCACACGGTAATCTGGGCAGCTTGCACAGCAGAGAAGAGCCCCTTTCAGACCTGCTTGGGGAAAATTTGATACATATAAATGTTTTTAAAGTATTCTTTGTTTATGATTCTTTAGAAAGGGATTTTACCTGGCATTTCCACGCTCAAGGAGTGCCTGAGGATCCCAGCTCCATAAGGAAGCCCTACACTCAACTAACTGGCCATGCTTTTCACTTTCTTTGTCGGGATGCTCTAAATCAGCTTTCCCAGCATGCTTGCTTGGGGATGCTAGATGTTGCAATCCATCACAGCTGGATGGGGCCTGGTTGGGGAAGGCTCCTTAACATCTACTACTTCGATAGACAAGAATGATGAAAATACTTCCTTAAAGGGAAAAACATGGAAAGGCAAATTGTGTCAGTGCAAATGGCAGATAGCAGCTGGTGCAGCCCACCCTCCCATTCAGATTGGGACCACCGGGAGTGGGGACGGATACCTTGATGCATGCCAATTTGGGGTCATCATCTACATCAAAACAGCCCTCTGTGGCTTGTTACGCCATGTTATGTGAACCTGGGGACGACAGGTTATGCGAGGATTAAACAACCTGTGCATAAGCCTGGAACAGAGCATACATAACCCTCAAATGCGCCACAGTCCCCAGGTTTGCGTGACACAGCAAGCTGTGGCCAGGCATTGAATATTCCCCACGGTCAGGCACACACACGCATGTCGCAGCCCACTGTGGCTCAGCTGCTGAGCGTGGTTTGGGCAAACCAGCCAAATGCCTGAGAACCTCCTAGTCTTCCCTGCTATTGGCAGCCGTAGAGCACGTGTCCATTGGCCGGTGTTCCACAGTCCTCCACGATGTACAGGAAAAAACTGCAGGTGAGCTGAGAAGGCTGCTCCAAGTCCAGTGCTCGGGCTTTGCAAGTCAGCTTCTGGAGGGGGTCGTAGCCCAGTGGGCAGAGCCCCATCCTTGATCCCTGTGGCATCTCCTGTAGGGCTGAAAAGGCATCCGCTTGCACTCCAGAGGGCCGTTGCTGCCGGTCCCTGGGATCCATACTGGCTCAGCACAGCAAGGCTAGCTTCTGATTTTCCTTGACGTCTGCACAGTTTTCCATCCCATCCAGTGCTGCAACGCTTGGTGGCTTTTCTTTGGAAACCATTCTCCTTTCCGAAACTCGGTGTTGTTCCCACATTGGTGCAGATCCGCTTCCCAATGTACTCACAGTAAATTGGTGCAAATTTAGTATGTGCACCAGAGGAAACTCAGCAGGCACTTCTGAGTTTTGTTGAACTCATGGAGAAATCACACGTGTAACTTTGGGGACTGATAGGACTTGCCCTGCTGCAGCCTCGCAAAAGCATCTGCCCCTTTTCCACAGCCAGCAGTCTCTCTCCCTGCCCCCATCACAAAAACACTTCCCAAGGCGGTCAGCTGCTGCCAGCAGAGCCCTACCAGATCTCCAGACAGCAGAGCCACGATTCCTGATTTGGCGGCTTCCCTGTCTAGATCCAGCTTGCACCACCTCCCAGAAGGAGAGAAGACACGGCTTTTCTTCTGCTCCTCCCTGTGTTCCAGTCCGGACCCTGTGGCTTCCCAGAAGCCTTCCTCTCATGTCTCCCTGCCACTGCTCCTTAGGTGGTCCCCTGGCTTCTGTGACTGGCTTCTGGTCCCGTCCCCCCGACACACACACTTTGAGCTGGCCAAGACTCTTCTCCCAAGGCTTAGTTCCCAGCTGAAAGACAGTTAAGCTACACGGTTCTGATACATTTTGGTTGTTCGGCCCTGCCCATTCTGCTCTTGGCTCTTTCCTTTCCACGTGTGGCAGCATTCGGAGGAGCTTGTGGGACCCCTTCCAGTGCCAGGGGTCCATGCTATAAAGAAGGGCTCTTCACCCCAGCTGTGGGTTCTGGAAAAGTGGCAGTAGATGCCAGCTCACATTTGAAACATGATTGTCACCTGCCTGCACAGGCATCCAAGGGAATAATGGATGGATTCCCAGAAACAGGATCACAGTCTCACAGTGCAGGTTCCTGGGAATGGATTCCTGCTGAAACTTCTAAAAGGGGCCATGGAAAGGCTGTGGAGGGAGTTGTTGCCACTAAGCTCCATCAGAGAGCCCGTAGCATTTGTGCAAGGAGAAGGGAACACAGCTCCGGGGCCGCACAGCATTCTTGTCGCTACTGAGAGTGCCCCCATCTTTTGCAAAATGGCCTCAGGGGGCCTGCCCAACTAGCAAGCAGCGAATGGGAAGAGACTGGAAGAAAGCAGAGCAGCCGCTGTGGTGCAATGCCCTCCAGGTGTATGGCCAGGGTCAGCTGGTGCTGTAGCCTAAGACTTCTGGAGGCCTCCAGATTGTGGCAGGCTGCAGGAATCAAACTGGTTTAAGGTGCCTGTTGTCTTGGCTGGGAGCACGTCTGCCAGACCTTATGAATCTTCTCATCAAGGAGCCCTTGCAGGTTCTTTTCCAGAATTCAGTCTGGAACTCTCTAAGCCAGCCTTGTAGTGGAGCTTTCTCATCCCTGAGGTGTCCTCACAGCACTGGGTCAAAGGCACTATGGAAAGTATGCAGAACATGTGCCTCTTGCTGACTTCCCCCCCTTTTTATGATCCCTTCAGTTTGTTCCTTGTGAAGATAAAAGTGTTTCATCCAAAGACTGCTCGGAATGGAATGGAGCATGGAGATTAGCTGGTCAGAGGACTGAAATAAAGAGATTAAAAGGGAACTTGGGTTTTCCAAGCTATCTAATGGTCAATGAGAAAAATAAAGCCATTGAAATTACCTTTAGATGAGGTAGATAAAGAATGATTTCTTTGAAGAGAGGAACCCAGGCCTGTCTCCCTGCCATCCAAGATGCTCTGATTTTTGTTACAACAGAGGAAAGATGTGATGACACCAAATCAGGAATTAAAAAGATGAGGCCTCAGAGATACACAAATGGCCATGTGATTGGAGGGCTATAGCTCTTCCTCATGGGCAAGTTGGATCCACTTTTCCAAAGAGAAGCTCAGCACATGTTCTGCTCACTGTCAGACTGTGTGGAAAATATTTTTAACTTTTATTTCTTTAAATTGGAATTGCCTTCAAGGGCATTATAGTATTGGTGCTCCTCCACAGTTTTTGATGCCATCAACAAGGTGTCCTTCTGGGCCAGCCGTCTGACGCCGGGAGCGAGGCGCACTGCCTTGCAGTGATTCCACTCCAACTTGGAAAGCAGGCGGCAGGAGGTGGGGCTGGGGGGACCATCTGGTTCCTCAGGGGACACCTTGCCCCGATGTCATTCTACATCTGCATGAAATCGCTGAGTGGGGTCATCAGGGGGTTTGGAGCATGTTGCCCTCAATATGCTGATGACACACAGTTCTACTTCTCCTTTTCCTCTTCAGCAGATGAGGCTTAGAATGTACTAAAATGGCACCTCGCTGAGACAGTAGACTAGATGGAGGCTAACAAACTGAAGCTCAGTCTTGAGTAGACGGAGACATTCTCAACGGGTGGTTTCTCTAAGGGACGTCAACCTGTTCTAGAAGGGTTGCTCTCCCCTTGAAGGGGCAGGCTTTTGATGCTGTTCCCCGACCATCTTTCTCACTGTAGGTTCAGGTGGCATCAGTGGCTTGGAGTGCTGTCTAGCAGCTTCAGTTGGTGTTTCAGCCATGGCCATATCCAGACAGTGATAGCTCGCTATTGATCTTCTGTGATCTGGAAATCTTGAAGCTAGATTACTGCAATGCATTCTGTGTGGGGCTGCCCTTGAAGACAGTTCAGAAGCAGTAGCTGGTGCAGAAAAGAGGGAACAAATGATCTGAAAGTATAACATTTCTGGCCTGCTTGCATACGCTGTCTAGATGCTTGCAAGCCCAATTCACAGTGCTCATCTTGACCTATAAAGCCCTTCACACACTGGAAAGGTCAGCCTGGCACTTGGGATCCCCAGTATGGCTGTGCCCAACCCCTTTCCAATGGTTACTCATCAGTGGTTGGCTTCAGGTCCATTCCCCCCCCCCCCCCCCGCTGCCCATTTGCAAAGGTTGAAATGCCTCCCCAGAGGCTCAGGTACTGGGAGTAAGAACTAGAGTCTGCCAGCAGTTTTTGGATGCTGGCCTTGCCCCTTGCCCTTGGCTGTGCCTACCCCCCAAAGGCACCTCCCAGGCAGCCTCCCCAAAACTGCATTTGGCCCTCTGCCTGAATGAGGTTGTTACCCCGATTCAGGTAATGCCAGCCATGCAACGACATTGTGGAGTCTCCCTTTCTCTGCTTTGCTGAAAATCTCCTCAGGCTGCTAAGCTAGAACGGTGCTGTTTAGGGACAAGTTGAGCAAGGCTCTCTGCTTGGTTGGGGAATGCGTCTCTGGCAGAGCCGCTTCCCGAGAGAAAAGTGGCCGTTGCAAGAGGGCGAGAAAGAACGAACTGTGCCGAGAAATCTTCCGGAGTTCGACATTTTGAAAATCCCTACTGGGACAGGGTTATTTCAGCCTTATTTTAGGGTTGGAAAAGGCCCAGCTTAGGGTTAGGGTTTGAAAAAGACCCTTCCCAGCATGGTTAAAATGCTTGCAGTGTGCTCAGGAGGGCGAGAAAGAACGAGCTGTGCCGAAAAATCTCCAGGATGTGGACATTTTGAAAATCATTACTGGGACAAGGATATTTCAGCCTGATTTAGTTTTAGGAAAATGCCCAGCTTAGGGTTAGGGTTGGAGAAAGGACGCTTCCTAGCATGGTTAAAATACTGCAGCGTGTTCAGGATGGGGAGAAATCTCAGCCCCAGCCAGCATGGTCGACGGTCAGGGGTGATCACGGCAGTTGCAGCCCAAGCACCTTCCGCGACGGGACAGTACGAAAGCGAGACCACGAACGCCGGGCCCGCTGAGCCGCAGGCCGAAGCGCGGCCAGCGACCCCTAGAGGCCACGTGCCGCGCTTACGGGCTGGGCAGCGGCTCCGCCCTCCCAGGGCTCAGGAAGAGGCCGGCCCGTGGTGGGCGCCGCGGGGAAGAGCCGCGTCGGAAAGCGGATATGCGAGTGCGCGGCGCTGCGGCTTTTCGCAACTCTTTAGGAAAGAGAGGCATCCGCGCTTTTGCTCTCTTCGCGTGCAGCTTGGCTCCAGCTGCAGCCATTGCTGCAACCCAAAGATCAGAACCATGGAAAGGCCGAACGATTCCGACCTTGCATCGCTGTTGGCGGCCGCCCGGAGTGTGTATAAAAAGACTTTCGGAGGGGCGGATCCCAAGATCGCTGTGTCGGCGCCGGGAAGAGTCAATTTGATCGGAGAGCACACGGATTACAACCAAGGCTTCGTGCTGCCTATGGTAAGAAGCGGGGCCGTACCAAAAGGCTAGTGCAGCCATTCTTCTTGCGGTTTTATGGGGCAATCTCTCTTCCTCTCTAGTCGATTCCGTGGAACGGGGGCTAATACTGGGGGGGGGGGGGGTAGAAACCTCCTCTCTGTATGGGGGAATCCAGATACTTACGAAGGCCTCCTCTTTCCCTAACAAGCTGCTTGTCTGTTACTGGACGTATAATGCAGTTTCCCCAATGCGATGATACAAAAAATACTCAGGGTCTTTTACTCGGTCAAAATCAGCTACGGCTTGATCGTTTGAACGCTTGCTCTGGAGTCGGGCACAGTCCACGACTTGGCTGACACAAAGGGGTGGGGGGTTGGATGATAGTACTTTAAAACCTGTTCCTTTGTTTGTGATACCGTCGCTCTTGCCTCGTCCTCCCGTTGGACACCATCCGTGAGTTCATGGGGTATTATGTGGCAAAATGTTTAGCACTGCGTGGTGGGAGTAACCCGAGCAAGAATCGACGTTCCCCATGAGCAATACGAGGAATTCCTGATTTCTCTACCCTTTTCTCTCGTATAATTAATTCGTTTGCTTGTGTCTTTGGGTCTTAGGTTCCACTTCCTTGTTAGAATTAAGCTCAGGGGTGGGCAACTTCTGCGTATGCGGGGGGGGTTGCATCCCACCCCAGTTTTGACCTATTGTAATCGGGCCTCTTAGTAAGGGTGATTCTAGTCAGACTACTCCTAGTAATATCGCACAAAAAGTGTGATGTACCTAGCCTGTCTTTTTTCTCGTCAGCCAATTTTTTGGCTGAAGAGGAAAAACAAGAAGGGAAAAAACATAGGAAAGTTATAAATGGAGGATGACAGTGCCTTGGACCCTCAGGAAAATCCCAGGAATGAGGCGGACTGATCCAGCTTTGTCTGGATGAGCCTAAGCCTAAGAAGGGGTTATTTCTCCATTATTTCTTCTGTACTGAATTTTCGTTTGTAAACTGCATAGTCCTCTTGTACCCCTGTCCCTTTGTACTCTGTGAAACAGCATGTTCTTTGATAGCAATATATTAGTGACTGATGATGCTGATATTATTATTAACAACAACAGTTAATAGTTCTCCATTTTTAGAGAGCTTCTATAAAGCAGGCCAACCTCATGCAACAGGACCCCTCCCTTCCTGTCTTTGACTCCTTGCCTCTCCCCCAGATTTGGTCTTGAGGTCCTGCAGTCCTTTAGGACTTGTGGCAGGGAGTGCAGAGGGGCTGTGTGAGGGAGGAGGTACTCAATTCTGCTGGTAATGTATTTCTGCTTACTGATAAACACAATTAGATACAACCTAATCATCATCATGTTTTGGATAAGGAAAACAGTGCAATGGCTAATGTTCAAAATGGGTTCACTTTATGATGAAATTTCTCCCGTGTGAATGTGTCAATACATATCATTGTATGGTAGAGCTGGAAGGGGCCAGAGGGCCATTGGGTCCATCCCATTGCTCATTGCAGGACACTGAGTTAAACCATTCGTCTCAGAAGGCTATTCAGCTGCATCTTGGATGCCTCCAGTGTGGGAGAGCCCACAGCCTCCCAGAGTAACTGGCTCTATTGTCATACTGCTCTTTCAGTCAGGATTTTTTTTCCTGATATCTAGCTGGAATCTGGCTTCCTATAACTTGAGCCTGTAATTCCTGTTCTGCACTCTGAAATGATCTAGAGATCCTGGCCTTCCTCTTTGTGACAACCTTTCAAGTATGTATGTATGTATGTATGTATTTATTTATTTGGAGTTTTTGTATGTCCCATTTGCATAAGCCTCGGGATGGCTTCCATGCAATAAATGAACAAATCATATAAATAGTACACATAAAATCCAGATTCACCCTGGCTGTAAAATTAAAACCAATAAATAATATTAACAGTTGTTAAAATATTGTTTAAATAAAAAGAACTTGGCCTGGTGCCGAAAAACAAATAATGACGGTGCCAGGCGGACCTCTCTGGGGAGCGCATTCCACAGATGGGGCACCACCGCAGAGAAGGCCCTCCTCCGGGTACTTAGTCTCCTAATGTCTTTCACAGAGGGTTCCCGGAGGAGGGCCTCTGCTGCCGATCTCAGAGGGCAGGAGGGCAAATATGGAAGCAGGCGTTCCTTTAGGTATCCAGGTTCCAAGCCATTAAAGGCTTTGTAGGTGATGACCAGCACCTTGAATTGAGCCCGGACTTCGATGGGGAGCCAGTGAAGCTGATAGAGGACTGGGGTTATGTGAGAGTAACATCCAGTCCCCGTCAGCAACCTGGCTGCTCTATTTTGCACCATCTGAATTATCCAGACTGTCTTCAAGGGCAACCCCATGTAGAGCGCATTACAGAAGTCCAATCAGGAAGTAACCAATGCATGTGTCACTGTCGCTAGGCAATCGTCCTCCAGGTAGGGACGCAGCTGATGGATTAGTCGAAGCTGAAGGAAAGTGCTCCTTGCCACCGGAGTCACTTGAGCCTCCAAAGACAGGTCAGGGTCGAGGAGCACTCCCAAGCTGCGAACCCTGTCCTTTAGAGGGAGTGCAAGGTCCAAGTCACCTACCCAGGAGTCCAAACCACCCACCAGCAGGACCTCTGTCTTGTCTGGATTGAGTTTCAGTTTATTGGCCCTCATCCAGCCCATTACCTCGGCCAGGCACCGGTTTAGTACGGCCACTGCCTCACGTGGATTGGTTGAAAACGAGAGGTAGAGCTGGGTATCATCAGCGTACTGAGGATTCCGTAGCCCACACCTCCTGATGACCTCTCCCAGCAGTTTCATGTAGATGTTAAACAGCAAAGGGGACAAAATGGATCCCTGCGGAACTCCATGGCATAACTGCCATGGTGCAGAACCATATTCCCCCAGCACCACCTTCTGGAAACTGTCATTGAGATAGGAGTGGAACCACTGCAGAGCAGTGCCTCCAACTCCCAATCCCGCTAGCCTATCCAGAAGGATACCATGGTCGATGGTATCGAAAGCCGCTGAGAGGTCCAGGAGGACCAACAGGGACGCACTTCCCCGTCTCTCTCCCACTTGAAGAATGTTATAATTTCATATGATAATTACAGTGGGATCATAAGGGATCAAATTCTAAATTAATTTCCCATTATTTCTTTATTTTGTATAATTTGTGTCATGCAGCCCTATGCCTTTTTACCCAAAAGTAAGGCTTGCCATGTTTCATGGGACTGACTGGATGGAATTATTCCTAGCACTGTGGCCTTGGTATATAAACATGTGAATGGCAACTGACAGCCCTTTTAATAAGTTCTGTTCTGACACAGCAGTGAGAGATTTGCAATTTCTCCTGATAAATGCAAAGCATTCCTTCAAGTCATTTGTGAGTAAACAGAATGTGTTGGCAGATATTGCAGAGCCAGATAAAATTTGTTTCAAATGAGAAGCAGTATGTAAATATTGCTAATATAACTAGATAAATGGAGTGGCTGTGTAAAGGCGAGATGGATTGGCTCCATAAAGGAAGCCACAACCTTGAATTTAGAACAGCTAAGCAGAGCTGTCTTGGACAGGACATTGTGGAGGGTGCTCATTCATAGGGTGGACGTAAGTTGGGGACAACCTGACAGCACATAAGAATAAATAAATGAGGTTTATTTGGGGTCAGTGTTCAGAGCTGATTGATGCCTCAGCACAGAGGGTCTCAAACTGGTCTTTAATTGTGCCTGCAAGTGATATTGCAGAACATTTATAGGGACGCTTGGATTTCAGTGGCCACAGCAGACTCATATTTTATAGAAGTCAATGGAATGACTGAGAGGGTAGGCTCCAGGGACTACATTTGAGAGAATTTTATTTCTTCATTTATTATTTAAGGCATTTTTATACCATTACTATTTAGTAAATGACTCTCAGGATGGTTTACAACATATTAAAATTTTTAAACATAGCACACACTGCCAGAATAAATTTAAACAATCACAAGAATCTGATTTAATGTTGTTTTTCAGCAAGGTGAGTATTATTTTCCTTGAATAAATACTCACTTATTTGTCAAATTAATCTATTTTCCAACTGGCAAATGCCCTCAGGAAAGTTTGCCATGATTAAAAATGACACCAACAACATAGCAAGAATATGACAACCAAAACAATAAGTTGCTGTTGCTAGCTGCGAAGTTGCGCCTGACCCATTGCGACCCCATGGACAACACTCCTCCAGGCCTTCCTGTCCACCATCCCCCAGAGTCCACTTAAGCTCACACCAACTGCCTCAGTGACTCCATCCAGCCACCTCATTCTCTGCTGTCCCCTTCTCCTTTTGCCGTCTATCATTCCCAGCATCAGGCTCTTCTCCAGGGAGTCCTTCCTTCTCATTAGGTGGCCAAAGTATTTGAGCTTCATCTTCAGGATCTGGCCTTCTAAAGAGCAGTCAGGGTTGATCTCCTCTAAGACTGACTGTTTTGATCTCCTTGCAGTCCAAGGGACTCACAGGAGCCTTCTCCAGCAAAAAACAGTAAGTACAACAATAAAAATATCAAAAACATTACAAAGTTAAATATATTAAACAACCAACAGTAAAGTTTGGAATGAAAGAAACCAAAAAATTAAATTAAAATTAAAAATTAAATGCATGTTGGAAGCTGAAGAAATTGGGGTATAATTATATACACTGAAATATTCTTATTTACCAAATGTATGGCAGAATGAACCATCCCTCTATTCATATATCTCCACTCCTGTCCCTGGCCTTCATCCCCTCATCTACCCCCTTCTGCTCTTATCTGTGCTCATTTCCAGCCATAATGGAATACGCCATTTGGAAGATGTCTTACAGAAGAGTTTGCGCCCACTTAGTCTTGTGTGGGAGATTCAGTTACTGTCTCTTTCTTCAGGCCTTGCAAATGGGCACTGTGATGGTCGGGAGCCCAAGGGAAGATGGACTAATATCCATTGTCACCACTGCGGAGGAAGTGGGAGAGCCCCAAAGCGTGCAGTTCCAGGCTCCAAGGGAAGGTGGTGACTTGAAGCCAGGAGAACCTCGCTGGGCTAATTATGTGAAGGGGGTTATCCAGCATTATAAAGGTAAAATCTGCCATCTGTGAGGGGTTGAGGTTACTGCATCCTTTGGCAGGCACGGAAAACAAGGATCCACCATATTACTACGTGGTGGAATGTTTCAGAATCCGCTATCGAAGCGGGGACTACCTGAGAGGTGGGTCAGGGATGCAAGTGAGCGGAAATGGCCAAGTTCAGAGTACCTTCGTTTAGGATTTATGGTGGCATGGGACTATCACCATCTTGTATAGGAGATAAGCTTTAACCATTTCAGCTCCCATCCACACAGCCACCTCCTGCCACACACATTTGAGCAGTGTCTCTGGCGTATTGTTGAGGCAGGTGTGATAAGAGCTTAATTAAAAAGAAGAGCCTCCCTTGTGTTGGCCCCTTTCTGTGAAACACTCTGCCTTTGCAGGGGTGTTTTTGATGCCTCCTGAAAGCATTTTTATTTCAAGAAGCCATATTTCTATATCACCCAGTGGCAGACGCTCTCTGGGCCATTTATAGCATGCACAATCTGTCTTCCTTGACCAACCAGCCACAGGTTTTACTGATACTCCGTTTGTTTTTAACTAGTTCTAATACATTGTTTTATTATTGGTAAGATGCTAACATTGCTCTGGAGTGAGCAGACGGTATTCATACATGCCTCAAGGGGATTCATCATATCATTTCACACCTGTCTGTTGAAACAAGGATTATGAAGTTGTTCCTAAAGCCTTAGGAAAATGATGAGAGGGACTATATGATCAAGTCTACCTCCAAGGGTTTTTGTTTCCTTTATACCACTGAATATGACAGAAAGTCAAAGGCCCGGTTTGCACATAGAGCTAACCCAGGATTTTGTGTGAAGCACAAAGCATCGCGCTTGCAAGCTTCCCAGTGCCGCCTTCTCCTCCCTCATGGCAGGAGGAAGAATAAGCTATAATTTAGTTTCATTTTCCCCAATTCCTAGGTGGTTGTTTGTTGTGACGTATGGTGGTTTAAAATAAACTGTTAAAGAACCCAGCAAGATTATCCAGGATCTGTTGTTGACTTGCTTAGCAATTGACTGGAGTTGATTTAACCTGTGAAGGAGTAGGAGAGTGGAGAAAAAACACATAAGCCCAAGGCTTCACTTTCTAGAGGTCTCTGACTTAGAGCAACTCAGTTGTTCTGTGCATCCATAACCATTCAGCATCAGTGGTGAGAGCTTCAGCTGTTGGGCAGCATAGAAATTAATTAAATAAATCTGTCATTACTGATCGTAGGACTCTTCTAAAGTGATAGCCTGTATTTCTGTGCCAGATCCTTAACTCCATTGCTCAAAAAGAACAACTAGTTTAAAAGATGGTGTGTATGTTGACTATAAACTGATCTGTGATTGTACATGGAAACCAGACTCTGTTGGTTGCCACTAGCAAACCAGGTACAGAAAAGGTGACATAGTTGTAACCACGGTAATGTGGGTTTTTTTTCTTCTTATCCTCTTTAAGACATGTTGCAATTCCAGGAGGCTGATCCTCTACAAGGAAGGACAGCTTGTGGCCCTCTGTATGCTTGACAGTTCCCAACATGCCTCACAATTATTGGGGCTGATGGGAGTTGTAGGCCAAAGTCTCTGGAGGGCCACTAGTTGTCTCCCCACATCTACTGTGACAGTTGAGTTGTATCTCCAGAGCCTCTTAGTTATCCTGCAGGCCACAATGATCAAAGCCATGCTTCCATTCAGTATTGCCAGGTATATAATCTTGTGGAAGCATGGACAAAATGGACCCAATGGCATGGCCACGGAATCACAGATTTCAGTAATTAATCAGAAGAGTAATCAGATGGAAAGGAGAGCCTACATTTTGGACAGGCAGTCAGGGCAAACCTTAAAAGGGAGGGCCTTGCTCAGTTGCGCTGTGTGACCCAGCTCTTCGAAGCCGTGCATCCTGCTCGTTGGTGCAAATGCAACCTCTTCCCAGCTTTCTGGATGCAGCAGACCTTCTGTGGTACACGATCTCCCTAGGGACATTTAAGAGCTTCTCATCCCAGTTTCTTTGCCATCTTGTGTTGAGAGATCCTTTTCTCTTCTTTTCAATAGCTGGCCCTCTCCCTGGCTTTGATGCAATCATAGCCAGTAATCTTCCACTTGGTGGTGGTCTTTCAAGTTCTGCATCCTTAGAGGTGGCTACATATACCTTCTTACAGCAGCTCTGCCCAGGTAAGAATCAAAACTGCTTTTACCCTGGGGTTTTTTAAAAATATGGGACTTCTACCACTGATTAACTATGCTAGATAAGCAGAACTGAGAGGGCCCCCATAGTTCAGGGGCACAGTGTATTTGTGTGGAAATGGGCCCTGGTTCAGCCTTTGGCAGCTCTCCAAAGGTTCAGATATCAAATGCTACAAAAAGCTTTTCTCCACCTTCGACCCTAGAAAGCCCCTGCCCATCAAAGCTGATAATACCTGCTAGATGGATGGACGAACTGACCTCGTAAAAGACAGCTTACTGTTCTCCTCTTGACCAGTTATCTGGTCACCTTTGGAAACTGAATGGTGGGCTAGGTGGAGCTTTGGTCTAATCCAGCTGGGCTTATATTCTTGCTCTTGGTCTCCACCTGGGTCTGGAGGCTAAAATGTGGTATATGGCCGGTGGGGGCATGGAAGTATAATGGAAAAACCATCAGTCCTCCCTCTGTTGCATAGAAGTACTAACCTGCCTGTGAATGCCTCTCTTCCTCGACACAGACGATGGCGATCCAGTCGCTAAGGCATTAGTATGCCAGAAAGCAGAGCACACCTTTGCGATGATGCCTTGTGGTATCATGGACCAGTTCATCTCTGTCATGGGGAAGGAGGGCCATGCCTTGCTGTTAGACTGCAGGTCAGGACATGCAACTGCCAGTTCTCTTGCAGCTTCCTCTGTCCATTGCTGATCAGCGTCATAGGTCTGACATTGCACTGCACTGGCTGCGGGGTGGGCCTGGCGAGTGGGATGGGGGCAGTCCAGGTTCTAACTAGCCTGTATATCTCCCCAAAGAAGATTGGTTTTGGAGCGGAAGCTGCTAAGGACTCACAAAGAACCTGAATGGTATTGTAAAGTCTGGGGTGTGGGCAGTGAGCACCTGTGGTCAAGATTCCAGGACCAGGGTGCAGGCGCAGGGTGGAATCCTGCAGCAGGTTCAGAGGGCCAGAGGTAAGAGCCATGTTTGTTTAACAGGGCAGGGTCAAAAGCCAGTGAGAGGATAGGTCCAGGCAGAGAGAGTCCAAGGTCACGCAATTCAAGAGCCAAGTTGCAGAAAGACCTTAAGGTGAGGTCGGGGGAATGGGTGCAGGTGCCTGAGAATCAGGGGCAGAGCAGACAAACAAGGACAGAAGCAGGAACAGGCTGGGGCTGGGGCTGGGGCTGGGGTGGGGGCAGAGGATGTGTTGCTGCCCCTAAGAGCAGCAGTGCAGTGCAGCCTTTTGTGCTGGTCTCCAGGGCCTCCAGCTGCACTGCGTACTTGCTCCTCAGCTCTTTCTTGCAAGCCCCTGCCAAGGTGTTCCTGGTTCTGCAGGCACTGGCTGGGTCACTCAGGCTCAGGTCCAGATAGGTAGAAACAAGCATCACATACCTTCTTCCTTTGCACATTCTTCCTTTTATTCTCCAATTCTGGGTCTTGCTGTAAACCACCCTTACTTAGCAGACTTTCCAGGTTATGCTTTTGCACTGTATAAGGAAAGCTACAGACGTGTTCTGCTTAATTTACATAATTCTGGTTGCAGGTGTGGCATTTCATGCTGGTAGAAAAGGGGAGATCTTGGTGTTGAAATGCAGAGTTGCAGAGCAAGTTTAGCATCAACTTAGGTTATGTGGTTCTCTCCTGTCCTCAAGCCCACAGCCACAACAGGGTTGTTACGTGGTGTCAGAAGTACAAAGAGATCTCAAGCATAACATGTAAATTGAGGCACAATCCCTTTCTCTTGGGATCCTCATCAAGCAAGCTGATTAGCAGGGATGAGGCTGGAAGACCTGCTAGCCATGCTTCTGGAGGGATTAAGATTAATGTCCATTCTTTGGGTTTTCTTACCTGAATGTCTCTGCTTTCAGAGGTGATGTCCCCCCAAGATTAGTGGTGTAGAAAAGGGGGAAACAGTGACACTTACCTGCACTGTTCTGCTCCCTAGCAGGCTCCCCTTGTCTGCTTGAACTGCAAAGCAGCTTGGCCCACCCTCCAGCTTTGGTTCTTCCAACTTCCCCAGCTATCCATTTTCTCAAGGCGACCCGATGCTTCTTGCTCGTTCCTGTCAACCCATTTCCTGATTTCCTTTCTCTCCTCCAGTTGTACTCTTGCACGACAATACGCTTCCATGAATGGGCCAGCTCTTTTGGGCCTAACCAAATGGCCTGACGGGGTTCTGTGACTGGTTCTCCCAGCATCTCCCTATCAGGGGCACAGACCCTTTTAAATTTCAATGAGCGAATTCTACTTTGCAGAAATTTTGGGTGCACCTTCTGGTGATGGCAGGGCCAAAAGTACAAAAAAAAGACCAGCTTGAATGTGTTAGTATCAGTAACTAAGGCTTAGGAGAGGCATTTCAGCTTTATACTGTAGGGCAGTGGGAAACTGCAAAAAGATGGAAGCACCATCAGATGGTCACTAATTAGGGGAAAGGTGGTGGAATCAGGAGAAGACAGTTGGCCTCCTGGAAGGAGAGGACATTCAGGGCACTGGATTGGGACCAGAGTGAGCTGGATTTGGCCTCTGTACTCCAGCTGTACATTTTAGCCAATGGGTCAATGGCCCTCTACCCCTGACTCAGATTGGGACTGTGGTGCTGAACCCTTTCCCAAACAGTATTTTCTAGATTAAAATCCCCTCTACACCTAGTCCACATGTCTATGTTCACTTTTCCCAAAAGAGCACATAGCAGCTTGGGGTTAGATGTGGGGGGGGGGGGGCGGTATTCAGAAAACAGCACTGGAGGAAAGAGCTAAGCCCCTCCTGCTTTTCTTAGAGCTACCTCTGTGACCGGTTTGCTAAAATGTACAGCAACGAGGGAAACAGTCCTGGGCCCCCCTCGCCTCCCCTGACTTGGTCCAACATTTTCTGAATGCTCATGACCTCCCACTGAAGACTTGGAAGCCCAAAATGTTCCTGGAGGCAAGGGATTTCAGAGGACCCTTCAACCCCACACTGAAAGAAAGTGGAGAGCTGTGTGGGGCAGCGGTGCCCCCCCCCCCGCTACTGAGGCACAGAGCAACAGCCCCCCTGCCCTAGTCCCAATCTCTGCATTCAGGCAGCGTGCAAAGAGCTTTACATGTGCAGTGATGTGTGAGTGCAGACCTCCTTGAATCCTAGCTGAGACAGGGCACCTCTCTTTACTTGTACATCTGTGTGCATGTGGAAATGCAAGCTGGCCAAGCGGAAGCCATTGTATTTGATTTTGTATTGGTCTGTTTGATTAAATTATTGATACGTATTTCTATTATTTATTATCGATCATTGTTTGTTCGAATTTTGTTGACTGTGTAGATGTGCCGTTGACATCAAAGTTATTTATTGATATACTGTTTGTATATGGCTTTTAGTGTACACTGTTCTGAAATCTTGTTGGCTAACGGATGGTATACAGAAGCTTAAATAAATACATGGGCAAGGCTGTGGTGGGAGAGGGCATTAACGACTGCTAATTCATGTCATTCTGCTGCTCCCCATGCATTCTTTCAGTGGGTGGGAGGATCATCTGAACCCCCCTCCTTTGTGAAGTGTTAAAACAGGGAAAATATTCTCATGGAATTTGGGGGACAATTAAAATATAAAGACCCTCTTAGATGCATCTCTGCCACACACTTGAACATTCAGAATGTGAATGTAAAAGCCTCATATCTCTGAAGCCATTTTATGCAACTCAGCTGTGCCACCCGATTCCAGGTCGCTGGAGACTCGCCTGGTACCTTTGGTGGACCCAGATTTAGTCATCCTCATCACCAACTCCAATGTTCGGCACACCTTGACAGGGAGCGAGTACCCCACACGCCGGCGCCAGTGTGAAGAGGCAGCGAAGGCCCTCGGCAAGGCAAGCCTGAGAGAAGCCAGTCAGGCAGACTTAGAGGGTAAGCATTGGTCAGAAAAGAGGGAGGACTTTGCCTTCGCTTTTCATGAAACGTCATCTCTCCGATACCCTGAGCAAAGCGGAGCAGATGGGCAGGGCTAACAGTCTTGATGGCCCCTTGAGGCACAGCCCTGCAGATGGGGCCAGAATTTATTTTTCCACTCACAGTTTCTCCTGAAAGGTGTGGCTTGAAACCTGGGGCATTGAGCAGGGAAAATTTACCTACTGAACCGAATGCCACTCTTTGTCCCCAGGCTCTCAGGCCCTCCTAAGCGAGGAGGTGTACAGGCGTGCCAGGCATGTAATTGGAGAGATAGAGCGCACTGTTGGAGCAGCAGAAGCACTGCAGTCTGGGGACTATAAGAGATTTGGACAACTAATGGTGGAGAGTCACAATTCCTTACGGTAGGCTGATATCCCAAAGGTTACTCAAAGGATGTTTTCATACTATTACCATTTTAAAATAAGATTACAGGATCTGGATGTACGTTTAAAGTGTAGAAGCCTCTTACTTACCTTGAGATGCCCTCTGATGCCAGTGTGGCTAGAGATTTACCTGGCATGCACATTATTTTCACATTCTTTTTCATTTCAGCATGTAGATAGTCCTGTGTAACTGTTATTTATTTCAAGTGCAATTCTGTGCACATTAGAGAAAAAAGTCTTATACCTCCCTGCATAGCACATCCAGAAGGACCCTGACAGAGGATATTCCCACATGTTGATCCTTTGATGTATGTATACATGCCAAGAAGCCATGAACGACTTCGGTTCCCAGCACCTCCATGGAAGTGGAATTGTAACATGTGCCACTGCAAGCATTGCTAGCCCTGGAATTTCATATAGTGACTGTGGTGTTGGGTAATCTATCAGGAAATGGCTGGTTTTATTTTATTTTAATGTATATTAATTTTTATTTATGATGAACTAACGTATTGTTGTATACGGCTTCGGCAAATGGGGCGGCATAAAAATGTTTTGATAAATAAATAAATAAATTTTGGGAAAATTGCTATGTTATCAGGTCATCCCAGACAATTGATGCTGCTTTTCAGATTCATAGTTTGTTGAGCAAAATAGATCCATCATTGCTTAGTGGGAGTATCTCTGTTTCAGAGAAATATTTATTGTATGCATTTTACATGCAATATGTTTTTCTAGCTGGGGGATTACTTCATGCCATACATTTCTATGTGTGCCTAAGGTTTTTAAAATGGACTTCTCCCCACAACCCCCTCCACGCAAGGCGAATACACCAAGCACATACAGATGATGGTTCAAGGAGAAGAGTGTCCATAGTTGCCTCATGCACTTACCGCAGTCCCAGGCTTACACAGCCGTACCATGTGCAAAGGTGCCCTGATCTGAAGTGTGGCCTGGGAAGTGGTAATGGATGCAGCATGAGCACCTGTTGGACCATTCACTGACGATGAGCAACACAACCCCGAGCCTAGTGAGCCTGCTGCTTTATTTAAGGGCAGTTACATCTGCTAAAGCATGGCTTTATTCTTTCCTGATTTTTGCTTCTTTTTAAATCTAAAAAAAGGAAAGAAGGAGGTCACCCCACCCCCACCACCCACCCAGCATTGGAAAGCACATCTCTTGGGTATTTTTCAAAGAGTTTGTGTTTTTTAAAGCTATAGTCCTATCTGCTACAACAAAGCCACCCTTTTTACTGACATGATGAGTATACGGAAAACCAGGATACTGCAGGAGGATGAAGTCCAAGCCTGCTAATGAGAGACTGTCTTTTGATCATTTGCAGAAGATCTTGGTCTAATGTACTTCTAGGAATTTTGTCTAAATGAAAAAAAAAGTTTCCTCATCTTTTTGTTGCAGGATACTAAATGTAATCATGGTTTCCTTTTTAACCATTAGTTAAATTTCAGCAGCAACAAAAACTTAAGAGTAAATTGGATCCATTGCTATTGCCCTTCCATTTCTTATAAGTGATGCTTATTAATGCACCCCAAGATGGGATCTGACATATTCTGTAGTATGGTGTTGCCTGCATATTTGGTGAGTGAGCTATTTCAACTCCCTAGGTTGACACGGCTTTTGTTCCTCACGTTTGTTGGAGTGTTTCATGCTTCACATTTGTTTGGTGAGGACAGCCTTCACATCCAGAAGTAACACATTTCCCCCATTCTCAGGGATGACTATGATGTCAGCTGTTTGGAATTGGATGAGTTGGTATCTGCTGCCTTGGAGATCCCTGGGGTTTACGGCAGCCGAATGACCGGCGGGGGATTCGGAGGTTGTACCGTTACTCTGCTTGAATCTGGAGCAGCAGAAAAGGTTCTGCAACACATCCAAGTATGTGGTAGAGACACCTGTAATAGCACATAGCTGGTTCACTGTCATCATTTACAGTAGGGGATGATGGACCTCTGGCTGATGAGACCTACTTTGCTTTTTTAACTAAATCCTAAATTTTGCCAGCCATAGCATATCCAAAAAACCAAACTGGCTCCTAATTAAGTTCCAGGGAGGGTGCTGGTGTGTCCTGTGAGGCCCTTCATGGCCTGGAGCTACAAAATCAAAATGACTACCCATGCCTATATAGCCATAGGCAAATGACCCTGGTCAAAATGCTCCCATGTACTGAGATTGGGTAGGTGGCTACTAATGAGCAGGCCTTTTGGCTGGTAGTCCCCAAATTGTAGAATGCCCTCCCTAGAAAAGTCTGGGTGATTCTGTTGACTTTTGAGTTCCAGGCAAAGACCTCTTTATTTTCTCAGACCTTTTAAAAGGCCTTATAAAGTAACTTTTAACCACTAGTAGTTTTGTTTTTAATTACTTGTTTAATATTGTGTTTTTAAACACATATTTTTATGTTTTAGTTTAGAAGAGATATTTATCTCTTTTAAACTCAAGTTGAACTACTGTTGCTGCTTTTAAAACTTTTTAAAAGTTACAGCACAGTCCTAAGGTCATCGGACAGAGTCTAGGACATTTCATCTGGCCTTTAGTCATTATCATCCAATACTTAACTGCACCATGGTTTAATGTGATTGTATTGCCACCTGCTCTTGGGGACTTTCTATCCTGGCAAAGAAATCTCTGCTCATTCTGGCAATTTGTTTTTATCACTAGGAAAAATACAGTGGGACAGCAACCTTCTTTTTCACAAAGCCTTCTGATGGAGCTAGAGTACATCCTCTGCCTTGCTAGTTCAGCTAAATAGCCTCTATGCAAGAGCTTCCTGTAACCAGCGAATAAGAGGCTTGCAAGCTGTGCCCACCTGCACGATCGATCTATTTGGAACAAAGACTTCTGCTTCTTACACACAAGGAAATACTTTGAAAACTTACATTGGTACTGTTCCTTTTTTTACAGAAAATAATTGATGTAATTAAAAATTAATTTTACACTCAGTCTGCCTTCCATGTTTTCCATCTCAGCCCAACAGAGGTCCTTTTCTGATTATTTTACTCCTTATTTGTGCCAAAGCAGGCCTATCTGGTGCTGCCTTTTTGGTCAAAGCTCAGAAAAAAATGTCTTATTTGTTAAAATGTTGGCAGCCATAATTATACAATTGCTTACAGTTACCCTGTCTCTATTTCTGGTAACTGATTTTCCTAGGCATGATCATAGTGTCTTGCTGTGAACCACCCAAAGAGCTTTGGCTACAGGCAATATAGGAATAAAATAATAATAATAAAAAAAAAACATCCTGACCCATCCCATCCCTCCTGTTCCATTAGGCTTCCTCTCTGGACTGTAGCTGAAACAGTGTATGACTCCTTGGATTTCACATCCTATGGCATTTCTTCAACACAAACTGTGCAAGCTTGAAGCAACTCTATCCAACCTTCCCAAGCAGAGGCCGGATTTCATAGGATGCAGGGCCCTGACATGTTCTCTGTTGTTCTTCATTGATCCCAGAACCTTTGGATATTCTTTCTCCCCATTCCAACACCCCTTGCTACTCCTTGCCTCTACTGGAGGTGGCTTTTCTGAACAGATTTAAAGTAAGCCTGCGTGTTATGTTTGCCATTAGGCAGCTGCTGGTATCAGCCTCCTGACGTTATCCACTTTCTCTGCCAAACACTAATTGAAAAAGAATATTTTTTCTCCATACCTGTAACTCCGTATCATTGCCTTCTGCAAGCAGGGACAAGTAAGTTCTCAGTATAACAGCCCCAATCCCTACCATGCATGCTGCTAGTCATTATGATAGGGAGAGGGGATGACTTGCTACTGTGGGGCTACTTTTAGCTGCATCCCCCTGGTAAAAATAATATCTAGCGTGGTTCATACTCCGAATTGGGTGCCCAGCCACCCTGTAGGCTCCCAGGTCGCCATGGATGAAAGCAAAGCAGGGCCGCATGGCATCTATTTCTAGAACCTCTCTTGCCATAGGGGTATCCCTTGCTCCAAAATATTTTCAGTGTCATTAAGCCATGTCAGAAGAGCAAGGGGATGCTGCATGAACTGCCAGAATTCAGCTATACATCCCTAATAATGCATGCCAGCTACAATGTTTGGGACAGATGTTTGATACAAAATCTTGGTTCTTCCAAGAGGATCTGTTGTTACAGGCTATGATCCAGTAGAAGTTGTGCCCTTCAGCTCCAGTCTTCCATTCTTAGATCCTTACAACATGGGAGCCTTTTTTATAAATCAACACCCATGTCAGAATTTTGAGCAACATTCTGTTTTTTACAGACTGATCCTTTGCCTAAACCTGGGCTCGATGCTATTGAAACCAATGGGTTTAGGCCTGCATAAAAGTTGCAGCACTACGCTCATAAACAGTCGTAGCTGCCAGCTACTTTACATCAGACACATTTGGGAATAAAAAGGCCAGTTGGGATCAGAGAGTTTTTTTTATTGAGTGCAATAGAAAACCATCTGGTCCAGAACACCAGCTGTCAAGCTGTTCCATTATTCACACTGCACATATATTAAAATGCCACCAGCCTCTGCAAGCCAAAACAGGCTACAAAAAAGTAATTTACATTCTATTGTGTTTCTCCCATTACATGAATAAAAACATACAGTCCCTTTAAAAATTATTATTAGAATTGCTAAGCTGTTGAAATCTGGCCCATCAGGCAACTTAAATGGACTCTTTGGTTAATATTAAAGCCTGTGGTGCTCCTTGAATTAAAAAAAGCGCTGCATTATATAGCAAGGGTTTGCAGCCAGCTGTAAAACAGATGTAATGTCAGTTCTGGTGAGACTTACTATGTTTTCAATAATACACCGTGTTCAGGTTTGCATGCAAACAAGCCATGAAATAACTTATTTGTTAGCTAAATTTAACAGTATCCCTTAAAGAAATGGGATCTATCTAAAGAAATCTTTCTCCTATGGAAAGATGGTCCTGGGAAGTTCAGAGACTCTCCTTGTTGGTGCAAAGGAGGAATGAGATGTAACATCCAAAATGAGATTCTAAGGCAGGGGTTGGCAACCCATGGCTCCAGAGCTGCACCTGGCTCTTGAACCCCTCTGCTGCGGCTCCGTCGCTCAAAACACGCGCCGGCACAGCCGCTGATCTGCTCCAAGCTCCACTCAGGAACGCAGCGCTAGCTAGTTAAGTAAATCGCTACATTCCTCTGCTAAACAAGCTTCCTGCAGGATCCCATGTTACACCAAAGCTGCTGAAAGGATTCTCTTTGTCCCAATGTTATCTCCTTCATCTGAATGTTAAAAGCTGCGCTTGGGACCTGTCACAATTCACAGCACTTGACTGTTTATCTGCTAATCAGTCACTAAACACACCTATACCTCCGCTGCTGATCTGCGGACCCTGAGCTCCCCCCCCTCACCGGCCCGGTAGGCCAACCATGGATAAATCGAAAAAAATAAAAGTTTCTGAAGAAAACCAAACGTTTAATGATACGTGGGTAGATTCATTTGCTTTTACTGCTGACGAACTTACGGGGTTTGCTGTTTAATGCACGCAGCCCTTTAGCACTGACTTTGACTCTTCAGGAAGCTGTTCTCCTATTCAAAATATATGAAAGGAGTCCTACCAG
>NW_025336479.1:1515872-1910436 GCF_004798865.1 Varanus komodoensis | reverse complement strand
TACGTGGGTAGATTCATTTGCTTTTACTGCTGACGAACTTACGGGGTTTGCTGTTTAATGCACGCAGCCCTTTAGCACTGACTTTGACTCTTCAGGAAGCTGTTCTCCTATTCAAAATATATGAAAGGAGTCCTACTAGTTAATAATGTAAGATTAAAAATAACAGTTTTTAGTGACTGAACAAGAGCTGCAGCTAAATCATAATGAAGATATACATAGCATTAAGGTAAAAAATGATATATGCAGTGTTATCTTCATTTTAGATGTCAAAAGGGTTTTGCAGCTCCCGGTGTTTTCTTTTGTGTGGGAAACGGGTCCAAATGGCTCTTTGAGTGTTAAAGGTTGCCGACCTCTGTTCTAAGGGATCCAACTTGGTATCTCAGACATGAGAAGAAAACGCATCTGGGACTTTGCTGCAGTTCTGATCCTCAACTCTTTAAGCTCCCTCCACTTTTAATTAAGTTGAAATATTAATAGTTGGTATGCTGTTGGTAGCAAAGCAAAGTTGTTCAGAAGAAAGGGGTCATAGCAACATGGGCTGAATTGTCTCAGCTAATACTTTTGATGACAGTATTTTTCAAACCTACCACCTTTCGGGGAACCTTTCCCCGTGAACTTGCCTGCCCAGAAGACTGGAAATGCCTGGCACCACAGAACCAACACGTGGTGCAGAGGACTCCAGTATACGAAGGGGCCAGTTGCAGTTCATTCAGGGCACCAATGGCTGCCCTGTCATCACTTTGTGTGAAGTTTGGTGTTAACAGGCAACCTGTCTTCTAAGAAAGCTTGTCTGCATTATTGATTTTCTCACTGAGGAATCTCTGAAAAGCATCTGAGAAGCCCCGGAGTTCCCCAGAACATGGCTTGAAAATCACTGCCAGATGGGAACAATCATGCAAAATGGAAAACGTAATTAAACACACACAGCCCAAAAAACAGAGTTCACTTGAGATGCCTGTTGCTGTTTAGCAAGGAGAAAAGTGTTGGTTATAAGACTGTGCCATCTATCTTTTTTTAAGGAAGGTGAAATCTTTGTTGCATATTGAGAATGGAGTGCTGTGACAAGGCCAGGTGTGTGGTATGATAATTTCTATCTTTCAGCTAAATTTCATTTATTAAATTCCTGCATTGTTTCTGTCTTTGGTTTCACCTGCTACTCTTTTCTGATTGCTTAATAGTCACCCCCCAGTTTTATTAATACCTCCCAAGGTAAGCTGGGACAATCCACCAGTTCCGCACCTCAGGCATTTGAAGGAAGTGGTAGATTAAATTTAATCATTAGAGTGCCTTCTGAAATGTAGTTAATTGCCATCTCCATGGAGAATAGCGCATGTGCAAAAGTACACAATGCCTCTATTATGCAAGTTTTGAAAGCTGTGTGCACAAACAATTAAACTAAACTGGGGAAGACATAGGAAGGAAAGATGATGCTGAACCTAGCTGTGCTTGGGGACTAATGCCTATCTAGGCCAATAAAATGAGCAAATTATGGCGCTGCTTGGCCACCCCAGCCAATGTGGAAGGGAGGAAGGTGGGCTACAGGCAGAACTCAGCGGCAAGTCTCTTGCTGATTTTAGTTTTAAGGATGCTTCTAGAAGAATGGCTCCTAGGTCTGCTAGTCAAAAAAATGCTGCACAGCTCTTTTGCTTTTCCCTTTCACCTTCTCTTCCCTTTAGTAAGAAAAATGAGGGAATATACAGTGACAAAACATGGGAGAGTTATGGATCAAATCATAACACGCCATGTAAAATGCCTTTCATGAAGCAGGCCAATGGCATAATGAAAACCACATCTGGAAGTGCTTGAACTCACTTGTTAAAGTGAGCTTCATTTTAAAGACTTCTTCTGGGAAGAGCATTCACTGATTGTAATATTATGCCAAACGTTTGGTTCTACAGAAGGTAGATGAGGATTAGTGTCTGAATTTTGTCTCTTTACTATATCTGGGATTTTAGAAAGATAGGGGAGTATTTATAAAATAACAACAACAACAACAACCCAAACATTATATATTAGGAAAACTGTACAATATTTAAAGCAGCATTGCACCATAAAGCACTGTGGGTGGTGCTATGTAAATTAACGTATTAATCAATTACTGCAGTATCACACTTTAGCAGCAGGGAATCTTACACACAAATGCAATAATAGAATCTGGATTACATTCTCTCCCCTGCATTGAAGAGGTACACTTACCCAAGTCATGACGTATGTGTGTGTGTGTGTGTGCTGGGAGCACAACGATCATTTGCTGGTGGTTTTAACAATGTCAATGGAGCCAGGGACAAGCCCTTGAGAACAAATCAAAATGGATCAAGTAATACAACCCAAATGTGAAAGGTGGAGGTTTAATAACAAAGTTATGTGCAGGCAAACCTGTCAAGCAAAGCATGAAATAGCCAGCAGCTCAACTCAAAATGGAATTAACCAAGAGCCTTTCATAGCCAAGCACCTTGCAAAATCCTTTTTTCATCATGTCCTAGGGTACCATGTGAATGCAGCCTTCATTCAGTGGTATTTCAAACCCCATGTCCCATGCTTTTAGTGCTGATTAAATGCAGCAGGTACCCTTGGCCTCAGTCTGGAAGCTGTCCACAGAACAGGCCTACTTGAAATGCAAGCACCTCTTTGGCAGCTTTGCTCCTAACTCACGCTTCGTAAAGTTGCCTCTCTGTATGGCTGGAGAACGTCCCAGTGCTGTTGGACATCATGGTTCTGGTGACAAATTCTTGGGTCACCTGCTTGGTGAGGGTACCACCACTCTCCACTCTCTGAGTGGTCATCAATATGCCATCTGAAACGAGAGGGGACAAAACAAAAACCTTGCAGTGCACGGCTCCTGTGCTTGTCCCCATGAACGGGTCTGGACCAGAAGCTGAGGGTTCTGAAGCATCATGAACTGAGTGTGGCCCAAACAACTGCACTTCATTTCAGAGAAGCCCTTGTTTGAGCCCTTTTGCACTGCGAGGGCAATCCGGGCTGTGTTCACATGAATAGGGGCAGACACCAGCAGGAACCTAATTGAGAAACTATTCCTGTCATGACCACACACTTATTATCAACAGGAGCACATTCCTTACAACACAAGGAGAAGAGTGTTCAGAGAAGTAATGGGAGGATATCCCCCACCCCGCTTCCTCCACTTTCCAGAGAGAGAGCAAGACCATGGTTGTTATGGACAGAGATACCAATCCAGCAGTGTTATAAACCGCCCAGAGAACTTTGGCTATTACACAGTATAGGGAAAAAATCAATAGTATTGATGATGCCTGGTGAGGGGTAGAGAAAGCCGAAATCAGTTTAAAATCACAGATGATTGGGAAAAGTCATATTTCTTCTCACCTGTGTATAAAGGATCCAGTGGAGAATGAGTGATGCTGGTCAGAGTGTTGTATTCCCTGGGGAGACTGTATACCTCCTCTCTGGTGAATTGCTGTGTTCCATACTGAGAGAAGGAACCTGAGCCAGAAGGGCAGAAAAATCTATTTTAATTCAGCTTTGGAATGTCTACTTCATAGTCAATTTGATGTCAATAAAATAACCTCTGAAAAAATGTTAGTGAGAAATGAAAAAAGGAGAAGAGTCGAGAAAAGACTGTCTTCCTTTCAGAGAAGCTTAATAACTTGTTTGTACTGTTTTTAGTGGAAAGGTAAGATACTAATAAATTGAAAATGTGACATGTGCTGTGCCTGGATAAAAGGAAATTGGAAGACTGCAGGACTGCTTATGTTTCCACTACAGGGCACCCACAAGGGAAATAAGATGAACCTTCAAGGCATCGCAACAATGGCCACATCTCTCCATCTCCCCACACACAGACACAGACGCTCACCATACTGCACAATGCACACACAGGAAGCAGGGAAATCACCGTCTTTGCCACTGCGGCCTGTCTGGCAATATTGGGTGCAACAAGCTGCATGGAGGTCTTCTTGCTCAATGTACTAGCCAATCCTTTCAAAACAGCAGCAATTTCCAATGCCCTGACAAATTGCTATGAAGAACCAACTCTTCTTCAAGCGAATAAATGTACCTGCATCTTGAGATTCAATGGTGATGATTCCCTCTCTTTCAGGCCCGAAGCCTTGAGTGGTCTTTGCTTGCACTTTGAACTTATATGGGACATTTTCGCTCAGGTAGGGCACTGTCAAACTGGTCTCTGGGTTGTCACCCTCCACATAGATATTCCTGGGTTCCCCTAAGTAGACATAAACATAAAAAGCAGATGGAAGAACGTAGAGAACAAGCAGAAAAGTTCTGTCAGAGGCATCGGATCTATCTCACCCTTATCTTTGTTCTACTAGATACTTTGATTCACTGCCTTCTGACGCCTGAAAAGATCCCAGAGCATGCAGGGGCTTCCCTGTTTTGTTTGTTCTTTGAATTAAGAAATGTGGGATGTGTGCATATGTATATATGTATATGTGCACATGTGTCTGCACACACACAGGATCCAATCTCAATTGCAAATTCCCTGAGAGCCAGTGTGATGTAGTGCTACAGAGCATGGGAATGGGACTCAGGCGATCTGAGTTCTAGTCCCCACTCAGCTATGCAGCCAACTGGGCAACTTTGGACCAAGCACAGACTCTCAACCCAGCCTACCTCACAAGGTTCTTGTGATAGGGATAAGATTGAGAGGAGAAGCAGGAGAATGATGTAAGCCACACTGGGTTCATCGTAAGGAAAAAGCAGGATATAAATCTAATAATAAATCAAATTTAAGCTGAATCAGCTGTGCTGGGGGAAGTGGACTCCCTAGCCCCCTTCCTTCCTATAGTCACCCCTCCAGACCCCTGATAATGCTACACAGAGAGTCAGGAGACCCTGCTGAATAGGGTGCTGAATGGGGTGGGTAAGAGGACCTAAAAAATCAGCCAGAGGGATTTTCCTTGACCAGAGCCCTTCCTTTCACAGAAGGTAGATCCTGGATCTAATCCTGCTTTGCAATTTGGTTTGAAAGTGTCACATACCTCCACCATGCAACGTCTCACAGGTAACCATGTAGCCCAGAATTAGGCCATTGGGTTGGCGGGGTCTCTCCCAGCTCAGCTGAAGGGAGTCCGGGCTCAGTGCAGTGAACACCAGGGGCCCTGGGGCACTGGGAGTGCTCAAAGTGAATGGTGAACCTATCAAAGTAAGGACAAAAGCTCAATGTTCTACAGAAGGAAACAGAAGGACCGAGCACCTCACACCAGTATGTGCAGATTATCCAGTATGTGCTGATTATCCAAATGCATAATCAGAATAATAATTCAACATTTTAAAATAATTCACTATACAAAGTCTACTTCTCTCTTCTTTTCTGAATTTGTGTCAAAATTGGAAATAAAATGTTGTTTAAATTCAGAATTGGTACATTCAAATATAAACCCACAAACTAGAAATCTTAGAAAATTCAGGCTTTGGTGAGGAAACTTGAGTCTATTTTATTTTAAGTCTAGAGTTGACACATATTCGTCACCTGAAGTTCTCCTAGTCTTTAAAATACAGTTTTTAAATGCAAATGTTGAGTTTCCAATTTTTCCCATTTTGAAATTTTAAATTAAATGTTTTTACATTGTTTTAAAATTGTAAAAACTGGACTGCGTTACTCAAATGTTGTTTTAGCTAGTATTTTCAGCTTGAAAGTGCTGTAGTTTGCTCCCTCTAGTTCCACATGCTCCCTTCTCTTTCTATTCCTTATGCTCTCTTCCCATCTCTGAAATCCCTGTGAAATCAAACCCCACAGCACAGAGTTTTCATGAAGAATAAGCATAATTCTGTTCTGACTCTCCATAAAAGGAAGCATCATCAGAAATCAGTGGCAAAGAGAATCAAAAGTAGGCAACAATGCACTGGCAGCACATGGAACTGAGTGATACTTTCGTTCTAGAATGGCTGGTAAAAATGGAGCCCACGTTACCTGGAACAGGACTTAGAGGGCTGTGTGGATCCACTTGCGACTCAATAGTGATCACTCCTTCTCGCTCTGGACCCCATCCTTCATCACTTTGGGCCTTCACTTTGAAGACATAGGAGTGATTGGGCAGCAGGTCATTCACCACCACGGAGTTCTGAGTAGGGTTGGGAATAGTGAGCCTCTGAACCTCTCCTGGGAATGGGAGAAGAGGTAGCAGTGACTTTCAAAAGACACAACTGCAGTTTCCACCAGCCAGCTGACAGGGCTGTGGGGTGACTCCTAGCAGCTGCACACGGAGGCTTGTTGCGCATTCAGGCAACTTTGGAGGCCCAGAAAGCACCTCTCTGGCCCCACTGCAGCCTATTCAGAGAAGCAGCACAGCCACAGAGAAGGGGTGTGAAATCTTTCTATCCCTTGCTTATATTCTGCACCTGTATTTCATCTCAGTATTCACTGCATTGTGTACCAGCTTGGACACAGGTAGCTTCATTTCTTCCCAAGTATCCTCAAACCTAAAATGAGGTGCCTTGACAGGTCCAGGCCCACAGAGTCAAAACAGGGAGGCTTTTTGATGGTGGCCTCTGATTTCCCCATCAAAGCTCACTTGTTCCCAAAATCGTTATCTTTTCAGTGTCAGGTCAAAGCTTGCCTCTATGCCTAGTTATATGATGGTCTACTTAATACATCAGTCAAATATTTTTTAGTTGTCACTGACATTTCAATAGTTTTATGGGGGTGATTGTACTTTAGGTGATACTTATTTTATCTGTTGCATATTTTGTATGTTCTGATTTGGTTTCAAGTCTCCTTGAGTCTCTTTTGAGAAAGGTATATAATAAATCTAAATAGCAACAACAATTCCTATCAGACCCAGCTGGCCTGGTGATGAGGAATGACAGGAGTTTTACTCCAAAATGTCTTTAAGGCTTCTCTAACCCTTGCTCGTAGGTGCAAGGCTAGGAGCACGAAAATTATAATTTCTCCATACTGAGTGGGGGGCAATATCCTTTTGCTTCTTACTTCCAAATCATACTCTCTATGTTGATGGCAGCATCAACACTTCTGACTAAACAGGCTTTCCCATTTACATTCATAGCACATGATTCTGTCCTACATAAATGACAGAGGTCGCTTCACTGACCTCCATTGAGAAGCTGGTACTGCACGCTGTATCCTTGCACCTCTTTGTCACAGTGTGGCTCCTGCCAGCTGACCTTCAGTGAGGTAGGCCCAAGGGCAGAGAAGACTAATCGGGTGGGAGTTTCAGGGACACCCAGCTGCATCCTAGAATCTAAAGCAGAGACAGAAAGTCACCAACTTGGTTCTGAAGGCTGGGAAAGGGCCCAAAACTAGCCTTGCATGAGAATGTAACAGCTCCTTTCAGGTTCAGGGAGAACAAAGAGAATGCCCCGGAATAAAGGAAAGGGTTAGTCAGACCTATGGAGAATCTGGCAAGAAAGGCTTTAGTTACCGAGGTGAACAGCCGGGCTCAGGAATATGTTTAACCGGAGAGCAGTGGTTGCAAACAGCACCTCAGCCATACTTTCCAGCTGAGTTGTAGCTTGAGGATACCGGTCTCTGAGAAGCAGCTCACCACGTCCAGCCGACAGAGAGAGCAGGAGAGCTGGCTGGCCAAGCCAGTTTCTCTTTCTGTCTCCAGTCACTGCCTTCCCCAGGTCCCACGCAGAGGCTGGGTGAAGCTCACTCTGAGGCACAGTGTCCAGGCTACGCAGGGCTTTATAGACAACTCTGGAGTGAATGGGGCTGTTGGCCTTCTGCAGGAGGGCATAATGCACCCTGAAATATGAGTCTAGCCCTGGCAGAATACACAAGGGCATAATAGTGTCAACACAAAGGCCTGAGCATGAGGGAAGCTCTGCACATTCGCAGCCAGTTCATCAAGAACTCCTTGCTATCCCTGACTGAAACTGATCGAAGAACTACAAAGGAGGATTAGCCAAGCAGCTCTATTTCACAATTTTTCCAGGGTTCAAAAAAATTCAGCCCTAATTTCAGCTGGGTATCTAAATCCCAGTCCAGAGTTAAATCATTCTGTTCAACTTAGTAGGGGGTATTCAAAATGGCAGATACTGATCCCATCTGAGCGAGTAGCCATTTTCCCAGGCTCAGAAATAGAAACGGCTCAGGAATTGACCTCCAGGGGCAGAAAATGGCTGCAATCTTACTAGAAGGAGGTTTCTTTTGAAAGAATGAAGCTCTCCCTTTCATACTTTTGTCTCTCAACCAATTAGAGAGGAGTGGGGAAGCACCAAGCTCCTTGCTGGCTACTGCAGCTGGGTGAAAAGAAATTCCCCGGCCCTTGAGGAAAGGAAGACAGTTGTAGTGTACCCTTCCCTGTACCTCCACAAAGGAAAAGTTACTCCTGATTAGGGGATGGTGCACAGGGAGGGCTTGGTGCATCAAGCAGGGCAAGTTTCCTCTTCCTCTTCAAAAGCTGTAGCCCATTTTTAAGGACTGAAGTTGGGTAGGAATCTATTAAACGAAAGACAGGACACACTTCTCCCTGGTGAAATCAGAAGTCGGTCCCATCTTTTGTCTACAAAATGGTGTGACCCTGCATGTAGAGGGCAGCTTCAAAACCAGAAGGAAATTGCGGGAGTTAAGGAAGTCACTGGTTCCTAAAGTAATCCATAACACCAAGCACAATGCTAAGGCACAGTACCCTTGATCGATGCCAGTGAGCTTTATGAGGGGCATTTTGTTCTCTCTGCCACTTTTAAATGAAAGTTTGTTGCAATGCGCACAGACAGCTGGTTTGTTAAGGTGACAAACACAGGGTGCTGAGGACCTCACATGAAGTTATGGTATTGATCAGCTTGGATAGTTGTGTAGTAACTGAAATGATGCAGTTGTGAAAGGCGACGTGGTAAAAGAGCAGGAAAGCCAGAGAATGGGGGAGAATAAATTTGCGCATGCACACATAACTGCATACAATGTGGATGGAGGGCTGGATAGATTAGCAGGTTATGGGATGAGTCACTGTAGATGAGCCACACGTCCAAGGGAGAAATAACCATGCTATGCCATTGGCTATACCTAGATATTTGGAAATCCAAGAAGGCCCATCAGTCATGACTATAGAATCTCGGGCATCACTGCGGCCAAAGTAACCCTTCACCTTTGCCCTCCTGAAGACCACATCCTGTGGCATAAGGGCCATCCTCTCAGCATCTTCACGGATAGGAGGAAATATACTCCTGGACTGGTCTACAGGTTTGGGCAGAACAGAGGAAAAGAAAGAAGCACCATTGAAGACACCAGAAGAGACTACCACCCAATGCTAGGCAGAGCACCAGAGAGAATAGTATGAGGGAAGAAAGAAGTGTTCTCTACCTTAATACTGGATTGGCATCTAGAGCCTTAAAGGCAGAAGGTAGCCATGGACCTACATTAGTCTTCCATAAATGCCCTGCATGATGGTTGCAGTGGCTGGGAATGATGGGAATTGCATTCCACCATATTTGGGGGCAACAGGCTAGGGAAGGCAAAAACAAGCACAAAGAGCATCAAGAGAATGAGAAGAGAAACAATAAAAACAATAAGAATTCATTAGATTTTTCAACTCCTCTGAAGAAGTGGTGTGAGGAAAAGACATCAGGGTCATTTTCTGTCACTTTCTACCTTGGGGGAAACCTTGAAACATCCTGCCCAGGCAGGGGACACACACACACACACACACACACAGTCCAAGCCTGTTACTTTGCAGTGTGCCTTCAAGTAGCATCAGCAATCCTGATGCTGGTGCCGTCAAAACCTTGGAACTGGTCAGTGTCTTCGTCTTAACCAACCAGAAGTGATTGAAATGAAGCAAATGGTTTCTTCTAGTGGGATTGGAGGGAACTTTGTATCCTAGATAAATTAGATTTGGTTACAGGACACTGTTCACCCCAACACCAGTTCCTGGGGAACTTGGGCAAGAAGGGGCTGTTATACTCAAATCCTGCTTGAGTGATCCTGTGGGAAGCTGATTTGCCACTGTGTAAATGAAATGCTAAATGGGATGGATCCTGTGTCTAATCCAGCATGGTTCTTAAATTCTTAACACTCACCTTGCTCAGACACCACTGTCGTATACTCCCTTGTCAAAGATGAGTTTCCTATTACCCTTTTCTCATGCTGTACATATGGACTTAGATAGTTGTAGCTGGAAGATGCATTCCGGGTCAAGCTTCCACCACTGCTGGGGAAGATGAAATCCATTCGGCCATTCATCATGTGTTCTGGAAAAGACAAGAACATCCATTATCAATATCTGTGGGTATGTTCACCAAGTTAATTAATCTGTGCCAAAAGCCTGCACAAAAGAGCTCCCAGGTGTTATTCCATTTTTAGCTGCAAGTCTAGAATGCACATTTTGGGAGTTTCACAACTACTGTCAGCCTCATAAGAAGCAACCCCCTTTGCACTGCACCAACTAAATCCACAGTGCCTTAGGCAGTATCCGTAAATCAGAGCCACAGGAAGGAAAACAGTGAATCTAATTCAAGTCCACGTTCAAACAACTGTCTTCAGGTTAAAGTCTGGTTGCAGGCCCTTGGAGAAGGATGAGACATGGCTGCAATCAGTTGGTTAGACAACTTAAGACATTCATTAAACAAGTTCACGTAAGACAGGCATGCTCATTGCTATTAGCAACAACAGCTACATGGTGCCTTTTGAACTGTAACATCTGCATGCATTGCAAGTAGTCAGAAGTATTATACCTGTGGAAGTCAAATGTTAGGGATGAGCAACAGGAATGGCCATCACCCTTCTGCCCTGCTTGTGAGTCCTCAGTAGTATCAGGCTAGCCACTGCTGAAAACAAAGGACTCTCACTCACTCTCAGCCTAACCTACCTTACAGGGTTGTTGTTTGGATAAGACTGAGAGGAGAAGAAGGATTATGTAAGCTGCCTTGGGTTATATCCGCACAGGATATAATGATAATAAATGAATAAATAAATACAGTGCAGGACTAGATGGAGGGATGTGTGATAATGGAGAGAGAATGGCCATGAGAAAGCATTGGTCTCATCAAATGGTCACAGGAATGCACCAGATTTCTTTATATATAGTCACACTGGAATGCCTCAGACACAGAGCGACTAGGTAGAGTGGAGCACGCCCTTCATGAACATTAGTCTGTTCTAGAAGACACATCTTCTATATTGCTTGTAAAGTTATCCTGCTTAGTCCATTTCTGGGAAGCTGGAGACTCTGTTGAAAACAAGGAATCCATGCCCGTTCTCATTAGCTTAATTAAAAACGTAGGTTCTTACCATGAATGTAGGTTCATAGCAAGACTGGACAAGTTTAACAGAGTCTTACTTAGTATTAAAATCACACTTTTGAACAACAAAGACCTCCCCAGCACCTGTAGCTCTATGGCAGATCCCTTGAATTACACACATTCTTGACATCTCTAGGTAAGGCTGAAAAACCTCTGCCTGAAACCCTGGATAACGGCTCAGAGAGAGAGTGCTGGGCTGGATGGACCGATGGTCTGACTCTGTATAAGGCAGATTCCTCTGTTCATTCCCCTCACAGCAGGGCCATTCTGTTAGAAACCCTTCCCATTCAGCCCTCCAACTGACAGGGCAAGCAAGCTTGCAAACTACCAATGGTAAAGCTGCTGCCACAATTTCAGAGGATGGCCATAATAGGCAGCACTTTTTTTCAATCTGCCACTCTTGAGAGAATCTATGACTCGTGCAGATGCAGCCTCTTAGCAGCGTCCCGTCCCGTCCCATCCTAGTCTATGCCTGACTAGGCACAACGCATATACACAGACAGGGCACAAGTACATATTGCAAGCAGACTCCACTACAGATAGTCAGAGATTACCATGCCAACACCAGCACCAGAACCAGCACCAACACCAACACAAGCATGTGCCTACTGAAGGGAGGGAGAGGTGGAAACCTGTGTCCAAGCCCTTAGAAGAAAACAAGACAGGACTAGCACTGGGGGGGAGGGAGGAAGCCAGCCAGTTGCCCTTCACCTGGTTGGGGCCGGGGAGTCCCACTCCTTGGTAGACTGCTGCTGGGTGCATCACTGTCCACTAGCTCAGAGTGGGTGCTATCCTCATGGAGGAGACCCTCTGTGTCCGAGGAAAAGCAGCTGCTGTCCGAGTAACGAGGGATCAATTCTGCTGGGAGCCTCCAGGCGACGCGACGAAGGTCCAGCTCGTCCCCCAGCAGCTGCACGTATTTCCACCGAGAGCCTTTTGGAACAAGTGGAAGTACTTGCATTGGCACAGTCAGAAGGGTGAGGAGAGTGAAAAGGAGGCAGACCGCCACCTGCAAGCTACCCACAGCCTTTCTCTGATCTTCTCCTAGCGCTATTATTTACGGGCGAGCCCGAACTCAGCGAAAGCACTTCCTATGGCCAGCTGCTCTTGCACTGTGCCAAGCGAACTGGTGCTTGAATTAGGAGGGGCAGGTGGAGGGCCCATAATGAAATGCACAAGGCGCACTCTCTGACTCTCACCAATTGGTGTTAAATCTCCAATTTAAATGCACACTCTGCAGCATTCTAAAAGCTATTGCTGCCTGGACTGCCACGAAAGAAAAGCGGGGACTGGCTTCCACATGGCCCCTGGTAATTCAGGCACTGAACTGAAAAAAACAAAGCCAAGCAAGCATGTACTTCAGGGACAGTGTCATCTAATTGGCAGTGCTTTAACCTGCCCCTCTTTGAAATATGACTGGTCATGTTTCAAAGCCTGACTGATAATTGGAAACAACAATTCATTTCTCAAACTATCCTACTGGCACAAACTGCATCTTTGAACCTAAACTGCTATCACATGTTGATTTATTTATTCACCCCAGAGCAATAGGACAGCAATATCTCCAGGATGTTTACTCAGGCACTGCATCCACTGAGCTCACCCGGACATGTTTCCATGTTAAGTGTGCACAGGATTTCAGAACAAGAGCAACAAGTGGGAGTAATTTCCCATCCTTCTGTGTTCTGTTACTGACTGAATACATTAAGCGACAGCCAGTGTGGTACAGTGGTTAGAAGGCTGGCCTGGAACTGCAGAGGCCTGGGCTCTAGTCCCCACTTGGCCATACAGCTCACTCAGTGACTTTGAGCCAGTCATCCGCTTCCATCTAACCTTCCTACTACAGGGTTGTTATAAGAGTGAAAGGGAGAGAAGGCTCATATAACCCAGGCCACTCTGCGTTTCTTGCAAGAGGAAAAATGGTATATAATAAGTAAGATATGTAATATAAATTATAACATTATCATAATAAAAATGCCCACTGAAAGTTGAGATTAACTGAACCTTCACATGCATCTTGAGCCTCTGCATACTTCTTTGAAAATAGGCCCTGCTGTGTTCAGCTGAGGACCTATTTACTTTGAAAAAACACACACACATACGACTATGACTTCAGAACCACGTTACTACTAGTGTTACCGAACCCAAAATAAACATTTTAAATGCAAAGCAGAATATGAACATTGATCTATAAAATAAAAGTTCAAAGCGTTACTGGGCTTACTGAAGCACTACTTTTAAGCTGACACAAAAAGGACACTATTCCAGGCCTTTGGGTTGCACAGAAGCTACTCAGAAAAAGCCCCTAGTTCTAACTCCTGACAGGCTGAGAGGTGGGGAGATGAGAACTGAAAACTTTTCAGGGTAGTTCCCTCCAAGCTGAAGACAATGCAGGTAAGATACTAGTATTCATAGCAAGTGGACTAGCTAGTTCAGACAAAGCAACTGATGGGCTGGGAGCAGTCAACTACCCTGTGTAAGACTGTATCCAGAAATAAATACAGGAAAAGATAGGAAGGAACAGCTAACTAGGAAAGTTTTTATGGAAAGGGTAGACATGATGCTTGGGAGAACCCTAGCATAACATCTTGCAGTTGATTTCCAATAGGAACACTTCCATCTGGACTGCTCGGAAGATGGTTAGGTGGGCTGCAAGAAAAATGACTGATTTCTTCTTTGAAAAATACAGCACCAAGAAAGAAACAGCAGTTTTGCTAGGTGACACCCTCACCTTCGGAAATAGAGTCACTTAAATTCCAAAAAGCACGCATTTTACCACATCCACTTAATCTGACTTCTAAAAATAAACGTTTCCAAAAATAATGTTTAGGGTGGCTTTAACAACTGAGATATTTCATAGGGTCCTTTAGAATGGCAGGGAAATGACACTGCCTCAGTTTGGACAATCATTCACATTATCAGACTGTTTCCTACTGCAGTTCTCCCCCTATGGCTTGCCTTGCAGAAGTGACTCTGTGTACTCTGGAATTCACAGGTGCACATAATGTTAGTCTCTTCGGAACTTCCATAAGATACATTCATGCTGATGTTCCCCAAAACAATACTTTGCTGCTTTGCAAGGGTGCCTTACAAAGGGAGACACACCCCACCGTGCTGCAACACTCCTTCCTCCCAGCAAAAAATCCCTATTGGCTTGCTGAGCTCAAAAACAAAGAAAGGGTTTTGGCCATGTATGCAGCTTTCCTAGGCATTTTTGTATTGTACGTTGACTCTTCAGTTACTCATACAATTCCCAAAAGCGGATCTATCATTTCCGGTCTTCTTTGTCTCAAAAATAAACTTCAGTTGGAAAGGGAAGTAACTGCTGCAGGCAGAAAACAGGAAGCAAATATAAAATCTTTCCATTTCATAGCTACACATTTTGCTACCATTTCATGTTTCCGGTGAGATGGGCCAATTCCTGCTCCCCCACTCCCCCCATCATGGGATTAATCATTTCAGAACAAATGATCAGAGAATTAGTGCAATGTAGCTACCACCTGTTATTTGGCATCTTCTCTGAGTTTAATCTGGACCAGAGTTCAGCCCCCATAATCTCTTGTTAATGCTAGGTTCAACCCTGAAACATGCCAAGTGTTATTAAAAGATGGACTTTAAGCAAGTAACATACTAAATAACTACAGCTCTCCAACTTTCTTGCAGCATACAGAGGGTAGAGGGGCAGAAAGTGGGGCTGCCCCAGAGACTTACTTTGTAGAACCAACTGTGCCTCTGTAGAAATTAACCACACAGGTTTTTGAGCCTTCCAAAATTACTGTCATTTTTATTTTTCTTTATATGACTCAGTTGCTGTGTAGAACTGAGTGGATGTTTTGGAGCTATGTGAAGGCCAATACAATGGTCTTTTTCACTGTGATTACATAGGTAATTAGATTCCATCCTCAAGTTTAGGAAAGCAGATTCCGCCAAGGAAAATGAGATATCACAACAAACTCAAAGATGAATGTCCAAAGTAAATGAAACTGCACTGGAGACAGCAGGAAGTTTTGCTCAATTTAAAGAGCAGGGAAATAGATGCTGTGATTCAGACATTTATGTGCACTCAGATTTGCACCCCCACTTTTTGCATTTTTGCATCATCACAGCAAAATGACAAGAGAGGCCACTCCAATGGAGCTGGGCCAGTAAGTGGGAGCAAGCCCACGATTGCAGCAAAAGCTCTGTACTCACTTTAGATTCCAGGGTTGGCTTGACTGCAATTCACTGAAACTTTTGCTGCATCATATGAGGCAACTGAAGCACAGCTGCAGAAAGGCACTGATTGACCCATATGGCTACTAAAGGTTTACACACAACCTAACAGGAAATAGCCACTGCTGAAGTTCTGTTCAATGGAAGCACTGAAATGTGAAACCTTGGTATAGCATGGCCAACCAGATAAACTCCGACAGCAGTACAACTCAAGGTAACTTACCAAAAATGATACTCGATGATCAATTTTAACCACAGCTGTAGCTTTCAGGTCCGCAAAACATTATTGAACACATCAACCATTCATAAGAAAATAAGAGGATCCCTGCTGGATCTAAACTATCTAGCTCAGTATCTCATTTTCACAGTGGCCAATCATATGCCTACCGGGAAGCTCACAAACCAGATTAGAAGGCAATAGGCCTCTCCTGTTATTGTTCCCCAGCAATTGCAATTTAGCAGCAGGGTGCCTCTGATTATGGAGATAGCAGTATTCCCAGGACTGCTATGGCCACACTCCAACATACAGATGTGTGTTTGGTCTGCTGATTAAAGTCTGCCAGCTTTTTTATCTGGATGGCAATCTCAGCACTGAACAATCTCCTCTGTCCTCAACATTCTCCCATACAATGTTCCAGATCACATCATGATTTCTTTGCCTTGAAATACAGGCAGTGAGGGAATAGGTGGGGTGTGATAGAATTGTTTGCCTTCTTGCTAGAGAATTGCTTTGGAAGGTCAAATAATTTTGTACTGGGCTTTTGGGTTTTCATCTTACATCCTCTCCTCTCAAGTCCTTAAGAAAGGTAATCTGTGTCTTAAAAAGGAAGATCACCAGCAGACAATTCTGCAAACTGAAATAATGCTCACTGTACCAGAATCATCCGAGACACTGGGATGCTTGCTGCCAGCTGGAGAACGTAATACGTCTGTGCTGTACATCAGGTAGCTGTCATAGTCCTCTCTTCCTTCAGCGTCAATTATTGGCACGTCAGGGATGATGGGAACTGCAACGAAGTAGAAGACATCAATAGGCACCTCGATGGGGCACTTCCACATATCCAAGCACAGTAAGCCCCAACCACATTTTAGTCCTAATGGATTACCAGCATATGCTTTGATCGAGTGCTTGCAGCATCATATTCGATCCTGAAGGATGGGGAATAGTTTCACCATGGCAGAGGTGAAGGTGGGTAGCCCGTCATACTTTAAAATAACAATCAAATAGAACATGTACGCTGGTAGTAGGGTTGCATGATAGGACAGGGCACAGCTAACACAGATCTTTCCTGAAAGGTTAAAAACATGTTCACCGCCTGACGCTTGTCACGCAGTCAGATGCTTGGGGCTCTCATGCAACTATATTCCACAGGCTGCGTTTCCCAGGTGCCTTTGAAACCTGCTCAGAAAACCCTTGGGTTATGGGGTGACATAGAAGCACAATGAAATGAAATGATGAAATAGCACACCTTATGCAATATCTATGGAGTGAAAACTCAAGGGAAGACATCTTGAGCGTGACTACATGTATATGGACTGCTAGGAAGATAACTCACTGGACATAGGGCGCTTGGGTTGTGTGGCCAAGTTAATAGTAGCTTCTCTTTCAGGCCCCCAGCCAGCACCATTTTTGGCCTTTACAGTGTAGCGATAGGGCTGCGATTCTCGTAAGTTTTCAATTAGAACCATCCGCTTCTTGGCATCTTCTACCATGACTTTTCGTACTGGTCCAATGGGTCCTGTAAACAAATGTAGATGCACATTTTCCCTTACAATTGCTGCAATTTTCTCTAAGCATTTTCCTACACAACACTGTTAATCAACTGTATCTAATTTTGGTTTTGTTGCAGAATTGAAATCCAAGCATTAAAAATATTTGTGTCCCACCTTTCTACTATATAACTCTAAGTAGCATAATAGTATAAGAAAATAGTGCAAATATAAAAAAGGAAATCACATTTTCTTATGTCACAATTTTATACTGTGTTTTCCCTGCTTAAAAAAACTTGCTGAAAATGCTCAGTACACACAGCAGTGAAACTGGAGGTCACGACACTTGTCTAAAGACCTTGTAAATACCCATGAATAGGGAATGATGAGTGCCCAATAAATGCATCATGCAGAACACCCTGATGTTAATCAGCTTCTGTGTTCACCTGGTTTTCTTCTTTCTCTGCTTTCTGACTGATTAAACTGCCAAAAGGTGGCACTGCAGTACAGTGAAACTGCAGATAGGTGTATGCTTGCTTCACTCTGGGTTAGCATGATATTTATATAATAGTTCATTATCCTTGATCTAAAAACAGTGTGGAAATGCCTGGAGAACTCAGAGGGACACCCTGGAGGATCATGTATTGCCCCTGCAAACTTCCATGAGCAAAGAATCACAAGCACACAATAAATGCCCCATGTGGGGAAACACTAAATGCACTCAGCTGAACAACTGCAAAAAGGCACCAAGTGGCTCCGCCAGGAATTTTTGCTTTCTAGCTGCTGGTAGCATGATAAGGATATAGCAAATGGGATTCAAGCTTACTGTTTCCCTCATTGACAGGTCCATAGCCAACTTCATAGGCCGTGATCACCCCATTAGTCTCAGCAGGCTCAGCCCAGCTCAGCTGTGTCACGGTGGAGGAGACTACATTGAAAGCCAAACGTCCAGGCTCACTAGGAACTATAAATATTGGAAGCAAACCAACAACTTAGACTCCAGAGGAAAGACAATTCTTAGATACACTGCATGTAATGAATGGAATGTTAACAGCAGCACAACTGGATGAGATCGATACCCTCCCAACATAAATTTGGTACAATTATTTTAAAGCAGATCCTAGAATGCACTCATTCTAAAAAATAACCTAGTGCTTCTGGATGTTCTCCATGTCCTGGATACTAAATAAATTTATTTTTTTCTGTTGGCTACTGTTTTTCCGGGGAGAATGGTAACTTGTGGGAACAAAAATCTTCTCATCCAAAATGTTAAGATGGATGGGAAATGGGTCTTGGAACTGTCTGGCCTTCTTGCTGCCTCATCTTCATTCTCATTCATTCTAAACCTCTGATCAGCCAAAGAGAAGCCTAAAAGAACAGATGCTTTTCCACCTCATGAGTCAAGTTCATACACCATCCAGTCCCATTCATCCCTTTTGTTCCATTCTGAACGCCATGACCCCTCTCCCTTCTGACTGATGCTATGTAAAGTTGATAAAAACTAGCCAGCAAGTTCAATAAAGAGGTTTAGGGTGCAACACTATGCATACTAAAGTGGAAAAAAGTCCTGCAACTATAAGCATGCTCCAGTTAGGACTGTTTTCTGTCTAAACATGCAAAACATGGAGCCCTAAGTGAAATGTTGTCTCGTTAGCACTTTACTGGTGCCAGCAGAAATGCGGGTAAAGGAATCACCTTCCTTTATTATCAAGCCGTGTGCCAACTTACCATCCTCAAGTGTGCGGCAATGAACCACTTCAGAGTAAAGCCCTTCACCCATAGCATTGTAGGCACAAGACTGCATCTCATAATCACAGTAGGGGTACAGATTCGTTAACTCTGCTGATGGCACTTTGGAGTCAAGTAGGTGAGCTTCAGATTCAGGATCCCCCTGAATCCAGTATTTCACCTGCAGAACAAATAGAAGCCCCTTTGCTTTCAAAGTCTTGCTTCCGGTACTGAGAAGTTGGAACCATGGCAAAACTAGGAATGCCCCAGTTAAGAAATTTTCTAATAAGTCATGTAATGCAATACATCCACAGAATGTAATGAACGAATGCCTCCCACTTCAGAACATCCACATGGTTTGTGAACCTCTGAAGATATACCACAACTCTGGAGTGCTATACCAGAGTTTTACAAGCCATTCCTTTGTCCGATTTACGGAAACTGATTTAATGTAGCCTCCTGTTGCATATGACTGTTTAGAAAAAACAGTGATCATAATCCCAAACTCACAGGACTTAAAAAAAACAAACAAACAGGGGCATCATCTTCAAGTCTGTTTTCTTTAATTTGGGAGAGTGGGAGCCCCTTGGATAGATTTCTGACATCTAGCTGCCACAATACCAGGTGCTCTTTAAATTGAGTTTTAACAGGACAATGATGGTTTTTCAGCTGGGACATACACAGCCATATCTCACAGGCAGAAACTATCCATTGCCTTTAAAAATCCCATTTTAAAGGGGACCCAGTATGGGAGAAAAGTGACTGTAGGATACATTAAGTTAAAGGGAGGGCCTCACCTTAGAGCGATGGCGGGCACTTGTTTTACCATTGGCTGTACTGACTAGGGCTGATGGAAGCTGTAGGCCAAAATACCTGGAGGGCCACAAGTGACCCCCTTTGTTTTAAAAGAAGCAGTCCAGTGGTGATGTAGCATGAGTGAAGAGCGGCAATGACCTGCCCTCAGCTGACATGACACAGGAGGCAGCGGGATTGTGCCAGTGAATTTGACCAGTCTCCACTGTAGACCCTGACCCTCAGCACATGGGTAAGCAAGATTACACCCCCAACTGTAATTAAAAAGTTGTCTGGTCCCTATTGCATTGTTATCCATACCTTATACCCTACAGGTTTGCCAGGAGGTGGAATCCAGTTGAAGCGGATCTTCCGAGAGCTCAGCGCTTGAGCGTTTGGATTAATGGGAGCGCCAAGAATGCTCCTGGGAACCTGGCCTAGGCCTGCTCCTGTCAGCGTGCCATCCACAGCTTCTGCAGTGAGAAGAGGAAACAAAGTGTGTGATTTTGCTGGCAGGTGAGATTCACCCAATTCTTTCTCTGGGTAACCCACCTAACAGGTGCTTGGATTTAGAAGTACATTGGATAAAAGAGTTTGTTGGAGTTAAATGCTGGCCAGCATAATCTTTTGGTTAATATAGGTCAATGATGTTAAACAGTTGTTTATTATTTATGTCTGCATGATACATAGCACTTCATGGCTCGTTGATTTTCACAGAAGTAGTATGACTTACATAAGGAAGATGTGATTATATAGGTGATGAAGGCTATGTATGCCCTTTCTACAGAATAAAGACACTAAAGTATCCCCAGCCCTGACTCTCATTAACATGCACTGTTATTGTTTAGAATATATCTATAAACTTCTTCCTTTAGTACAACTTTTAATTCATCCCTCATTCTTTAAGAATTTTTCTAAGATTTTGATTCATTTTAAAATAAGTATGGATCTGGTTTTTAAAAACAATAAAGAATCTGGAAACTGTCTCTATGCTAGAACTCACAAATGTTATTAGAATTAAAGATTGTAGACAGGGAAACAAAAGCTAATTGTAAAATGGTCAATTTTGGAATAAGAAAGAATAGAAGAGCGTGCAACCTTATGATGGACTGTAAGAAGGAAAAGCTTTTTGCCTTATAATACAAATACTTATCAATGATTGAAAAAAATAATATGACTGTACAATGGAAATTTATATAAAAACTAATTTGAGAGTCTATCAATCACAGTCAAATAAGAATATGATAATAATGGCACTTATTCAGTTTTTAGATACTATTATTAGATAATAATAACTGTAATATTGTAAATAGTAGAGTTATGCTGCCTTTTCCATTGCATAAGTGTGCAAGCACTAACAGACTGCCTTATGAACCTAGCCATTTCATGAAGTTGTGCAAATGGAACTTTAGTTGGATTCTCCCCTTGTGCATAGTTTGGAACTTGGTTGTACCCTTCACCATCACTACAATTTTTTTTGTGTAATGACATTGTAATGACAGTATAATGACATTGTTGGATACAACCAAAAGGATCATGTGGCATCTCAAAGGCTAACTATGTCATGTGCTTTTGTGGACTAAAGCGCATTGCATCAGAAGCGAGCACTTTTGCCTCAGTGCTGAACGTGGTGCAGTGGTTAAGAGCATGGGACTGGGACTCAGAGGATCCGGGTTCTAGTCCCCGCTCAGCCATGGAGCCAACTGGGGGACTTTGGGCCAGTCACAGACTCTCAGCCCAACCTACCTCACAGGGTTGTTGTTGTGGGAATAAGATGGAGGAGGAGAATGATGTAAGCTGCCTTGAGCCCTTTGTAGGAAAAAGGCAGGATATAAATCACAATATAAATATAAATAAATAAATAAATAAATAAATAAATATCCTTTTATTGTGGTCCACTGAGTCACCATTTCTACATATGGTTCTATATCACTAAGACAGTCAAAATATACTACTGGATGAATATGGTGCAGCATGTTCAACTGCAGCTGATAAAATAGAGGGAAAGAGTACAACATAAACCAGCTAAGGTTCTTTGCAAGAGGAAAAACTGTGGATTATATCATTATATTGCGTTTGTTTTAGAAATCACAGTTTTCTTGTCTAGAGAGGTTTAAATGTCCAAACAGTTTTGTCAAATGATGAGATACACAGAGATCAAGATGATGCTTCTCATCAGAAGCTCACCTGGATCAGCGATGGTCACAGTGGTTTGAGCATATTTGCCAACCTTTGCACCAAACCGGGGGCTGATGAGATCCACTGAGAACTGCTTCGGCTGCTGATTGCGAAGCAGGGCATCTATCTCGGTCAGCTCCAGCAGCTTCACCTGCACTTCCTTCTGCTTCTCCCCAGGGAGGAAGACCAAGTCTCCTTCTACAGGAACATAATCCTTGGGAAGTGGAAGAAAGAACATGCTGAACAACATGATGATGTACCCCAACTATTTTCAACATCCTCCCAACTATTAAAAAAATGTAAACATGCACATCACACTGTTCTGGTGCAAAAGCACCACCCAAGGACCCAATGCACTTACACTTTTAAAGGTTACACTCTAATCAGAAGAACACTTACACAGGTCTACCATAAGAGCACACGGGTTTTATTTCATGCCACAAGCACAAGATTGAGTGTTAGACATTTAACTGCTCTGGGCACTGGCACCCACATCTATGTATTTGAACTAGTAATTGCAATAATTTGCATTTCAGCAGTAACGGCTTTTCTACACAAGGCATTTTATGTGTTCATCATTCTCTACTCATGGTTCTTTAGACAATGTCATGGCCTTCCAGCTTCATTTCTGCCTCTAAAAAGCCATATTTGGTGAGGTTATTTTGAGCAGGGAAAATACAGCATTTAATTGTGCAAGTGAAAGAAACTACTCTTTTAGTGGTATAATTGTGCTAGTCTGCTTGTTTGTGTGTTTATTTAAAGCATTTATATACCATCTACTAGCATCTCAGGACGATTTTATTTATTTATTTATTTATTTATTAAAACATTTTTATGCCGCCCCATTCACCGAAGCCTCGGGGCGGCTTACAACAATAAGAGCCTCGGGGCGGTTTTTACAATAAGAGCAACACAAAATGACATGGAGCACAGCATCCAATACAATATTGTTGCACACAGAGGTTCTGTAGCAGAAAACTCTTTTTGTGTAGTGCTCAGATCTCAGCTCTGCAACCAAACTGAAAGAAGACAGAGCAGATTATCAGCGGACTGGCAGCCTCATATGTGGCTTCATTTTTCTAGATACAACATCACAAGTAGTGGTGCTTATGTCCCCTACATGCATGGGATCACACTGGGGTGGCTTGAGGGCTCTGCATCTTGGTGATTGCAGCTCTCTCTTGCTTATGGCAGCTTCACAGTTCTTACCTTGCCTCCCTGGGCGGTGATGTCACGTGTCCTGTATGTTATCTGGGACTTTCCATTCTCCAGAATCTCACGAACAACAGGGATCTTAGCTAGCTGGTCAAAGCGGCTATAGGAATAACCTGGCTGCAGGAACTGAATGATGCTGTTGGCTAAAGGGTTACACAGACAGAGATGGCAGTAGTAATAATGGGGATAATACTTGGTTAAATATAGGACCTATATTTAGGCACTACACAAAAATATTTCACAAGAAAGCTCTCTCAAAGGGCAAAATGCACACCTCACTATGACCCTAATAGGCTTCCTATCATTCCACTGAGAACTGTTTCCAAAACAGGAAGTGCTAGACTGCATCACAGGTGAGTCTCACCAAGATTAAGAAACACAGGGAGAGTAGTAAACATCCCAGGGAGAGCAATCCTATGGTTCCTGGAAGAGAGTCTCAGGAGCATAGAATGGCTCAGTTGGCTAGTGCTCTGGCCTTGGAAGAGGAGTTGGAGATCCATCCCCCTCCTCTGCCCCTTCACAGCATGAAGAAAACTGCACTGGCTGCCCCTCTAGGGTCAGAGAAACAGAACCGGAGAGGAGGAAACAGGTGTTCCACTGGGTTGGAAAAGGAAAAGGCCAAAAAGGTCAAGGGATTCTTTATGCTGAGCCTCCTCCCTGCTCTCAGTCAGAAGAAAGGTCTGTCTGGGGGGTGTGGAGGAAAAGAGCACCTCTGCTGCTGCTCCTGCTCTGCTGTGAAGCCAGCAAGGCACATGGAGCTGCGAAGTTTGGGGGCTTCTGAGGAGCAGGGGCAGGGTCCAAAGTTCATGCCCAATGCACCTTTTGCAATGCCAACAAGCCATCCACCCCTAAAAGGAGCACGAGAGGTGGGACGCCAGCAGCCTCTGAGGCTGGACTGGGCTGGGGTAAAAGGAAGCAGAAGAGAGTGGGTGCACTGCCGCTTCTGCACCAAAGCCGTTCCATGCTTGAGTTCATGCAATGCCCCCCTCCCCGCCCGCCCCTGTGGCAGGGAATGTTCACTTAAAAGGAAACCACCAGGTTAAGGACATGACATAAGACTCTTCACGTGGCTCCTTTTCATGGTAACTCTCATTATGTTTACTTGCAAATACAAGTGCTACATTGGTGCAACTTGCTCTCACTCCACTGCACCAGGGAGATCACCACCAGGATGGCTCCATAGCAGCTCAGAGACCCTGAGGCAAGCAGGTTGTAGCACATGACTCTCTACAGCAGGAGCGCTGAGCCTCTTTCAGCCTGGGGAGTGAATTCCAGAAGCTTTGGAGGGCCACATTCCAATGGTGAGAGTGGCTGCGAGCAAAAGGGGCAGGGCCAAAATTACAAAATAAACAAACAACGCCCTGCCTGCAGCATAGTGTAGCTTAAAGCTCTTCCTGCCAGTAATTAAACCTTGAGAGAGGCATTTCAAACCTTTTAGAACGGGGGAAAGAACAGCACAAAACTGGGATTTATATATATATAAAATGACTGGTGGTGGAGGAAAGAGGTGATGCCGGAAGAGGAGCGTGTGGGCAGCTGCAGGAATCCTGCAAGGCCAGGCTGGGAAGGGGAACCCAGGCGGACTGGTTTGAGACCCTAGCTGTGAGGTTCTGCACCCCTGGCTCTAGGATAATCCATGCCGTTCTTGACACATGTGAATGAAACATGGCTGAAATCCACAATAAACCCCATGTTAACCTGCAACACAGAGACAGGGATACTGTAGCTCTTTATATCACTTTACAGAAATTAATTTAGTGGTCCAAGGAGTCATCAGACTGCCTGTTGCCTAGACAGAGACCCCCGTGGAGAAAGCTGCCTGTGTTGACTGTGTTATCACCCATCAAAACAAGCAAGAAGTTTATGCTAATCACCGCCCTTGTGCACTGTCACACCACTCACATTTTTACCTTGCTCTTTTATTATGGTGATGTTGACCAGCCGGCGTTTAATCTCTGCAGTTCCCACAGGGACATCCGTGGCCTCCACTTGCAGCTGCTTTTCGTCGTCATCCTCCTCCCTGATGAATAGGGGAACCCGGACATCCACCAGCTCCACTCCTTCCTGAAACTCCACCATGCCTTGGGCATCTAGCATTGACGTGGATGAGGGCAACAGAAGCAAGAAGAGAACTTTTTAGAGGGAAGGGGAGCTTTGGCTTTCATTAGTGGCCTTGTCCTCTGTGAATTAGCAAACCTGTGCCTGCCTAGACCATATCACTTCTGATTATAGGTAGAGTCTCACAATAAAAAACCAAGCTGTGAATGAAGAGGTGAAGGGAAAATGCTTTTCTTCACAGCAAGTTCATTTTCTATATGGAGAGATTGTTTTGTATGAGAAAGCATTCCACACCCCCCATCCCCGCTACCACCTTCTGAAGTGGTACAGGCCAGACACAGGTTTATCTCCTCAGGGAGAAGTAAAAAAAAATGCAGCACCTACCTTGGTCAGAGATTACAGTGTAATAACCAGGTGACACTTTCAGGTCACTGAAGGCCTCTTGTGAGACGTGCTTCTCTGTTATTTTCACAATCTCATTCTTAGCTGAACGTGAGGCAGGGAGCACTGTGTCCACAATGGTGTGGTTCTGCCTGGAGGAAAGCAGAAGAAGGAGGATCACGTCTCTGCTTAGGGCACCAGCCACATTTTTGCGCATCACTGTCACTTATTTATTTATTTTATTTTTCATTTTATATCCTGCCTTTTTCCTACAAAGGGCTCAAGGCAGCTTACATCATTCTCCTCCTCCATCTTATCCCCACAACAACAACCCTGTGAGGTAGGTTGGGCTGAGAGTCTGTGACTGGCCCAAAGTCACCCAGTTGGCTCCATGGCCGAGTGGGGACTCGAACACGGATCGCCTGAGTCCCAGTCCCATGCTCTTAACCACTACGCCACACTGGCTCTCCCACTGGCTCTCACTGGGTGTCATGCAGCACCCAGAAGGAATGTGGTGCTTGTCCTGAAAGAAGTTTCCCACCCACTGGGTCAGGCCGTTAGGAAAATAAATTCACTGCACACCTGTGGACACATGTGATTTTCAAACGCTGGTCTGTACACCAGAGCCAGCCTACAGGTCACTTCATGTCTACAGGTCACTTGCTCCGGTAAGGTAGCAAGAACTCTGCGCTGCTTCATGCCAGAAGAAAATCATGTTTGCAACCTATCTGCAAAGTGACTGCCACTATGCTATTGGAAGGGCAATGTAGATCCACCACAAGTACCAGCCAATTGCAGTTCCCAGGCACATGCATTTTGGCAGTCACGTGTCTCCTTTTCTAATGTCCCTGCATTAATCAAAGTGGAAGGTGGAAGCAAGCAAGCTGCAAAGACATGGGAGGGAATATCTGGGCAGCAATTCTGCTCACACAGTACTCTGCAGGAAGCTATCAGCACGGCTTGGGAAAGACTAACATCAATGTACTTCCTTTCTCATGTACGGCAGGAAGAGGTGAAATGGCAAGCAAGGAGAGTCTCCTCGGAGCAATTGTTATAGTGCAGAGAACAGATGAGCCAGTGGTAAAGTTGTAAAACAACTGCACAATTTCTGAATAGAAGGTGAAAACTTTCACCAAAGAAGCATAATGATGGAAAGCAGTCATATATCCACACCTGAATAGAAATAAAACTCTGTGCTTACCTTTTTCCAGCATTTGGTTGTAACCTAAGGGGAAAACAGATGAAATATACAACATAAATACATGAGGAGCACTGAAGAGCAACAGCTCTGAGTGTCCCTACACACTGAGATTCAGTGGGTGCCACTCATGCGCAGGCCACTCATAGAATGTCCTCTCTTGGAATGGTCTGCCTGGTTGCCTACTTTTCAACTTCAGGCAAAGACCTTTTTGTTCACCTAAACCTTTTAAGAGTATGTTTAACCTCTGCTTGTTTTTCAAATGCTATGCTTATGCTTTTAAAACAATATTTTAATTCTATTGTTTTTGATGTGCAGGCTGCCATGAGAGCATCAACTTTAGGGTGAATCATAAATTGAATAAATAAAATTTAAAAAGTGTATCCTTCGAGGAAGCTTTGAAAACTGGCTAGATGTGACTTCTACAATCTTAAATTCCTTATATTTTTCCTTATAGCAGATTTTTTGTCACCTGTAAGAGGAAGTGACTTTTAAATACAAAGATGCCCTCTAATTTTCATCACGTAAGTCATTCACTTTCATCCATTTTCCTCTTTTAGAAAACGTGTGGATGAAGTTTCGCAACCTCTTGCTGCATGCCTCCCATTCCTTCCCAAGTCACTCACCTGAATTTTGTCTGCTGGAATTTGTGAGCACCTGGGACAGTTCTGTAAATCTCATTCAGCTGTGAAAAACAAGTGAGAGGGAAAGGGAGTCAGCAATTCAGAATTTCCAAAGGAAATTCCCCAACATGCATGAAGCTGGTGGATAAGCTTCCCCTCACCTTTCAAACCAAAGTTTGTATTAAAGGCTTTAGGTCTCCAAATTTGCTCCCTTGCAGGGTTAGTGTTCAGCAGCTGTGACCATAAGTTGTACCTTAAATATACCAGTTAAGTATATTTATAGACCACCCAATAGCTGAAGCTCTCTGAGCAGTTCACAAAATAAAACCTAAAACCATGCAATATAAAGCCTTAATAAAACACTGGGAAATATCCAACCATGCACAGCTGATAATGCATTGTATTGGCAGAAACCAATCCTTGCACAATGTTGCACTTGCCAGCACGCTGAGTTTCCTGAGAAACCCATTGTGGTAGTCAGTGCTATTAACCTTGCACAAAATTGGTTTCCACCAGCATCATGTCAACAGTTCCAGTGGGAGCACATTGTTGGATCCTTCCCAATCTAAACAGCCAAAATGTTTAAAATGCAACAAAAGCAAAGCAAAGCAAAAGCCAGCAGCAGTGCAGGATCTAAAAAACATTTACACCATTAAAAAAAACCTGAACTCAAATCCAGGAAAACAAAACTAGCACTGGCATTGATGTGCTTTCCCCACAACCTTCAAAAACAACCACAACCAGCAGTGTTACTCCCTGCTCCTTACATTCTCCTCCACATCCTTCTGCAGCTGCTCATGTTCACGGCTCTCTGGTTTTGCTAGGTTTTGAGTGAAGAGCCGGGCCAGCCTGAGAGATATTCCATATGGGACTGAAAACAAAGAAAGGCATTCATCAGACTTGCCCTCTCCATTGACTGTCAGGAAGAGACATTTCCAGTGAACTATGCTGGACATGAAAGCATGGAAGAAACTGAAGTGGCTACGTTTCATCCTGCCCACTCTTGTAAAACTGACACTCACCCACGTCCTTGGGATTGAGAGCGAAGGAAGAGAAATCTTGCTTGTGCACATTGTTTTTGATCTTCCAGTGAACTACGTCCCTGCCTTTCAAATTGCCGCTGCGTACCATGGGAGTATCCAGGTGGTCCGAGGTCATGAGACTTTGCCTGAGCAGATAGTGGTCTTCCTTGAAACCAACAGTACGGCCTTCAGAAAAGAAAGTGGAATTAGAATTTACACTCCAAGGGATTGGTTCCAACTTTATTTTTTTTCCATACCACAGACAGAAAAATGGAACAGCATGAATGGACTGCTAAAACACCTGTTTAGTTCCCCCAAGCAGAGTATCCTGGCATTTTTGCTAGGAGGCAGCCACTTCTGCTTGGAACATGGAATCCCTGGTAATAGATGACTGCTAACAAGCCCTAGTATTGTAAATTTTTGCTATTCTTCTGCTAGCCTCTTGTGACTTACAGTCGTCTAAACATTCAGGATGCTTACATAATCCCTTATTTATGGGTCTTATGTCCCCACCACATATCTCAAGGTTAATATTTAGTATTCTAAAATATATGTGTTAAAAACACGAATGTAATACAGAGTACATGACCCAGAGAATTCCTTACTGACCATGGTTCCCTACAGTTTACATTCATATGGGGATATCCTCCTGTCAGATGTGTACAGAGCCACTCAGTCTGGGTGCTTGACTTTTAGAGAACTGATGGAGAATACAACCCAGAAGGTTGTATTCCCTAGCCAACTATCCATTAGCCAACTTGACTATCCACTAGCCAACTTCCATCATGCAACATGACTGAGAAGTAAGAAATCTGCCTTCCTACAAGATGAGTTTAGGTGGAACTTCCCAAAAATACATACTTCAAGGGAAGTAAAAAATTGTACTTCACTGTTTCATACAGAATCTGCCACTTATATTTTCTTGTGTGAAAGAGATCCCACGGGTGTTTAACATCTCTATTGTGTCCCAGAGTGGTATTGTCAAGGTCTGGCAAGAATAGCCCTGGATCCACAGTTTGTTTTACAGAACAGACCTAAAAATTCTGCTCCGGCCCTGACTGTCTAATTCATGTTGAAAGGCCAAATAAGTCAGTGTAATGCATTGCTCTGATGGCATAATATCCCAAATTGACATCTCCAAAAAAAAAAAAAAAAAAAAAAAACCTTGAGTAGTCAGGTTTGGAACATCCTTGCCTGCCTTAAAACCATGGGAGCCTGTTGCCGGGCAGGTCTCAGGGTGACAGCACGGGGGAGAGGAACCATCGGCCTGCACTGATTGGGGCACCTCTCATACTCAGTATAGCACCTTTCAGCATCTCAGCTTTGTATTAGCCTGCCAACAAAATCCTGATGCAAAGCAAACCACTCTAATGCTACTATCGCCCATCCCGGAAGAGATGTACCTCGTGCACAGCAGGGGAGCAGGGCCAGGCAAGCCTACGTGACAAACGGAGAATAAACATAGTTACTGGAAAACCCATTACAGCATGAAGATGCAAAGAGCCTGAGCCCCACCAGGTGAAACTACAACAAAGGATTTGGCAAAGAATATATGCATGGTGGAAATAATCTAGATTTATTTAATTACTGATAGAATAGATCCGTCCTGTAAACCCAAGCAGCAGTAGTTCAGCAGCTTTTCAGATATACCGGGGGTGCCAAAAAATGTATACACATTTTACGAGATGTTATCCATGTGTTACTTTTTGAAGTTGAATTGAATTACGGTAGCAATGTGTAGTGTGGAGATTGCTCAAAAGATGGCGGTACTTTGGGAAGAAATTGAAACGGCATGTGCAGCGATACAAGTGGACATTTTGGTCAGCGTTGCTCAAGCAGCAATTCACCATAATCGGAAGTGTCTGGACACTGATGGCAACCACTCTGAGCACCTCTTGTAATTGCAGAAGTCAAATGTGACTTGTATTCATCTTTTGTTATTAGTATATATTGAGTATTACAATTTTAATACAGTTTTTTTTCCTTTCTTGAAATGTGTATACACTTTTTTGCCATTCTCTGTATTTAAGAGAATAAACACATGTTCACCAGTAGACAGCATCGCAGAAGCCAGGTTTTTGTTTTTATTGTGCTTAGCCTGTGGCCTCTAAGCAAAAAAAATTATATTTCGTGTGCCTTAGCAAACCTGAATACTACAGAGACAAAATGATTTGAGGAGCCAGGGCTGTTCTGTGGGATACACAGAATATAGCAGCAGTATCAGAGACAGCAGCAGGACACCTGTGGCAAGGGTGAGGAAAGGCAGACGGAGGAACTAGGTAACACAAGGGAAAACAGACGGAATAAAATATACAATATTTCCAGACAGATAATTTACCCATCAACTTCTAGAGCAGAACTGAACCCTGCCTTACAAATGCAGACCATCCAATCTGCAGCAAGTTCCAGGCACTTTGGATTTACTGGAGAGGCTGAGCTCTGACCTGGAACTTGGCACCTTTCAAGAGCTCTGGCTTCCTGGTGGCCCCTCTGGTATTTCAGGCCAGAAGAGATGGGTGAACACAGGGTCCTGAACAGCTGTGAGGTGGTTCCTCAAGGGTCTACAGCTGCCTGCTTGGCTATTGTAGGCTACTAATCCTTCTGGGGATAGTGAAACATCCCCAGCGCTCCTCTAAGCTCACAAAGGTGCATGTAAATATAACACCACTTCCTCCAGGTCAGTATCTCAGTCTGTATTGGAGGAGCACTGAGGAGCAGAGGCAGCTGGTGAGAATGGTGATGAAAGGGTAGACTTGGTGAAGAAGGAGATGCACTGACAGGGTCCTCTCCAAGAGCCTAGAGAGCTGGCAGTGGATGGAGCCATGGCAATACAGCATGGCAAGGTTCCACATGAAGCACCTGGGAGAAACCACTTCAAAATCTTTAGGTGGTACAGAAAATAACTGGACAATCCAGCCCCACACCATACTCCAGCCTTGGCTAGATCCAGCCCATGCCATCAACTACTCTCCTAGTATTCATCTTACTTACCACAGGGTGGAAACGCGGAGCTTACCTTGCAACAAGCACAGAACTTCCAGCACAGCAGCAGCAGCAACCCCAGGAGAAGCATCAGTAAAATGAGTAAGGGGATAAGCCAAAGGAAGCTTCCTGGTGGACACTCTATAATGACAACAAATGCAAAACCTTGGTAGTTAAGCAGTGGGCAACAGGAATCCAATGGAACCTGTGCAGGGAAAAGTATGGGGGTGAGAGGCAAAGGTGAGGGAGTGGACTGTAGCTCAGTTCTAGAGCGGCAGCTTTGCAGGTCAAAGTTCCAGGCCCAATCCCTGCCATCTCCAGTTAGGGCTGGGAGGGATGCCTGCCTGAAACCCTGCAGAGCCACTGCCAGTCAGTGTTGCCAGTGCTGAGCTATATGGACCAAGACTTTGACTTAAGTCTACTTCCTGAGAGGCAGAACTTGGTCACTTCCCAGTCTGATTCAGTTCATGGAGTCTAGGAATACAAGGAATAGAGCCAGTCAAGCCTTTGGCTCCTAGGCTGAGCAACTGCATGACTACAGTTTGGATGTGTGTGTGAGAGGGGACCTGGCTGTAAGGAACAGCAGCTCCTGCACCTACCAAGAGCTCTCTTGCTCTAGTCTTGCAGGTCTCATCCTTTCTAGGAAATAACTGATTACCTTTCTTCCTTTGCACAACAATGGTGCCATTACGCTGTTGGTCGACATCCTCTTTCTTGGTATAGCGGTAAACACAATCATCCTCCTCATCTTGGAAAGAACAAATTGTATTTATGTCGCTCTCTGTAGAGATAAAGAAAGGAGATATAATGTGACCAGTGCAACTTCCAGAATCAAGGCCTTATTGGCATCAACACAGAAAAGGACTATCTAGGTGACTCAGGATGGAGAACCCATGAGCTGTTCTAGAGTTGCTATCCATGGTGGACTGTTGTGTCATCTTAACCCAGACAATGCAACTCATGGGTGAGCCGTAAGTGTGTGTTGCTTGGTGAGAGTGGCAAAATCTTTTTCTGCTCTTAACAAGTGGCTCCTGGGTGAGCCCTACTGCCAGCAGCCATTTGCAAAATGTCCCAGCAGCACTTGGGCTGCTCTCTGAAGTCTTCCTCTGCCTCTGGCAGCATGGAGCAGCCATCCTTACTGCCAGCTTGAGAGTAGAGCTTCCAAGGTCTACTCTCCAGTCCCCGGAAAGGATAGCTGGGGTCCACTTCTTGCTGTGGGGGGGGGGCACAAACCCTCAGCATCGAGGTGTGGACATCCTTGCCTGCGGCCCAAGAACGGACCTCTCAAGCTGCAGGTGCAGAGCCCTGGTGTGGGACTCCCTTGTGCTTGGGGCGGTGCCTTGGAGCAAACGGAGCGGTGGGTGGGAGGTGGGGATCCATTCTGCGGTGCTGCCCCACAGCAGTGCAGAGTAGATCAAGCACCTAGCCTTCTGCTCCAGAGGTCAACTCCCCGATCCTCCCCCATCTTCTCCCTCACTCTCCAGGGCACAAGCCCTATTTGTGCTATGGGGACAAGGAACAAAAGAACAAAAGAAAAGCCATGCTGGATCAGACCAGTGGTCCATCCAATACAGCACTCCACTCACAACACAGCAAAACAGCTGCCCACAGGATCCTTCAAGCAGGGTGAGAGCAAGACCTTTTCCTGCCCAGGCTCCTCAGCAACCAGTGAATGCAAGCATGCTGCCTCTGGTGAAGGAGGTAGCACATAGCCAGAAAGGCTAGTAGTCTTTGATAGCCTCCTCCTCCATTAATTTGCCCAATTTAGAAGAAGCCATCCAAATTGGTGGCCATCACTACTTCCTGTGGCAGTGAATTCCATCGTTTTAACTGTTTTGTGTGAAGTACTTCCTTTCTGTCCTAAATCTCCCACTTGGACTAACCCCAGGTTCTAATATTATGAGGGAGGGAGGGAAATGTCCCCCTTCCTACTTTCTTCATGTCATGCATAATTTTAAACACCCTTACTTTTTTTAAAACAATCCCAGTTGTTTTAACCATTCCTTACAGAGGACTTGCTCCAAATCCTTGTACATGTTACTTGCCTTAATAATTCATCAATACCCTTTTTCAGATATTAAGGCAACCAGAAATTTACCTAATATTCTAAGTGCAGTTGCACCAAACAGTTGTATAAGGGGAGAACAATTTTTACAGTTCTGTTTTCAATCCTTTCCTAATTTCTTCATCATCCTTCAGTGGGCTTATTTTAAGGATGCCTAGATTTGAATCTGACCCAAGGTATAATGCATACATGCAGGCAAGAAATGCAGGTATCTTCACACTGTGAAGGGAAGCATGGGCATGACCCTGAATGGTCATTCAGACCAATTCCAAACATGAAACAGTAGGATTGCACTATGTAAAATGGCAGGTTGTGCACTTCACAGGGCTTTAGTATTGGTGCACAAACAAGAAAAAGCAGGAATATCCCTGGTAAATAGGGACTGTGCAGTCTGTGCTGCTGACATTGAAATACATTTTACACATGCCCTGTATGGGAGAACTATTCTCTGTTTCAACTCTTTGGACATCAAGGAGGACGAACAGGAAGCCACAGGACCTTGATTCAGTTCATCTACCAGCTGGATCCTGAAAGGGCAGTCTGAACATTTCTTTCCCTTCTTCTCGCCAGTCCCCCAAGCCTGGCACTGAACACAGGTTTGGAAATCTTCTTTACACACATGCAGAGCCATCTGTTCACCAGAGAGACAGGGCATCAGTCCATCGTAGAACATTGGACAAAGAGCAAAAGACAAACAGATAAGCAACACTTGCCTTCTGGCTAAGTGTTTGAGATATGTAGTACCTTTAACACATCAGTGCTGCACCAGAGACACACTGAAGGGTCAGTATGGTTTTGACACATTTAGAAAGATTTAAGAGCACAAAGAATAATTGGTGAATGAATTGGCTCTAAGTTCTTGTAGTGAGACATAGGAATTTAGGAAGCAGCACTGACTATCAAGCCCTTTATTGTTGACACCAGTTGGCAGCAGCTCATCTGAACTCAGGCAAGATTCTTTCCTAGTCCTACAGGAGTAGCTGAGGATTGGACCCGGGGAACCCTCTGCATGCAGACATGTGCACTGTCCCACCGAACTATAGCTCTTCCCCTACACACGAGGGACACGAACTATTAGATCACAGGTGGCTACCAGCTTGGTCTAATAGCTTACCGACTCTTCGCACATGAGTCCGGTGTAGGGGGTAGGGTTTTCACAGATGCATCTGCCACATTCGCATCTACCACGCCCATTACAGATCACCTGCAAAAGACAGACCAGTGTTGAACTTCCTTTGCATTGCATATATTTGCATGCATGTGGACATAACAAATCCTTACCTGAATTCAACTGTGGATATTTTTCCTTAATCAAGGGAAAGAGCTCCTGGGCAATTAGAAAATTGATACTACTTAGATGGTAACCTATGAATTGCTCAAGGCAATGGAGTCACTAAGTCTGACTAAGAAAACAAGGGATACCTTGTAATGCAAGCTGCCCAGAGAGCCTCATGGCTATATGATGTGGCATAAAAATGCAACAAGCAAAAAAATAAATAAATACCATCCAATGAAAAATGAAGTTGCATGTTGTGGCTTTCATCTCCAATTCATCAGCAGTTGAAACAACTAAATTACGGAAGATTTCTTCACATAGTGTCACATCAAACATGCAAGAACAGCACAACATCTATACATTTTTGCATAAACCAGGGAACAAAGTTCTGCCATACTCTCAGCCTTCACAATGTGAAGGCCAGGAACACATAATCAGTCTATGATATATCTATGCAGTACCTGTGCACCAAGCAATCCAGAATCTAGTTCTCTTTTCAGAACCCCCAAATACTGCCCCCATTTCATTTCTTTTTTCATAAAAAGGAAACTACACTCAGGCAGAGGGAAAAGTATTTCCATTGCTCCTCCATCAACCATGTTCCTACAACAACAGATTTGTGTTTGAAAATAGCTATACATTGACCCCATCTGATAAAGGGGTTTGGAACAGCTGTGTATTTCATGGCTATTCAAACTGGGTGTACACACCCATGCCTGTCCTGCAGCTGCCTGCTTAGCAGGGCACCACAGTTCTCAGAGGGGATGGCAGAAGCAGCAGATCAGCACACATAGTTTTGCACAGCACATGTTGGAGGCCAAGCAGATATCCTGAACATCTATTGAACAACCCAAGACAAAGAAGGTTGGCAAGTAATAAGTGAGAAGAGTTCTCCAAAGAGGATGGGACATTGCCTCTGGTATAGGCCACAGTAGCTAAGCTTTCTTCCTGACTCTTCCGCAGAGCTGAGCAAGAAAATGACGGGTGCCACCATATTGTAGATTCCCTCCCTCCCTCCCTCCCTCTGAGAATATGAAGATGTTTTAAGTTTGTCAGTAAGACCACTGGCTTGTCTCACTCCTTATTGTCCGCTCTGAGTAACAGTTGTGCTACCAAGAAGGTGAGCAATTTGTGGCCCTCTAGAGCTTTGACCTACAGCTCCTCTCATCCTTAGCAAGCATAGACAATGGTGAGGGATCATGGGAGTTGTAGGTCAAAACACTTGGAAGGCCACAAGTTGCCCAGCCCTTCTGTACAATCTCTTAGGTAGGAGGTCTTTGTCAGACCTACTGCCTGAGAGCCTTTAACAAGTGATGCCAGGGGTTGAACTTGTGACCTTCCAAATGCAAAGCATGGAACTCCTGAAGCTACCAGGATTCCATTTTAAACCAGTTCTCCCCCTGAATACAAAGGAAACATTTCCTATTCCCATTCCAACCTATATCTATAGCTCTCTAAGGAGAGGAAATATACTTACCTCATTGCTGGTAAGGCAGGTTATATTGCTCGTGGGGCACTCGCAGCCAGGGCCTTCCCAGCCACTTTCACATGCGCACTGGCCCATGTAGCAGCGACCCCGGTCTGCAGAGAGGAAGGGAATGATAATGGGGTTTCTAAGAGCTGCATTCTATGCTGGAGTGGCTGATGCCGCCTTGGATTCGTATGATCTTTGATGAAATGCCATGGTCCCCTTGGTTTACATACATTTGCCTATGTTGTGGGAGGATGTATCTTAAATGATATTGTGATTCATAAGAGGAGAGCAATACAGTGTCTTACAATAAATATAGCCACCCCATATGAGTGCTAAAGACAGTGGAGGAAAATCCTTTATATATGTCAGTAACAATATGCGCGGTATGAAATTGGAGAGGCCACTTGGACATTTAGAGGGAACATGGTTTTTTGGTCAGTTATCAGGACAGTATTGTTATGAAACAGCCACTCAGTGGTGTGCAGGAAAAGTTGGTGTTGTGAAGCATTCCAGGGACCCTTTATGAGGCGGCAATGCAAACAAGCTCAGATATTTTATACAGTTATGTGTATTTTATATTGTTATTTATGTATTTTAATTTATTTATTTGTAAGCCGCCCCGAGGCTTCGGCGAATGGGGCAGCCTAGAAATTTTCTAAATAAATAAATAAAATATTTTGGGTGACTGTAGGAAAGACAGCTGACAAAGGAAATATGCAACTAGCGTATCTCCTTCTTGACTGATTTGTTGATGCATCTCCTGCATTTGCCGGACAAAGACTATGGTGCTAAATCTATTGGATGAGGCAGAACAACAACAAGGCAAAGGAAAGGCCAGCCATCTGAGAGAGAATGGGCCTAGTTTACATGCAGCACTAGCTCATGATTTATTTCAGCCATGGTTTGTTGCCCTATTCAGGGTTTTCTCTGGTGGGTGATCAAATAAACCATGGTTGGTTGTTTCCTTGCTCCTTTTTCCACTTCTTTCCTGTATCCTCAATGTTTTGGCAGCACTTGCATGTAAAGAGATTATTTTTTGCCACTCTTGCCTGTTGCATCTACAGCCTGCTGAAGCAACACAAGAACATCCCACAATTCTGGGTTCACACACAACAACCCGTGCTTTAAACAACCCGCAGCTTCCTATCCATGGGTTCTCCACGGTTAACAACCCCCTGGTTAACTAATAATTCCAAGTTTGCACTTAACAATGCACAATTTAACAAACAGTGCTTAATTAAATCACACTTTGTCATTACATGTGAACTAGGTCAATGGGTTAACTCCTTTTCCCAAAGAAAGGAGAGGGGGGATTCATTTTTCTCAAGCAGCTAAAAGCTCAGGAAAAAGTGCAAGGTATGTACCACCTTGAGAACAAAGGGGGGGGGAATGGTGAAAAGACTTGCTGCAAATGGGACTATAAATCACATTGCTCCCTTTTTATACGCCAAAACCATTTATGCCTTTACTTTTTTCTTGACAGCTTGCTTTTTGGCAGTTGAAAGCAAATGGAAAAATAGCTTATCTGGAGCCTCCTTGGGACAACATTCAGGTTTGATACCTGCTGCACTTTAGTAACTCATAGCCCTCGGGACATTGCTGCAGTTGAGGTTTTAAATTCCCACATTCATGCAACTGTGAATGTCCTACAATTGCACAAGTGTGGTTAAAAAATAGCTATGGGGGAGGACCAAGTGGGGACAGAGGTGGCAAACACTTCACAATGAGCCCACAAGAAGCCAACAACCAACCCATCATGGCTGATTGCCAGAGTGAGTTGGAATGACTTGCAAATGTGCCTGGTGACATACTACTGCAAGAAATTCAAAGGATCGGGCAACTAAGCATAATCTCTAGGGAGCTGCTACAGCTCAGGTCAGTGCCAGTCCAATCTTGACTGCAGCCAGAAACAGCACAGAATTCATTAAAATGCAAGATTTTGCCCACTGTGTCACTATGCTAATATCTGTGGCTGCAAGCTGGCCTAAGTGGACTCCAGCTCTGGAAAAAAAAGAAATGCTGGAAGAGAGCACCCTCTGCAAAACTGTATGTTTCACTTCACTTGCATGTGTACATGGACATGATAACCTCTGAAGGTTGCTAGAGAGGCAACCTTTATGATCTTTAAAGCTTTTCTTGGTTTAAAGTTGCATTTGTAGGCCTAGAGATTCAATTCAAAGCAAAAGGATCTGAGGAAACAGTGATAACTGGTGAAAAATCTCAAGTTATACATGTTATAACTGAGGCAGCCATTGGGAAGGCCTGTCAACACAAGAGTGCTGGAATCTCTTGTCCATTTATGCCTTGTGAAGAGAAGCTTTATTTATTTTTATTATTTATTGTATTTATTTATTTATAACATTTTTATTCCGCACCCATCGCAGAAGCCTCGGGGCAGCTTACAAAGAGAATAAACAAACATATAATAGAATAACATTAAAAGCTTTTGTATACTGTCCTATTATACAAGATCTCAGGATGGTTTACAATATTTAAAAACAATTAAAACAACAAAACAATAAATCACAAAACAGAGTGACTAAACTTAAAAGCTGTTATATTTTAAAATACTGTTTAAATAAAAAGGTTTTGGCCTGGTGCCAAAAACAGTATAAACTTGGTGCCAGGCGTACCTCTCTGGGAGGTACTTTCCAGATCTGGGCGCCACAGCAGAGAAGGCCCTACTCCGAGTTTAGCAAGCATGAGAGCCACTGTAACCCCCTAACAGTAGGCATGGTGCAGGGCCACAGCCGCTCGAGTTCTCACTCACCATTGCAGAGGAATCCAGAAGTTCGGGGACACTGCAAGTTGTCAAATTCACAAAACTGTCCCTCATAGCGTTGGGTCTCATCTTCAGAATAGCACTGACATTGCCCACAAAGGCATTCGCCTCGGCCTGAGCAGGGCTCTGTGTCTCCTGGCCGAAGGCAGGGTGTGTTGTCAGCTGAGGCAGAGGTAGAACAGTTACATGCAGCTCCACGCCTGTCATGGAAGAAAGAAGTTCAGGCTGAGGAGGCTTCCAAAAGGATCAGAGAGGTCACAGCACTAAAATCCAGAAGTTACCATGCAGCTACTCTTGTCTTTTTTTTCACCGAACAGAACATTCCACGGTAAGAAAAAAAGAGACAAAATGGTGCAAAAACAAGGGAGGTGTACAAGTGGAGGATGACAACATTTAGAGTTCCCATGAAATTCTATGACTGGAACAGAGTTTACTATAGTTAAAACTTTCTTTGAAAACACCCCCAGAAAAGCCTTTGAAATGCAGAGGTGAGTCATATTGAAGAGATGAAAAATGAACATCACTAAAAGAAAACTTGTATGCCTGCTAGTGGGGCCTGCTTTGGAATTTTACTGTACATTGCAAATAATGCACCTGTGAAAATTTAACTGGTTGTGCTTTTCCTTCTCCTGTACTTGCTTCTGAAGAGGAGAGAGAGCCACTGCTCCACCTCTCTTTCCCACAAAATTGACCAATGAGAGGAGGATTTGGGCTCAGAGATGAGGAGGACGTATTGTCTCTAGGCTCAAATATTCCTTCCATTCTCTGTGGCTGCTTTGGAAAGGAAGGGAGAGGTGAGGAAAGTGATACTGGAAAGAAAGGTTTGTGCTTACTGCCTCTGAGCACTGCTTTTCCTCCTCACTGTGCTTGCTTCAGAGGAGAAGGTAAGCCATGTGTTAGCCATGTGATCCACACTTTTTTCCTTCAGTCAAGAAAATTAGCCTTCCTGCATCAGTGACAGGACCCATGACTAGGGATAGGTAAAGCAGAAGAGTGAGCTTTGTGACATAGGCTAGGCTAGGTAGAGACTTCAGGACTTCCAAATACAATTTGAACTTTTCACTTCTAAACTGGGGTTAACACGTTTTATCATGTGAGGAGGTGGTGAACTAGCAGTGCAGGACTCCACTGCCTTTCACAGCTGTTTGACAGAAATCCAGCCTTTCCAGCAGTGTGGACATGTCGTGCCAAGGAAAACCTCTGGATATGCTTCTTCCTTTTAGGCAGCTGTCAACAGCACAGAAACTCTAGGAGAATAAAGTTGGTATCCTTAGTGCAAACTCAACATACTGTCCAGTGCACAACCAGCATTATTTGCACTTTTGTAGAGTTCCATCTGTCATACATTTTCTCTGTTGAGCAAGGGGTCTGTTCTTCTTAAGAGTTCTACCCATTGATTACTGCCCTGCTATCTATCTATCATCATCAATCACTATTATTAAATAATACATTAATGCCTCAAGAATCCATTCTACCTAATCACAAGAGGCAACCTTGGTGCCTTGGTCTTAAAAGGGTACGGAGTTAAACTTTCTGCTGGAGGAAGGAGAAGATTGGTGTCCCACGTAATGAGAAATATGGATTAGATACATACCAGCCAGGATTGCAAACACATTGTCCACAGACAAAGTTTCCATTGAAATTGCACTTAGCTGACCTAACTTCCTGTTGCTGTAAAGAACAAAGGAAAATTAGTTACTCAACTTTATTCCAGAGTCTGCAAATCTGAGCACAAGTGGGCACAACAGAAGCCTCTAGGTTTATTTCTGTATGCAAACATGGTCAAAGCCAGAGAATGGGTTCACATGACATTAAAAAAAACATTGCCTTATAAGCCACAGGGCCTTGCCACATCATGAGAACTTGTCATGGTTTATTCAGGGTGCTTTATAAGTACAGCTTCTGGAATTATAGGCAACCCTAACAAGCCATGTTATGTGGTTGGGTTTGTTTGACTCCTGATGGCTAATCATAAGGTCTGATCCTAGATGACACCATGTATTAGGGGACAAGCCCAACTACAAGAGAGCTGTTCGGCAAAAATGGTAAAATCCCCTTGCCACACAGATCTGGAAGAACGCCACTGACAGCTGCCCTCAAAGTCCTCAGGCAGCACCTGTTAGAGACCACCTGACCGATGTCCACAAAAAGGCAGGGCTGAAGAGCATGGGGAAGCTACATTCAGCTCAGCTTACACTGAGTAGACTGGGGCCTATCCAAGAGAAGTAGTGTTTTGTTTTGTGGGATGGCACTGCCACTGATATCTGCAACAGTGCCAACAGCCCTCACCTTGGGTAGCAAGGCCTGCTCTGGACTAGGGTAAGAGCTCTCAGTGGTCTGTTCTCCCATTCCTGCTCTCCCTGACCCCACTAAGAGTAGCAGTGGGGATGGAGGAACCTTGAGATACCTGCAAGCAGGAGCAGGAAGAGGCACAGTGTACCCTCCCCATGAAGCACCCAATCTCTTTTGGTTGCACTGGAGGTAGGGTGGTTTCTAAGCCAGACTGCAGCAGTTCTGCTTAGCCCATCCTGCAAAGCCACCTAAACTCATATTCCTTGTAACATTAAAGTATGGCGTCATGCTTGGGACTGTCCAACCAAAGAGGAGAAAACAGAAGTACCTGTTCACAGGGACAGGCATCACAAATTACTGAGGCATCAACCGCCACTTTGTCAGTGAAAGAGGAGGGCTTGATGTGGATAGCACCTTTCCGGTCTTTCTCTGGGAGATCACAGACATGCTTCCCACCCACTTGCTCATGGGCTTTCACCCTCACGTTGAATGTGCCCTGGAGGGAAGAGAGACATTTGTACATTTGCTGGATTTTACCAGAGAGACATGACACTTTGACCAGCAATCAGAGGGAAAAGCCAAGGTACAAGGCTGAACCAGAATACACAAGGAAATACATCTTGGTAGCTTGCTTTCACTCTGGCAGAACATAAAGTACAGGAGGATGTAAGAGGTACCTGCTTCCAAACATGGGGCTACTTCTGTTTCCATTCCCCCAGGCAGCTGGCATGGAATAGCTAGAAATCCTACACTACATAGAGTTGCTCTGTGCTGGATATGGGACCCTGCTCTCCCTGATCTGAACAACTAATTATTGTTGTTACATCTTCTACAATGGTCATGGAGCTGTGCTGAATCCCAGAGGATAGAATCCAATTTTGCCAACAGAAATGAACTCAAATCTAGGACCATAAGCAGCTGTTCTTTTGTATCGTCAGACCCATTCTGACATGCATATGAATGTGAACAAAAGAGCCGGCTTACTTTTGTCTCCTCTGAGACTGACCCAGAATGTAGAGAATAGACTCCCCACCCCAGAAAGAGTTTGTGTGCATGTTAAGAGGTACGTCATTTATGCAAGAGGCTTTACCCTCAGACTACAAGACACTCCAGGAATGTGAAATGCAGGACTTACCACTTCACCACGAACAATGTTGAATGAACCAGACTCTGTTTTTTGATACTTCATGGATGTTATTTCTGTTTTCATAGCTTTGGGGGTGTCATATGCTCGAATGTCCATCTTGGAACGAATACGCTGCAGAAGGCAGGTGGGAAGAAAATGTACAGAACTGGAATGCATCTAATTCAGTGGTTTCTCACTTTCTGCTTGTAACATGCAGCCATGTCTACTTGCTGTTTATACTGTACTGTACACTAACTGTTCATGCATGAGGGTCCCAGAACTCATAAGTGAATGGCTCATCCTGGGGTCTGTTCACATTTATGGTTTTCCCTAAGCAATATCTCTGCCACCTCACCATAGCTTAAGTGTCAAGTTTTCCACTTTGATTTTTCCCGTAGCTTGCCAAATGCTAAACCACCCTTCCTCCATGGTTTGAACTTCAACTGCCATCACCCCTACTTAGCATGGCCAAGTGACAGGGAATGGTGGGAGTTGAAGTCCAAAACTTCAAGAGGGCACCAGGTTGGCATAAACTCTACTAAACCTGCTAGGACATTTTGGTTCTTTTGAACAGGGAGAAAGAAGGACGATGCTTAAGGAATTCAGTCTTTCAGAATTCTTGTTTAACAGCCTTCCCCAACCTAGTTTTAGACTTCAACTCCCATCACCCACAAACATTGGTCATATGGCTCAGACTCATGGGATCTGCAGTCTAAAACATCTGGAGAGAACAAGCTGCGTGGGGGAAACTGCTATGTGAATTGATTGATTGATTTAGATTTTTATATACTGCCCCATTCCCGTAGGCTCTGGGGAGTTTACAAAGAATTAAAATCAAGGATTAACATTTGACCAAAAACAGCATTAAATAAAACTGATCTGAAAACTAATCTGGGAATGCTTGTGGGAAGAGATAGTTTTTAAGTCCCTCTGGAAGGTAGCAAACTGGGATTTAAAAAATGACCTAAACTGCTTCTTAGAAACTTGCATAGGCACCAGAACTAAGGCTTTTCTTAGAAAACAGAGCAGAAATAGCTACTGGATAAGAAAGCTAGCTGCTTGTACTAACCAACACAGATTTACACCAGCACTGGGCATCCTCCAGAGGGTCAGTGGCTAATTCCCTATCCCCACCCCCACCCCGCTGCCGCATTGTTCACAAATTAAGTGGCACAGTAGCACAACAGCCAAAAAGGGCCATTTTCCTCTTTTTGCTGCCATGTTGCCTTGGCTCCAAATTTTGCTGACAAATCCAGCAATGAATTTTTCTTGTGCAATGAATTTTTTTGCACAAGAAAAAAATATCTGCCCTTGTTGGCTGCTTTGCTAACAAATTTTGCTGACAAATTCACTGACAAAGGAGGGCAAGGGTACAAACAAGACCAGAGGAGCACATGCTACCTGCTTAGATTTATACCATCAAACACTGGTCAGTTCATGGATATCCAGGTACCTAAACACACCTGGGTATAAGGAATTTAGTGACATAGGGGCAGCTACCATATGGGGTTTCCAGAATGAAATACAATTGGGCTTGTAATTGTTCTTTACAATATTCCAGAACATTTTAGGGAATTACAAGTGTATTGAACAACTCAGAACAGTCATAATTTAAGACCTGAAACATTCCCTCTTACCTCAAAAGCCGCACGGAGCAACTCTACAATATTAGAAGAATCTTCCTGCAGCCTCCCAACTTCAGAGATTGGGAAGTATGTTCGCAGTTTCTATTTAAAATATATATAATGAATAATATGAATTATAACAATAAAAACATAGTAGAATGAACACATTAACAGTCCTACGATGCACACAAAGGAGGACTATGCCTCTGCCTCTGCCTTACTTTTGTAGGTCAGCCGTCCCCAGCCTCCAGATGTTTCCTCCAGATGTTTTGCTTCCATTGATCCCAGCCAGCATAGCCAATAGTCAGGGATGGTGGGAGCTGAAGAACAAAACAGCTGGAGGACATCAAACTGGGCAAGGCTGCTATAAATGAATTTGGGTTCTGAGATAGGAAACCTGATGCCCTCCAGATGTTTTGGAATACAACTACCACAATCCTTGAGCATTAAGCCATTATGGCAGTCGCTGATGGGACTGGAAGTTGTCTACTCTGCCACTGGACACAGGGCAAACTTTAGCTATGATATCTTCCCACTGATTCTGATGAGGCTGAGTGTACTTCAATGGATTGCATCCAGGAAATGCACCACTCTATTATTTGTAGCATCATCATTCCAAACTATTTTATTTTTATTACTAAATTTTGCATTTCACACCTTCATCACCAAACATAATCCCTGGGCAAAGTATATCAAAAATCATAAAAACTGAATGATATAACTAGAAATATTGAACAGTCATACAGACCTATACAATTAGCAAATAATAAACTAAAGTATATACAATCAGTGCAGATTCTGATTTTAAATCCATTTTAAAATATCAAAATTCTCACAATGCCTGGACAAATGGAAATGTTTAATTTGGTGCTGAAAATAACCTTCTTTTCCTCAGGCATTTCAAAAGTTGGGGTGCTACTACACTTTTATCTTCCATACTTCTTTAGCAAAACAAAGTAAAAAAACCAAAAAAATCCAATTTAGTAATAAAGAAAGACATTAAGGGAAAATATTAAATTATCTAGTGTAGGGGAACTGAGCAGATAGACATTTTCTCAGGATCAAACTAGATTCTACAATAATTGAGGAGATAGAATTAACATGTCCACTTTTTCTAATGTAAACAGGAGAAGCCTGAGCAGCCTGGGGACAAAATGGTCTGAAAGTTATGTCTTTCTCTCACTACCTCATTTCCAGTGAAAGTCACTCCAATTCATATTGCAGAGGAAGTTTGGGAGCCTCCTTCCAAATACAGATAGTGGCTTTGCAGAAGCAATTTTGTCAGAACCACAACAGGAACAGAGAGAACCCCCCACCCTCCACAGACTCAGGGCTTCTCAGACTTCCTTGGGGGCCGATATAGACATACACCCTCCCCCCCACACACACACATATACACCATGCATTTGTACAATCAACACTTCTAGTTTGTCCTTTGCTTTCTCATAATACTAGGATTCTGGGTCATCCAATGAAACTGACTGGGAAAAGACTCAGAAGAGACAAGAGCAAGCATTTCTTCGCTTTTTTGCTTTCCGGCTCTACTTGTCAGCTTCCTGGAGACACGTGGTTGTTAACTGTGGGAAACAGGATACTAAACTAGATGGGCCTTACATTTGATCCTGCAAAGTTCCCCTCCTCATGTTGCTAACAACAACTACAACTACAACAAGGCTAGTCATGGATCTCCTGATTTAACATGCAGTTTGGCGCCCTTGCTTATGAAAATGTACTAGGTGGAGGAAAAGATATTCCAGGTTCTACCAAGTGGGGATTATTTTGCTAGCCACTGGGTGTCCCCACTGCTTTACAACAGCAGACCTAGAGCCACTCAGGGAAAATAGATGCAAGGACAGTTCAGCACCAAGTCACTGAGGAGAATATACCTGAAGGTAACCTGATTCCTACTTCTTTTCACTGAAATACCTAATCCACATATTCCTAAATAATTACACCATATCCTGACTATAGTGCATCAGTAACAGAAACATTTGTAGGATTTGTTTCTCTCAGTCTTCACACACACAATCAAACATTCCTGGATATCTTGGGCAACGAAAGTGGGCCACATGCTACAGAAGAAGGTGAAATCATCTCTAGCATTGCCAATTAAATGCGGTGACCAAGGGATTCCTGAAAAGTGAGAAAAGCCCTTCTACTAAAGCCCTCTTGGATGATTTTTAAAGTATTTTGGAACCAGTTCTTCCCATGCAGCATTGTCAGTCAGCCTCTTCTGAATTGGATAGTGTACACCCTGTTTCACCCTATTTGCTGTGGAGGATTAGGGCAAAGCTTCCGGCCTAGCAGTAAAGAGCTGTGATTGCTTCCTTGCTGGGTCTGAGAACTATTACTGGTCAAGAATGGCTACAACCCCTGCCATCTATTGTTCCTATGACAATAGGAGCTCCACCCACCCCCGCCAATTCTGCCCACTGGCACTTTTTACCTCATAGTACTCATAAGAATGGTTGGTAACAGCAAATATGGGGATGATGTTGCTCCGCCTCAGCAGGCGCACAAGGGTAGGCACAGAGGGGTAATCCTGCTTGGTGTCAAAGGTATAGGTGCCCGCGGCATTCAGGTGACACTTCTCATCATTCCTCCTCATAATTCCAGACAGGACATTGGAGCCATCAGCCTCATAATGGAAGGCAGACTCAGTGGAGAACACCAGAAGGTGAGTGCTGTCATTCCGCCACCCTATATAATCCTGGGAAAATGAGGAAAGGCAAAGTATAGAAACATTTTATTTTCTCAGAAGGATGAAGTAGGTTGGCCTGAAACAGTTAAAGCAGGTAACATACGACATTTGAGAAGGGCATCATGGCCACTGACACCAAGGCAGTGGTTCCGGCATTTACCATTGCTACAGGGTTTCAGTACAGCTTGTTTAGACCAGGCATGGTTAGCTGAGAGGAACAGAACATTCATCAATTGTTCCTGTGCTAATGGTGACTATGTCTGGACACTCCTCTCTTACTTTGTTTACTCGGCTCTCATCTCTTAGCTGCTGACAAGGTATAGCTCCCTGAATTACTACCAATCCAAGGAGCTAGAATTTTGTTTATATTTTTTATTTTCACAGAAGTTTCAGCTATTATTCTCCCTAAAGTACAACTACAACTACAATCTAATTCCAAAGCTCATCCTGGCTTGTGAAAGCACAAGTGATATTGTTTGTTACAGATTCAAACAAGCAAAGGTTTGGTCTAGATTTCCCCATCTTAATGAGTGCTTTAAAAGGTCCATACCCCTCTAATTCTCATTGAATCTTTGAACTTTTCAGCACTGCCTTGACTTACCTTGCAAACAGCTGTTTGCAATATGGCATCGAATCCACCTTCCGGAGCATCCAAATTTCCTGATATGCGCTCCATCCTTAACTCTTCGCTGAATTTATTGATATCACGGGTTAGGCGGATAACGTTCTTAAAGGAGAATGGAGGGTCTGCATGAGGCCAGGGTTCACGCAATCTGAAGGTGGAAGGAGGGCAAAGCCTTTATTATTAAGTAGTGAATGGACCCTTCTTTGTACAGGTGGGAAGAGCCTTTACATTGATACAGCAAATGCTACAAGCAACAGATACAGCTGTCAGAGCTGGACACGTGGTGCCTGCCCCATCTGAGCGAAGCCATGCCTGCTGCCACCATTAGGCATGTCTTCTTCAGTAATACACCATTATAGACCCCTGAAGATGGGGTCTGTCCACCTCATTCCACTGAGAGAGGCATGACTACAGCAGGGCTGAGGGGACAGGTGTATAATTCTATCCCTCAGCCTACTAATCTGTGGCTTTTAAGGGAAATAATGTCCTGGTTTGGAAAGTCTGTTCCTAGTGACTGAAGATGTTGCTGCAGACTTCAACCACATAAATGCATTAGCATGAATTAATGCATTTCAAAAATGAAATACCTAGGCTGCATTCTCCTAGGATCCTCCTAGTATGCATAGGCCAAGTTTCAGGTGTCTAGGTTTTATGGTCCTGGTGCTACAGTGCTAACAGATAGACAGACAGACAGACATACTCCGATTGTTACTATTATGATTATTTACTACCAACAAACTGATACTGAATCAGCACTGAATATATAACTATAAACAAATTAGTACAACAAAATTAAACATATTAAATGAATGTATTCATTTGCCATAAAGTTTAATACGAGTTGGGGTTAGGGCAGCATCTAACAGCGCTGCTGCACTTATGTCACTGACATAGCGCTAGCATAAGTAGCCTCTAAAGCAATACCAGCAGGAAATGCTGGCGAAGCAGGACTTTTGCAACAGCAACAATGAGTTTGGTGGCATTTGAAGTATTAAAAATACATTGTAACAAAGGCTGGTTTCATTAGCTGAATGACCAAAAGAATGAAGATGATGGATATAGATATAAATGGGTCCAGTCTAGGTGAAGAATTGCTTTGCACAGTAAGACTGAACAAGAATGAACACACAGTGTTTGTTGTCAATTTAGATGCTAATATTATTGATATACCTTGAAGAATATATATTTGTATTTCAACTATATTTATGTTTTGTTTAAAAAAAGGGGGGAAGGGAAAAAAACAAGAATGAACACATGTGGGTGTGATACATGAATTGATATGTACAAGATCCGGACATAATGTAATGAAGCAAGGCAGCAGGGGTTGGGGATGGGGCATAAGCATAGGTATTAGTAAGAAGTTAGCTGAACTATTAACCTTACTCCAATAATAACTTTTACATATATCCAGTAGAGATAGGAAAAAAAAGAAAGCTATCATTCCCAAATAGTTCATTTTCAAGAACATCCACTGAATCCATCACCCTTACTTACTTTTCAGGCCTCATGTCTGTCTGTGGGACTGACACTTTATCCACAAACTTGCCAAAGCCAATAGTATAATCTTCAGTCAGTTCTCTCAGGAAAGTTGCTAGCAGGAAGAAAAGAAAGTAGGAATGGATGAAGATGTACTGGCAAACTTGGACGATGTTCTCTATTCCGAACATTCATCCAAACTTACACTGTTACATTATGGAGTTTGATTGAACATTTCAACTGCATTTAATGTTATCCAGTCTGTGAACAAATCACAATTTTTGATAGCCCAGGTTTCCTAAAATGTTATTCATTTGATTTATTTTTTACCACACCTTTCTATGAAGTAAATGGTAAACCAACAGAGTATTATAGGGCATGTCAATTCTAAGTTGAGTTAAATAAAATAAAAACTCTGTTTTAGGAGTCTGATAATGGTTGACCACTGCATTTATTTCTGTCCCCAAAAACTTTCAGGTGATATTCCAAAATGCATTTACCCTTACTCACAAAAAAACCAAAATGGAATTAAAATTTCCTGTTGTAACAACTACATTATACTACACCTCTTTCCTCTTTCAAACTCAAGCTCGGCAATCACTTTTTCCATGAAGCTATTGACTTAATGCTTTTATCCTCACCCCAATTAAAATTAAGCCTAAGTACTAGCAGCAGCATTCAGCCTGTATCATCTCTGGGTGCTTCCAGATGGAAGGCTTAGCAGTAGCAATCAGAAAACATTGTGCAGCTGTTTCACCTTTTTCCCTTAACACCTTTTCTAGCAGGAAAAAAAAGGAAAAAGCGATTGGAAAACTCGGGAGAATGATCAAGTAGATGATGTCAGTGTCTTGGCTCCCCATAAAATTCTATGGAGAAGACAGGAAGATGGCACCATAAATCTGCTTGTAGAAGTACTCATTCTTCCTTTGCTTTGCTCTCATCTCTGCACTGACAGAATTCAGGTGAAAGTTCCTTGGAGTAGGGAACTAGTCCTTTTTTTCTTATGTTACTCTGCAAAATGTTCTGTACATTGGTTCTACATAAACCATCGGCAGCAATATGTTTTCTCATGACTATGCATTTATTTCTAATAATTCTGCAGAATATATATAGGATTTTTAAACCATCTCTCCGTCTCTTACCATTATCTATGGCTGAGCTAGTCACCAATTGCAAACTATGGGGGAAAGCGTCAGAAGTGAAATAAAACAAAACTAAGGATATACAGGCCTCTTATTTGCCATGCTGAGGCTGTAGTGGGACAAAGCTTGCAAGAAAAAAAGGAAGATGCTAGTAGTCAGACACAAAACTGAGTGGCTGGTCCTGGGTTTCTTCCCTACATTTCTCCCCTGATCAGTAGTACTTGGCCAGCTGCCCCCTGCAGTTGCAGACAGTTGACAATCTCTTGGTCTGCCCCCATGACTTTAACAAAAATTCTCACCTAGATTCTCGCCCATACTTTTTAGGTTATCCAAGTCATCAGACATGGAGTAGGAGAAGTCCATGAGAATGTAGAGATCCACAGGAGATTCCAGGGGCTCAAATACATTCATGCTGAAGCTCGCTTCCTCACCAGCTCTCAGCCTCATGGCTATGTTTTGTGGGGATACTTGTGTTTTTTTCAGAGATGTATTGATGTTAAATTCCTACCAGAAGAAGCAACAGTAATGCAGAGAGATCAGAAGAAGGTTTACTGATGATACTACATTTGAGATTGGAGGAAAGACGTGATTCCCAGTAGAGATTAACTAAACATGCAGCTTTCCCATACCTCTACATATAAACAGGGATTCATGAAAATATTTGTTTCAGTTCATTTTAAGTCAAAATTTACTCAGTTTGCACCACCCAGACTCAAGCCCTGTCTTGAACACAATCTGCATTACATGGACCATACATTTCTGATGCAACTGGTAGACCAAAAAAGAAAGTGTACATTCGAAAAAGCATACATTTGAAAACCACGCATAAAAATGTGTGTTGTTTTGTATGTTTTCATCAATGAAAGAAAATTGTGTATTTTTCAAAATGTGCACAACTGAACCATGAATTTAGAAAAATATACATCATAATATGAACAAGTTTTGGTGTGAACAAATGAACAAAAAAACTTGCTATCTGAGATAGACATAAGTGTTAGGACAAGCATCAAGATGGAATCTGAAGAATTTATTTGTTGGTTTGCACATGCCTTTCTATGAATACTCAAAGGAAATACTCGAGCAATGATAAATCTCTTCCCTGGGTATAGCTAATTGAGATTTTTTAAAAAATAGACAAATTTTCCAAACTATAAATCCTCGACATATCAGGAAAGTTATTTAGGCTTATTTATATATTTTATTACATTTATATCCCACATTTCCTTAACCTGACCTCTACTCACCTGTATTCTTAACACATCACCTTTTATGAATACTATGTTGGCCTCACTGCAGCCATGTCTCTCTAGGTTGACTTTGAAATCACAGCGCTGCTCTTTGAAGTTCTGGGGCAAGAGAAGACAATAATAACACATACTTAGAAAATATATTCTAAAATAAATTTGCCTTGTGGTGGTTGTTCTATGCCCTACTCTAAACCTATAGTGACTTTGGAAACTTCTGATGAGTGCAATACAATTGCTTGCACAATTAGATGCATGGAAGCCTCCAGACTTGGAGGCTTACAAGCGCCCCATGGCAGGAGCTAGGCAGCAATCTCTGCAGCTGTTGCATCTCACACCCTGTACCTCACACTTATTCCAGGGTTAGTTCCAACTGTCAGTCATCAAGGTGTTCAATGCACATACAATGCAAAGAAATCCCCCATTTCTGCTTAAGTTTGAAGACTAGCAGCTTAATGGGTGAATTTGTTTTGCCTTGACAGTAACATTGCTATAATGTCTCACATGGTTAATTTGTACATGGGAGTCAACGTGTGATGTTGTAGTCCCCTGTCTTAGAGAGTATATAGAACAGAACTATATTTAGACCAGGAGGAATGAAGCTAAAGATGAAATGACTCTCCATCCAAAGGCATGCAGGCTTACAAGTGCAGGCAGGACCGTCCATAAGAGTACAGGTGTAACCTACATCAGGGTACACAGTGACATCCCTTGCATAATTCGGAATGGTATTGCACAGGAATATACCAGAGTTCAGGATTGGGCCTAACTCCTCTGCAGGTGAAATCGAGACAACATGAGAATTGATTCTGAGTCAAATGGGGAGGTGGGAATGGGAATGTAAGATCCAAGAGGTAGGTATCAGATAAAAAGGGAGATGCAATGATACAGGGTCACAAAGCACTTACGAGGGAGGTGACTCTACAGAAGGAACCACTTTTAATGTAAACAACGTCAGCTTTGTGACAACTCTCTTTCATTCTAATTCCTCAAATCCAAGGAACTGACATTTACAAGGTAGGGTGTAATGCAAATCCTACCTGGTATTTAGTTGCATGAGTATATTGTCTGTAGCCTAAGGTTTGTTTGTAGTTTGTATGATTTGGCAGCTTGTCTACTGAGAGATCCAAGGACTGGCTGGGTACATGACCCAGAAGTGCTGGGACTATAGCTAAAATGCAGATGAAAGTTGATGGCTTCAAATATGTACACATTGCAACCATGCTCAAGACTTGTGAAAAGTTCCTACCTCATCAGTGCAAAAAGAACAGTCCTTGCTCACTCGGATACACTCAGTGCAGCTTTTTGCTCTGGAAGCCACACAGTGATTAACTAGGAAACAAAAGCAACATGTTAGAAATGCAGGAAAGCAGATTTGCCTAGGCATGGAGAAAGAAGGGGACAAATAAAATATAAGGAAAGGTCTTATTTTCATTCTCTTTGTACTTGATACACAAAATGCATTCAAACCTGGTTGCAATGCAGCAATCAAGAGATCTACAGCAGATAAAAGTGACTGAAAGTGGTAAAGGCGCTAATCACACACAATACCCCACAAAGTGGTCATCTACTACTACGGTCAGAAGAAAGCACTCAGAGGTGAAGTACCAGAAGGGAATTAATAACCCACTCGGTAGGTACACCCCTTCTTAACAGCATAATGATAATAACAATTTAAACACGAGACAAATAGAGTACTAGAATCAGTTTGACTTGCAAGGATCAGGACTAGGTTTAGACAATACAGTAATCCAGTGTTCCACAACCCACACTCAGCCCATACTCAAACCTTAAATGTAGTTTATAGTGCTCTCTGAACCCAGCTAGTATGTTTTGCATTGCAGGTGCTTCTATACCATATCCAGACTGGTATAGAATAATTCCCCATTAGTATGGGGAATTAATTGAAAATGTCAAAATGTTAACATTCAAAAGAACGTTTCTGAAATCTAAATCATTATAATACCTTGGTTAGGCTATTTCAAAGGTCACAACATATTGTGTATGTTTTTGCTTTGGAGCTTACATAAAAAAGTTATCATGGTGAAAGAGAGAACCTTGGGAGATCGGGGTTCTAGCCCCCACTCCCTTGGAGGCTTTGGGCTGGTTACTGATTCTGTGAGGGTTATTGTGGGGATAAAATGGAGAGGAGGAAGCCACCTTGGATTCCTTGCAAAGGGAAGGAAGGTAGGATATATGTGCAATGTAATACTAATAATAAGGATTTTGGAATTTTTACTTTGACAAACACAGCTATCTCCACTTTTGGTAAGATCTTAAAATGTAAGACTGCACCATCTATGAGGTCTGCTGTTTTGTTCACTGAAATATTACCTAGCAAGGAGCCCCTAGAGAGGAGCTAGGTTTCCCCCTTTGTACAGTCAAAGCAACAGACTGTTCTTTAGCAAAAACACTTTATTCTCTAATGTACATCCAGTAAAGCATAATCAGCAAAGAAACTCCGACCATGCACAGAGTGGTTTGTTGAATCCACACTAGAAACTACCTCCAAGGACCCTCCTTTTGAGTAACCCTGGGCTCCAGCACTCTAGGAGGGCCCTGCTGGAGTGGGCCAGCCGCTTAGCTGTACACTGCCCCCTCTATTTGGTTAGGCCTTTCCTCCCGATGCCAAGCCATGGGGTCAAGGATTTCACCAGGCTTATTTGGCTCCTGGGGCTCCTGCCCCACACCCCTTCCTGGCAGCTGCACACTGAAGCATTTCTCAGGGTCCGCCTGAACATTTGGACAGGGCGGCCTTGAGATGAGCCCTCTTGCATCTCTTTATCTGGAGGCCCCATTTCCCAGGGCTTCACCTCCCTCTCCTGCTCTGAACAGTCTGAGTCTCCCTGTCCTTGAAAGGTGTGCCAACTGCCTCTTTCATTCCCAACACCTCTGGCCATGGACAAGCCCAGCTCAGGAAATACAGGACAGCTTTTCCTTGTCCTTCGGTAAGAAACAGGCCACAAAATGGAGTAACACCAGTCTAGCACAAATGATCCGAAAGCAACAGTATACTTTAGCATTCTGCAGGGGACAAAAGAGATTTTTGCGGAACTTACTCTTCTGTCCTTGGCTTGAGCTATAAAGTAGTGATAACAGAAACAGCCCAGGCAATGTCCTTTGGAGTAAGATATCCATTCTTTTCTTCCTGAAATCCAAAAGTCAAAACAGTCACCATTACCAGCAGCACAATAATGTAAGTCTAGTTCCACAGCTGATAATTCCTGAATCCTTCTAACAAAGAGAAAGAGAGAGACTCTGCATTAATGGCTATATTGTCAGATAAACCATCCATTCAAGACTTGGAACCCACTATTCAAAAAAAATTGTGGTAACTCAGCAGCAGCGCCCCAGCACTACCAAGTAGAGGGGGAGGTTGAATTCCCTGTAAATTCTGTGAATGAAGCAAAGTAATGGTGTTATAAAGGCCTCCTCCGAAAGTACTCTAGCCCTTCACACAATGTATATTAAATATACATTTCGTTTTATTTTAATAAAGTGCACTACCTGAACAAGTGGTGAAGGCCACTATACTAGATGACCTGGAAAAAGGATTAGACAAGATCATGGAGGAATGGAAGTCTACTTATAGCAGGCATGGGGAACCTCAGGCTGGTGAGCCAAATCCATCCCACCTACCATCCCAGCCTAACCCTCCAGGCTTCCTCACATGGCCACACCCCTTCCCTTGACCCTCCCCCTTTCCAGCCACTTATCATATGGCGTTTTCCCTGCTTTTGTGCAGGTTCCCCTCCCCCCACTCTAAAAGACTGAAGAAGGCAGAAGATGTTAATAACTATAGACCTGTGGCCAAGATTCCCTTACTGGGCAAGGTGCTTGAGCAGGCGATGGCTGAACAGCTGCAATTACTCTTGGATGGAATGGACTATCTAGAGCCATTTCAATCAGGGTTCAGACCTGGTTTTGGAAAGAACACTGCCTTGGTTGCCCTGTGGGATAACCTTTGCTGGGAAAAGGACAGGGGGGCTGCAACCCTGTTCATTCTCCTAGACCTCTCAGCGGCTTTTGATTCCATTGAATAGGGTATCCTTCTGGATAAGCTGGTTGGGTTAGGAGTTGGAGGTACTGCATTGCAGGGGTTCCACTCCTACTTGACTGATTCCAGAAGGTGGTGCTGGGGGGATTATGGCTCTGCACCATGGCAATTTTGGCACCACAGGGTTCCATTTTATCCCCTGTGCTGTTTAACATCTACATGAACCCACTGGGGGAGGCTATCTGGACATTTGGGCTGAAGTACCACCAATATGCAGATGACACTCAGTTCTGCCTCTCTTTGTCATCCAACCCAGGTGAGGCAGTGACCAGGTGGATCAGTGTCTGGGCATGGTAATGGACTGGATGAAGGCCAACAAACTGAGACTCAATCCAGACAAGAGGGAAGTGCTGTTGGAGGGTGGGTTGTCTGTCCAGTTATACAATATTCAACCTGGTCTGGTTGGTGTTGTACTCCCTCTAAAGGACAAGGTTCATAGTTTGGGGGTGCTGCTGGATCCAGAACTGCCAACTGAGACGCAAGTGGACTCAGTGGCATGGAGCACCTTTTATCGGTTTACGCTGATATATCAACCATGACCCTATCTGGACAGGGAGAGCCCAGCTACAGTAGTCCACACTCTGGTAACTTTTCATTTGGACTGTTGCAATGCTGCCTTTGAAAATGATCCAGAGACTTCAACTGATTCAAAACAGGGCAGCAAGGTTATTAACGGGGCCTGGCCCATGAGAGCATATTATGTCAGTCCTCTTTCAGCTGCACTGGCTCCCAGTTGAAGTCTGAGCCCAATTCAAAGTGCTAGTATTAACTAGCATTAACTTAAATGGTTTGGAGCCAGGTTATCTGAAGGAATGCCTCATCCATTATGGATCTACCCTGTACCCAGGGTTATCTTCTGGGGTCCTTCTCTGGGAGCCCCATCCAAAGGAAATAAAGGGGGTGGCTACTAGGAGCTGGGCCTTTTTGGTTGTGGCACCCCCATTATGGAACAAGCTTTTGAAAGAGGTGTGCCAGATGCCTGCTCTCTATTCTTTTCAGCACAAGGTGAAAATCTTCTTATTTTCCTAGTGTTTTAACAGTTAACTTAGTTTTGATTCTGTATTCTTTACTGCTACTGTACCTTTGTGCTGATTTCATTGCAACTGCTGTGATTTTATTGTGCATATGTTGTCACTGTTTTTCTTGTTGTGTATGTTTAATTTTTAACTGCTGTTAACTGCTCAGCTATTGGGTGGTATAAAAATGAAATAAATAAATAAGGCAGAGTGGTGTGCTACAAGAACTACAATATGCTGTTCGGAGGAGGAGTGTTGGCCTCACTTGCTGCAAGAATGCACTTTCCAAGAACTTCTCAGACATTGAATTTGGCCCTTATGTTGAGAGGTTCTGATCTATGGTTATTAGCCACAAGATCACTTATCTTCATGCCCTCATCAAAGGCTTCCAAAAACATCCTGTTAACCATGTTTAGAAACAAAATGCTGGACTGGGTGCAACTTTGGTCTGATCTCACAGGGCTCCTTTTACACGTCTACTGTTTACCTTTCATCGGTTTGAATGGTCAAGAACAAAAGCTGGCTGAAGTAGATTCATTGACAGTAAGATTGCACTGCTATACACACTTTCCTGGGGATAAGTGCCACTGACTGCAATGGCACTTACTTCAGAGTAGGGTTTGCACTAAAAAAACTTTGGAAAATTTGTCTCTGACACACCTCATTCTCACAACTAATCGTGTTGCAAAGATTAGCAGTGCCACTACCATTGTTACATGGAGGGGTGTGGAATATATAATTGCTTGCTGCAAATACAAGTGACCTGAGAATGACCACCTGAAAGCAGATAGCAAACAGGTGTGTGCACCTGAAACACCATGAAATTCTTTAATGACTTTGAGTCAACAACTTCAGGTGACTGAAGGGTTGTCTGTCTCTGCACTAAAAATTAACAAGTAAAAATACAATTCAGTTCCCCCTCCAAAAGGAGCATTAACACACCCAAATCATTTTTGCATATATTGGCTTACTTTGCACAATTTATTCTGCTTTTAAGAATTGTAAAGCGATGGGAGTAAAAAGCTATGAAGAACACTAAAAACCCACACACTGGTAACTGGGAATCTTGTGTGCCTCCCTCCACAACCCTGATCCTGCGATTTCCTGAGGTATTGCTGCAAACTTCCGAGTTTGTTTTTACAGATCTTAAGGGACAAAACTTGCATTTCTTTTTAACTTGGAAAAAGATGTGCATTTCCATGTTCAGTACAAATTGGCATGCTTTGGGGAGTATGAATGCAGGATATCCATGTGACCATCTCAAGTATGCAAGCATGAATTGGAGCATCTACGCAGACTTTATATGCGGGGTAGCCAAAGACTTCTGCAGTGGTGACATAGCCCTTTCAAGGGGAGCCGGAATGAACACAAGGATGTTCATGAAGGTGCATGCAACATGTTAACACTACCACAGAACATGAAAAACTTCCTTCAGGCACTAATGCCTTTTTATTTTGACAGACTTTCAGGGGTTAATAACTCTGTTGCCCTTGCTTTTACAACCATGGCTCTTAAATTTAATTGCTGCCAGTGTTAACATTTCATGTAATAATAAGTTTTAACTGTAACTTTGTTGTTTTCATGATGTTTGTTTTTGTAAACTTATCTGAATGATTTTCAAGTAATGATATCATTCCCCATTGTGCAAAAAACTGGTGCAAAGCAATCAGGGTGTTGATCAATGCTAATATCAGAGATTTACTTGTCACATAGTAATGGCAGAGCAATACTCATAAACTCTTAAATTTGGTAATGAATGAATATTTTGTTGTCAAGTCATAACATACTTTGATCACTCCCTCTGTTCTTGCTCACTTCTGTCATACCCCAAAGAGACAGAGTTGGTAGATCTGCTTGTATGAAGCCAGCACAGATTTAGCAGAGCCAAATGTCAGTGCTTGGAAGCAGACCAGAAATAAGGATATCAGCTCTTTTTTCTGCAAACCAGTTGTTAGCAGTTCCCTTCTTCCCACTTGTATGTAAAAGGAAAGTTATGTAAAGCTTTTCTTGAATTGCACCACTTCCTATTATCATCTGGGTAAGTGCTGCAGGCTTTAATGTTTCCTTAGTTGACATGGGTACACCCATCACATGGAAAACCATCATGTCAGAAAAAAGGCTAGACTGAATTCACATGCTTGACAAGTACTCCCCCTCCCCCGGGGGGCAAGAAGCTCAATCCATGAGGCAGTTTTAAGCCATCCACAATCTGAAGTAAAATTCAAGGGAAGTATTTATGTTTTGGTCCTTGCAGATTGTATCTACAATCCCCAAATCCCCACTTCAGATTATGTTTTAAATTAAGGTTTAAAGGAAGTTTTACATTAATCTAGCAGATCAGGCTTTAAGTTTATTGCCAAAGGGTATTCTTCTATGGCACACTGGATAACAGTTTAGCAACCATAATTTTGTAAGGTCTGACTTGCTGGGGAGTGCAGGAATGTGCTTTGCCTTTACTAGCAAACCTGACATTTACAATACTCATCTCAATTACAATAATAACATTTAGGATACCTCATTGATGACAAAGAAAGCCTTAGGCAAATCAAACTAAAATCAGGGGTACAGGTCTCAGAGTACTAGGAAGCCTAATCTGCACTGTCACTCAATATGGTTCATAATTTCAGTCTTCAGCCTCCAAACCTACCAAAGGAAGAAAGGAAACCCGAGAGCACAGAGCATAAATGCCTATCAGTAAGGCCTGAGAGATATCTCTGCTAGTTCAAAGCACGTATTTCTCTGACTCACGGCCAAAGCAAGCACCACCTTTTCCTGAACTGAGGGTCTACTGGACTAATGAGAAACCGAGAAAAAGGAAAACAAGGTAAGTCTCAAAACAAAGCTCTCCTGTCAGCCATTTCCTATTGTGTTAATAATTTCCAGAATGGCACCAGCCAACAAAGAATGGTGGGTGGGGCCGCGGAAAATGCCCGGCTTCCCTTGCCTGGGGCGGCTGAATAACAGGCGCTCACGTTTTCTCAGGCCCTTCTGTCAAGGAAACTTCAACCTGCAGTTCCTTTGTAGCTCCGCGGGGTAAATCTGGCTGTAAAAGTTGGAACTGTAAAGCAGAGGCCTTCCCTGCCTCTCACCCCTCGTCTACTCCGCTACACACGTTCCGGCAATATTTATTGAATATCTTAACATGCTGCTGAAAGGTCCACATTGCAAACTGCTTCCACATTGCAAACTGCTGCCTAGATAAACAAAGAAGAAAGCACCGGAATTCAAACCCGTGCACAAAAGCGAGTTCATAACACACGTGCAGCAGTCACGTGGAAGAGGTGCATTGTTAGGGAAAGCGCGCACGTTCCTATGTGTTTTTAAATCCTGTGTTTGTTCTTGCTACAGCCATTTGAGGAAGGTAATTACCGAGATGGGGGGAATAGTCTTCAAATGTCAATCTTAAACATATTGATCCCAAAACAGAACAGCTTCAGAGCAACCAGCCTTTTGGTGTGGCAATGGCAGGAGTGTTGGACTGAGGATCTGGGAGATCCCAGTTCTAGTCCTCACTTAGCAATGAAGCTCACTGGGTGACTTTGGGCCAGTCACTTATTCAGCCTAACCTACCTCACAGGGTTGTTGTGGGAATAGGATGGTGCTCTGTAAGCAGTCTTGTGTTCCTCAGAAGAGGAAAAAAGTGCACTGTAATAACAACAACAAATGCACTGTAATTTTATTTATTTGTTTGTTATATTTATATGCTGTCCTATTGCAAAAGCTTCAGGACGGCTTACATAAAATACAAATAAATATACATAAATAAATAAAATACAAATCTCAATATACATAAATTATAGCAAAATATCAACATAAACAAATCGACCCACTCTGGCTGCACTTATAATATTAAAAAATACGATATTAAATCTTACTAAAATATTGATGAAATAAAAAGGTCTTATCTTAACCTGGCGCCAAAAAACATATAATGATGGTGCCAGGTGGACCTCTCTGGGGAGCGCATTCCATATAATAATAACAATAGTGTTAATTGAAGAAGATATACACAATATGGCTACCTGAAGGCCAAGATAGAAATGATGGGGCAGACATATGCATTTTATTATTTTATTTTCCGTGTTCACATATGTAGTATATAAACTGTGTAAGTGTCACCTACTTTTTATATGACATGGAGTGTGCATATTAGAGTTATAAAATAATTGGCCCTTTCTCTTTCTTACCTTCCTGTGCTCTGTTGTTTTAAACAAAGGTTGGACAACTTCTTTTCTTTTTTCCCCCAAGGGCTGTATTCCTCTGGGGCTAATCTTTTATGGGCCTCATGCCAGGGGAAAACTACCCTTTCCTCCCTCCTATCTCCACACCACATACACTTTCTGAGATCCCTCCCTTTCTTCCTCTTCCTCCCTGTCCAACAGGCTTCCAGGAATGAGAAGGATCACTCCAACGGCTGGACTGATTGCTCCCACAGAGATGCATAAGATTATGCCAAGGGCTGCCAGGGGCCCTGTAAAACAAATTGACACTGTGCCCAGTGCAATGCCAGTATTGGAACTAGACAGGAGAAAGTGTAAAGCAGAAGAGTAATATGAATATAGTGGATTTGATATGGCTTTTCTCCCTTCTTCCAAGTGCTTTATCCTATATGAAAATATGTATACAGCATGCTACGCATTGAAACAGTGCAGACACAGAAATAAATAGATGTCAGCCCTACCATCTCTGTGACTTTCTGTGATGAACTTGGCAATGATGGACTTCTAACCAAATACCCCAGTCTCCAGCATATGTTTCATTTAGAGAGGAATCAGGACCACTTAAGTTCAGTGATATTCTGAAAGTGTGATGAACCCACCCAGGCTTGCAGTTCATAGATTATGCAGTAAAACAGAATTTGGGTTGCACCACTGTATGCTGCAGATAGGGCCTTGAATAACAGAATGCTCCTTTATAAACAAACAAAGAAAAATTGCTGCACATAGAAAACTAGCATGCCGAGGGAAGAGCCCTATCATGAACTGTCAGGATCTTACTGCTTGATCCCATATGGCTATGTGGCTGCACAGTCTGGTATTTATATATGCATGACATTTATATAAGATCAATATGCATTTGTGAATAGGTATAATCATAGATCAACCTATGGTCAGGTAGCAATTTCTATTGCATCACAATGTTACAGGCAATGTGGAAGTCCAGTCAAGATTTAAGTAATTTTGTCTCATTGCTTTCAGTGGAAGACTGAAACATGGCCCCTTCCAATTCTACTATCCTATGATTCTATGTACAAAAATATTTAATTATAATTGGCTTATCTCCTTTTTCTGGAGAGCTGGAGGAGACATAAAAACATGAGAGAGGTAGACCTATGATTATCTTTTTTGCAGCTCAGCAATTCAGTAATTAAAATGGAAAATCTTGAGACGTGTGAGTACTGTGTAATAGACAACCACATTACTTAAGTTTGCAGTCCATTGCAGTTGAAGCATACTTCCTGCTTATAGCAGTGGGGGTGTTATTGACGGTTAAATTATTCGCAGCCACAACAAACATAACTATATCCCTGACTTCGTTGTCCTTACAATCCATGTATTTTCTAATTTGGAAGTATGGTGGGAGGGTGTTCTCCCTTAATTGCCTGTAGAACAATTAGGAAAGTAAACGTTTTGGGGCAAATCCTTTCTCCACAGCTCTCCCCCCTTGCTATATAACTTCTCACCATTTAGAATCAAATATTGGCACCCTATATAATTATTATTTTGTATATAGTTGTCAGGGATTGAACCTAGGAATGTACAAAGAAAGTCTATTAACATAATTGCTATTTAGTATGGCTGAGGTTTATCTTTGAAACATACATTGGCTCTTCATGGTAATGATTGGCCCTCTGGTATCATCAAGACATCATCTCAACAATTTCCAGAGCAGTTGTCCACTTTTAGAAAGGTTTTGCCTCTACTCCCCACAGACTTTTAATGAATAGGAAAATGGATTGATGGATAAATACAGGAGTGTTCCATGTGGAATTCTTAATTGTTTTCAAACAGGCAGCCCACCTGAAGCATGGCAGAGGGGCAAGGCTGATGGATCAACTTTTAGATGAATCAACTTGCATATGTTTGTCATTTCAGTTACAAAGGCTGCAGGAAGCCAGACTCAACTCAAAACAATGGGATGTCTTCTAATATGATGACTCCTTCACTCTCACTCTCTCCACAAAAGAATTGCCTTTAATGCAGTCAGGATCTATTCACATCGAACAGAGGAATATAAGCTGTCAGATCTCCCAAGGATCTTGATTAGGACCAGTGCTTTATAAATTTTTCTTATGATCTGGATGTAGCATGAGAAACACTCCAGAGCAAAGGAAGACTTGGTTGCTTGGGCAAGACTCAGCTACAGTAAAAACCTGCTATACCCCTTCCTGTTCAGATTACTAGCTGATAGAACTGGTGGCTGGGTGTGTGGACTAAATCTAAGCCTTAGGGGACTTCAGTGAAAAGCTGACACCCATAATTCTGTGGCTGACCACACGCAGTAACTAGTCACTGGTTCCAGCAACTTCCATCACCTCAGGCACAGGATTTTGGATGCATTATACCTGACGTTATATCTTTAAAATAATTTTTATTCAGCTCTTCTTTAGAAGATTGCAGCAGGTTGGGACTAGCATGGGAATATAGGTGAGGTTTGGGCAAGTCTTGCTCAAATGGAAAGAACAGATAGGACCATAAGCTTGCACAAGAGAGATGCAAGCAGATCATCAGAGAAGCAAAGAAACACTTTGAGGAGCGCACTGCTAACAACGTCAAGGCTAACAATAATGAATTCTTCAAGAATATCAAAAGAAACAAAGCAGCTAAGGGAGCAATGGGTCACTGGGTGATCATGGAATTAATGCAGCAAGATGAGGTGTAGAGGGGACAATGGTCCTGGAAGTGGTTTGGAGCGGCAGAACCATTCTGAAATATGTGAAGCAATGTGCATTTCTGTATAGGATGTGCGAAGACCATTAACAACATCAGTGGCCAAATTAGGGTGCAAACCAATGCATGTTTAGATGGCTAGGGCATGCTGGGGGTTGCAGAACAGTTTCTCAAAGAAAGATGTACAGGACGGCACCCTTATTTTGTTTTGGAAAGTAAAAAAGCCAAACCAAAACCCCACAAAAGCTACAGCACTTCTCAAGCTCCATAGATACTTGAATGCTTAGGCACTGCAGAAGGATGAATGTATCTGCGATGGTTCAGTGTAAAGAGAGGAAGCAACAACTGGAGAAGAAAATAAGTTTTCTTTGGTTAGTTAATTCCGCAGATCTATAGCAGTTGTGTAGCCTTTGTGTATATAAATAGTTTCAGTGGAAGTGATCAGTGTAGATGAAAAAATGCTAGTTCTGCCACACAAGAGAACTGCTGAGAGTGTGTGAACATGTGTAACCGTCTCTCTCAAACTGTAAATTTTGCAAGACAATGGCTCTCTGTAAGTTTATCTTGAGAGATAATATTTACATCCTTTCCGTGGCATTAATCTTTCATGGTTCCACTTCTGTCAGCTATTAATTGTGGCGTTAGTTCAACATTACTCTCCTAATTCCCACAACAGCCCTTAATGTAGCACATGAAAAGCACTGCTCCCCAGTGAAGAAGGGTGGCTGCAAACTAGGGTTTCCCCTCCTGAAATCCAAATGGATATTCAACCCCTCTCTAAATGCATCATATATATATTTAAAAGCAGGTCAGAACTGTTTTGTACAACTGAGTTATGCATTCTTTAGACTCTGCACATAACAGAGAGGGGCATACATTACACAGACTATCCTAATCTGCTGTTCTCTGGATGTTTTGGCCTACAGTTCCCATCATCCATGAGCAGTGATGGGAGTTGTCAATTAAAACATTCGAAAAACACAACTTGGGAAAGACTATGCTAGACCAACACCTGCACCCACTTCCAGTGCTGTTATTTATTTATTTATTAATTAAAACATTTCTATGCCGCCCCATTCGCCGAAGCCTCGGGGCGGCTCACAACATTAGGTTAAAATACAAGAAATAACAATACAAAATAAGTCGTCCTGGCCAGATAAAATAATCAATAATATTAACAATTAAAATGACGCTTAAATAAAAAGGTCTTCACCTGGCGCCAAAAAACAAATAATGACGGCGCCAGGCGGACCTCTCTGTTAATGCAACTCACTTGTGCACTGGTGATCATTTGATATCAAAACAACAGTTTTGCACAAGTCCAGATGTCATTGGCATACACACATTTTTTTCTGTCTTGCTATGAACATTATACTTGGAGATTATACTTGGAAGACCAAATACCCCATAAGCCTCGAGACCAAAAGAAGGAAGAAGGCAGAAGTTTAATAAGAAAAGCAACTGTAACTCAGGACCATTTTGAATTCTGCTTCTGTCATGTTTTCTTTCTGGCTGTGGGTTTATTCCAAATACTTCTTAAGAAGAAAATTTGCAGAGTTATTGAAAATGGCTCACTACTGGCATGCGTAGACATCTTGAAAGATCAAATGGGTAGTAACAAGGTTTTGGCACATAATCAGTTTTGACTAGAAGTTACTCTTAGAATTAGTATGCATCTGTAGAATGTTGACATTCCCCACCTAATATTCCAAGCACAATGAATACATGACAAATAGCAAACTCTTACTTAATCGGCGGGCAATGCCTGCAAGAGGCACTTGCATATAATTCTGGTACAACCCTCTGCGGTTTCAGTCTGTAGAAAATGTTCTTGTGAGCAGAATGACACCATTGCTTTCCAAATGTCATGCATTAAAAGACTTATTTTGAGCTCCTGACTAGCTGCATCAATCTTTTACATACCTCCAAAACAACATCAGGGAATTCTGACACCAGTTTTGACTTCTTGGGTTTCTCTATGATCCTGTAATGTCTAGATTGCACAGACTGAGTCCAGTGCCAAAAACCTTGCATCAGGTATAAATCACAAAGATTCATACAACTGGTATGTACAATATTAGCTTTAAGTATAATTACCAGTGGAAAAATGGCAAGCCAAACACCAGGAAAAGACATGCATAGCAATTATATAGATTCTAATTAGGAGCAGGCATGTCATTTGAGAGTGCATTGGTGTAGGTGTGCCTGTATGTGCAAGGGATCTCAGTAGGCAACCGAGTGAAAAGATTCGGCAAGCAAGGTCCAAACTCAAGGACTGGATATATTCAAGACATAAAAGTGCCTGGCAGTATATTCTCAGAAGCATTGCTTATGACTTCCTGTTTTCTCCCTTCCTAATCAGTTGGAGATTTTATTGGCTCAGGACATGCAAGTATCTTTTTGAAAACAGTACACCTATCCAAGATTAGGGGTGGTTATAGGGTTCCAAATGTGAACATTGTTTGATGGTAGCATGACCTTTCTCACATTATAGATACCCTTGTTTACTAGTATGGCCAAGTGTGTATGAAATAAAAATACACCAAAGCATTTGTAACATGATGCAGAATTGCTGACTTGTTGTATAATGAAAAAACATTATGAAATAGTTTCCTTTTGTTTTAAATTTGAAATAAATTAAGCTATTTATTGAAGTTGGACTGCTTCCACATCTGTCCGTCTAGGACTCTATGAAAAAGTGTGAAAGCCTCTGCCCTACTATTTTTTGTGAGCCAACGTTCCTCCTTCAGTGGGGGCCTGGCCTGCACCTGAGAATTCCTTATCCTCAGAGGCCCATCCCACTGGCTACATGTGGTGAGTGTTCCCTGGAACTGCCAGGCTTGGTGAGGCACCTGTCCTTGAGACAATCACCTCCCCCTACATCTGATAATCTTGTCCCAGCCCATCCTCCCCAATTCCACTGCAATGTCATTCACATTATGATTCTGAAGAATCCTTGGAAATGCAGCTAGCAGATCATGACAGTACTTGGCCTGGGCCAGCATGCTTCCTACACCCAATCATGCCCATAGAAGTATATAGGAGTATCAGAAGTATCAGCTTGCTGTAAAACAGGGTGAGGCAAGGTCTCAAAGTTTAGGCTTCTTCCTATCAGCATTTTCTCCATAGCTAAGAGATCACACAAGTGTCCAGCGACTGTGGCTCAGTGGCAGAGCTCATGCTTCTTGTTCAGAAGGTCCCAAGTAGGGTCAGGAAAAATTCTGCCCCAAAACCTGGATGGAAAAAACTTGCCCACCAACACTGCCAACAATGCTAGGCTGGATGGACCAGTGGACCATCTGTTCAGATGCAGGTGGCTTTGATTTAATTGGATAAAGAAAATAGTGACATTTCATTTAAATTAAATGACCATGCCTGCATAATCCTTGTTACACAGCACAGCACTCAAAGGCTAACAGGAATAATAAAGAATCAGTTGGAAGGAAGTGAATAGAAAGAAAGAAAGTGCCTTTTCCTGGCCTTTCTCCCACACGTGCTCTTTTAGGAAAGTACTTTTTAGTCCCATCATCATTGTGTGCATTTAAGGCTTTTATGCCCTTCAAACTTTCCTGTGATTGCAGGATGAACTCGCCCTTGTACTGTTTGAGAATCTGCCAGTGCTACAGCAAGTGAATGACACAACAACTCTTTTGTTATACTCAAATCCCAGAAGATCTCAAAGGGCTCTGTGTTCGCACTGCACTTGCACCGCACTGCACAGCACCACACCCCTCCCCTCCCCCCCCATCTGTCTATGGGCCATTTCTGTCTTTGTGATGGTTTCCTTAGGCTGCCGGTCAATAGAAGTTTTTCTACCCTCCCCTCCTGATCCTGTTTTCTTAAGGCCCAGACATTTCTCTCCTCACAGAGATTACCAAATTCAAGTGCTCTCAACACTTTCTCTTGGTCAGACCATAAGAGGATGAAACAAAGGAAGCCACCTTATCCCAAGTCAGACCCTTGGTCCGGCTAGGCCAGCATGTCCAAGGCCTCAGGGCAGGGTCCCCACCTGGAGAAGCCAGGGATGAGCCAGGGGGCTTCTGAAAGCACAGCAGGTGCTCTGCCACTCAGGCTGTTGCAGAAAGGTCGGCAACCTGGGAACTGCCTGCTACTGCTTAGGTCTGATCTCATGCTAATATTGTCTTCTTAGACTTATGACCCTAGCTTGAAATTTTGTAAAAGGACAAGCTATATGTCTTCGTAAATAAGGAATAAGCACAGACCCAACATAGATGAGTGTTTCTTCCCCACTGGAAACTGGTAGACGAATATGCAAGTGTTCAGGGTTACATCAATCTCTTTAGCCAACTGGAATGCATAGACTCCTGTTTTATGAAACATGGAAGTCTGTGACATCAGCATCAAGATTGGGGAACATTTGGCCATCCGGATGTTGATGGACTGCAACACCCATTAGCCTTGGCTAGCATAGCCCATGGTGAGGGGTCATGGGAGTTGTAATCCAGTGACATCTGGAAGGCCACACATTCTCTGTACTTAGTTTACATCAGTAGAGGTTGGATGAGTATAAGATATCAGTTATCAGCTTGCCTGCTTGGGCATTTCCTCTTCTGGCACCAACACAGTAGCACTTACACATGCAGGTCTTGAGGAAACACATTCAACCCCCTGGCATCATCCGAAGCCAGAACTAATCCAGTGTCGTGGCCAGTTGTTGCAGAAACAATGCAGGTGCTGAGGCCATTTAAGAGTCAGGGTTGATGGGACTGGATCTACCCACATAATTTTCTTTGGTGAAACATTGCCATGGGATATGTGGGGTCCTGGTTTCGGCAGTGGTTTGGGTGCTGACATAGAGATTTCAGACTTCTCATCTGTGCTGCTTCTCTGAATTATCTCCCCTCCTCTCAAAATGCTGAGAGTTGTAGCAGGTAGCAAGACTGCTTCAAAATGGATCAGGTGTAATCCAGCCATGGAGCCCTTGCCGAGCGAGCTAGTTATCCTTGAGCTATTCAACTTTGCGAATCAACTTTCTTCAGGTGGTGAGTCACTGAATTGTGGTTCTCTTAACTTAACTTAGCTATATCCCTTTTTCTTTATACAATGTTCCATTCCCCCCGCCCCCGCCCCAGTTTGTTTTGAACAGAGCTGTGTAGGAAAAGTTAATATATTTATTTATAGAGCATTGTGGGGGTGGGGGAGTGGAATATATGCCTAGAGAAAACAATGGGAAGGGGCCTGCGCAGAAGGACAGGAAGCTGCATGGAATGTAGCTGATCATCATCTACCCACTAAAGGCTTCAGCAAAGGCTGGGTTGTTTACTAAGCTGTTAGCTGAAAGAGTCTCCACATTCTCCAGCTCCTTCAACCCTGCTGTTCTATATAGCTTTTTCCATAGGCCTTGTACAGAACAGAGAGGCACAGCCCTTGTACATCTCGCCCACAGAAATTCCTCTTTGGACACATGGCAGAGGACACCCAAAAGGTAGAAGGCCAAGGTATCGGCTCGCTTGGTTTGCACTTGCAAGCCACTGCAATGCTGTTGTGGAGCACATGGAAAGGGGTAAGAAAAAGGGCAGTGCTGGATTCGGAGGGTAACAGCAAGGTTAACCAACAGGAAAAAATACAGGAGAAAAATTTGAGGCTATAATGATCCAAGAAAGGCTGTCCAGAAGAATGAAGAATTTGAAAGAGAATTATTTTGAGCGATACAAAAAGGAAGATTGTTCCAAGCGTGCAGACAATATTACAAAATGAAGGAGTGGAGAAGGGAACAAAAAATAAAAAACAAAACAAAACAAAAAACAAAGGCAGAGAACTATCTGCTTGTTATTTTAAAAAGATAAAATCTGATCGCCTGGAATTCAGCAGAAACTGTGAGATCACATTAACAGAGATGGTACATTGCATAATTTGAACATACAGATTCCTGTATACCTTTCCTAAAGATAAGACAAAAACAAAACAGGACTCTGATTCATGACATTAAATCTATATAGACGCAGTCCCTCTTGACACAAAACTGCCTTGTCTGAGCACAGTGCAAGCTCAGCCCTTGCTCATCTTTCTCCTCGAAAGGCTAATGGGAAGCTAGAACTGGCATGGGAGCATGCAGGAAGTAGCAGGGGGTCTGAATTTTCAGATGAGACAGATGTGCACAGATTACCTGCCTGGCTATGGTAAAAGCCAGCCTCCAGACACACTGCAGGGCAAGACAAAGAATGTTCTTGCATTCGTATTTGTCTAGCATAGCCCATTACCCCACTAGCTGGGAATGTCAGGAGAGAGAGTCCAATGCATCTGGAGGGTACCAGGTTTGGGAAAGCTGGAATTGCACCCCTGAAGGGCATGCCCTTTTACAGAATAAAAAGATTAAAAGTCTCAACCAGAAAGAGTTTACAGCCTATAAACTCCTACAGCTTACAACAACAGCAGAGGGGAGAGTAACAGGGGAATATATGCTTTCAGTTAAGTTACACATACATAATTTCAGACTTCTTTTCCTAACCATTGACACACAAAAAATGCCACTGTCCTCCAATGGGAATGTCGTGGATGCCTATTCCTTCTGTGCTCTCATATTCTAAAACAGATAGATGCTTTGTTTACAGGAGACAGATCAGAATGTCCCTAATTCAAAACTCCAGGCTTAGCTGGCTTCACCCAAACACATAAAGAGAAACTGGGCCATTTGCAAAAAAAAGTTGTTTCCTTGTTTCCTGTAGTAAAGGCAAGCCCAGTAGCCTAGTGGCAAAGGCAGTAGAGAGAATGGAAGGCTGAAAGAATCAGAGGTTTCCTATACCTAAGGACACAAATTTCACGTCTACTTCCAGAACACAAATTCTAAGTCTCAACATGCATCTTTTTGCAGAAGTTCAAATCTCAGCCTATAGCTATAAAATAATGATCTAGGACTAAAGAAAAGACCTCTCCCTCCTGCCCCAAAATGGGTGCATGTAGAAGGGCCTGGCAACGTGTGGCCCTCCAGACGCTTTAACCCCCATCACCTCAGCAAGCAGCATAGCTAATGAAGCAGGACAGTGAGAGTCATAGGCCAAAACATCTGGAAAGCTTCAAGATTCAAACACCTGAGACAGAGGATATGCCCAAGTATTAGGAATCAATGCAGTGAAGAACAGTCATGTGTACACATAATGAGAGAAGAACAGCTCACTGCAGAGGGGCGTATCTCAGCAGTGGCAGAGCGCATGTCTTTCGAGCGCAAGGTCCTGGGTTCAACAGGCAAGGGCAGCAAAGAATCCTGCCTGAAGCTCTGGAGAGCTGCCGCCTGTTGGCGTTGCCTGTACTGTGTCAGACAGGCCAAGGGTCTGCCTCAGAACAAGGCTGCTTGTTCCTTCGTACAATCATCATCTGCCATCCTTCTAATCTCAGGAGACTCCTTGCAGCAGAGATGTCTCTTCCTTTATCCCCACCTCAAACAGAACGACAATAGCAGTAGCCTAATTGCACCAGAGCCCAGCAAGAAGAATGTCCTGCACAGTATAAGTCTGAAGCACGGAGGAGATAGCACAGGGGAAGGATTAGACCAGTGGTCTTTGTAGCAAAGGCACAGGCTGCCTGCCATTGAAGTTGTTAATCTCTGGCACATCTTTGTCTTCTGTTTCCACTGTTAATGTCTACAAAGGATTATGCCAGGTACACGATTCCTGTTTCTGAGTTCTTGCAATGTTTCCACTAAATTCCTGTTGCCTCTCCCTGATGTGTCCTTTCAGGAGAAGGCTGTTTTTCGCCTCACACTCAATCAGTTACACAGGCCACATCTGGTCATGCCCAGCCTGCTTGAAGAATAAACAGGCATTATTTTATGCTGCCAATCATGGCTGGCAGAGGATCTTGATAAATGAAAACCATGCTGGAATGGCTTCAATGTGGTGGCACATGGAAGAGATAACACTCGCTCTTTCAGTAAAACCAGCAAAGATTCTTTTGGTCCCTTAGACGACTTACAAAATTGGTCCACAAAAACTTATAATAAACGTTTTAGTCTTTAAGTTGCTACAAGACTTGGGGGGTGGGGTTTGGTGCAACAGACTCACATGGCTCCCCCTGAAAATTAAAATCCTTTGCAGAGGTCTCTCTTCTGTCTAATGCTGTGGTTCTTTTTCTGTCCAGAAAGATCAGTTGCTTCCTTGGCAGATGCCCTACTTGTGCCATTTGTCCATGAGTGGCCCCTTTAAATGTTTTTTTCCCCATCTGCTCACTTTCCTTCCTTCTTTCCAGATAATGTTATGGTCTTCATGACAAGCCTTCTTTTGATAAATGAAGTCAGTACGTATGAAGTCAGTACATATCTGTTAGAAAGCAGGTTGGCAACTTGCAACCTTCCCAAAATTTTGGCCTACAACCCCCCCCCCCCCGTATGAGCCAGATGGTTAATGTAGGCCAAATCTGGAGGGCCACAGATTGCCTGTTCCTATGCTAGAAATAACATTTTGCAGAGTTGTCCCTAGAAATGTGCTGCATAGCATTCCCACATCAAAGACATGGTACAGTTGCAGCTGCATCTGACCTAGTGGCTAACCTACAGAGGGGAGATGATGGGATTCATGCCTGCCTGGAAGAAGGGTTCCTTTTAGGGAGATGGGTGGGGCGGTTCTCCTGTGCTTGGCTTTTCTTCCTCGGTTTACTAAAACTTTGCTCAGCTCATTGTAAATTCTACCATTAGGATGGCTACTGTTAGAATGAGCTTACTAAATAACAAGCTTGATAAAGGTACGCATAACCCATTAAAGAAAATTCATGCATGTTTGCCCTGTGTCGCTAGAGTATTTTAGTTTTCCCAAGGCAGATTCTACTGGTATTATTTTTTGGAAAACAAAGCCAAAATCTAACCCTGTAACCAAGAGCAACCATCTGGATCTTGCCAAGTCTTGCCCTGCTCTCCACTGAAATCCAGCGTGGCTCCACTGCTTGAAAGCCAGGCTGCCAGTCTCAGAATACAGTGGGCTGACTTAGTGATGGGGAAAGGGTTCTGTGCACACATTCAGGATTATTCTTTTAAATACCACTTAAATATTAAATAAATAGATGCTCTGGGGCTGGGCATCAGTAGGTCACAGCTGGCAAATTTACAGTCTCTTTCTGTTTAATCCATCCTGCACTCCATCCTCCTGTTGTATCTTCCTTCCTTGACTCACAATCGTATTTGTCAGTTCACCACTCCTGCTGTTCAATGACACCTCACATTCGGGCAATCTTTCCTAAACTCTTCTCCAGTACTTGCCTGCCTGCCTTACCCTGTCCCTCAGTTTCCTGTCTGTCCTGAAAACACTATATACAAAACCAAAATCAGGACAAATGTTTTATTTTCAATTAAACAGCTATCACATCATAATACAGTTTGCCTGAGTTGTTCACAATATGTAGGCAGGTTGTATGAACAAAATAGTCATAAACAGTTAATCTCCAGGTTTCAGGTTGGATGTCAGGAAGTAGTTCCTGACAGTTAAGACCCCTGGGCTTCCACAGGAGGTGGTAGAGGCTCCATCAGTGAAAAGTTTGGACAACCACATGTTGGGAATTACATAAGCAGAGCTGACTGGAGCCAGGGGGTCAGACTAGATGGCTCAGGAGGCACCGTCTGATTCGCTTTGTTTCTATGTTATAAAAGCAGAACCCCTGCCTGCCTTTTGTAGGCCCAGGAGTTATCACTGATATCATACACCTTTAACAAATTTTCATCTGAGGTAGAATTTTGCACTTTATGACAGGTAGAAATTAAGCAGATGAGGTCTTTCCAAGCACTGCCTCATTATCCCAGTATAGAATGCACTGCCTGATGTCAAAGCACAGGATTCTTGCCAGAAAAAGATATTGTCAATCTTCTGTCCTGGAAACAATTCACCTTTCCCTGAGAGAAAGTAAGAAATCAGAGTGCATAGAAATGTTTTTCATAATGCAACTTGCAGACCAATGCTACTACTATTTAAGTGTGTGTGTGTCTGAGAGAGAGAGAAAGAATTAATTACAGATACAGTATAGTTAATTTCTGAAAAAAGCAACAACTCTCCAGGAAGGGAGAAAAAACTTGCCCAGCAATGCAAGATCAAACTGGCTGATCAACAACTTGTGCCAGTTTCAAGAGTGTGAACACAAGAGGTAGCCCATTGCCATGTTTAAAGCATAAATGCACGCAAAATTCCTTCACCTTCCTGGTGCCTACCTGCATAAGAAACTTTATGCCTCTCCCCCTATTAATTGTTAGGCAAAGAATAAAAAATCAAGCAAGCTCAATGACCGTGAACAAAAGTGAACTAATTCCACAAACCTCATTAGTCCTGGGTCCGATTCAAAGTCCAAATCCTGTGCGACAATCCAAGTAACAGTCACCCACACACCAAGCCAAGAAATTCCTCCGGAGGCAAGGGCTCTGTGTGTGTGCGCGTGCACGTGTGTGGGGTGAACTTCACTGCTTCATGGCCATTTCCAAATGTAATACGGGGTTTTCCTGACTCCCTCCTCCCAGCTTTAACTCCTGTTTTACTTTAGATGCCAAGTTGAAATCCTCAGGCAGGAAGAAGAGTAGGAATGTAACGTACCTCTCTGCAGGACTCCAGATTCCTTTGATCAAATGTTGACTTCCACCTTTTTGTCTTCTTTTACTACTGTCTTTTGGAGCTCCCTCTGGCTGTAACTCTTTCACCAGGGTTATACAGAGGAGGTACCTAGCAGCAGCATGAATAGTTCTTCAAGCAAGTGAAGGGAGTTTTATTTTAGCTGAGAGGTGTGTACACAGAAGGAGAGGGTGCTATCTGTGACTCAGGTTTGTCTGGCATTCCTTTCAATTATTTACACCTGTATGGGCAAGAACAGTCCAGGCAGCCAACCCTGCACTCCCTCCTTCCCAAGCATGTTTAAGAGAGAGACAGAATGACTCCCACCCACAGGAAAAGGGTTGACGTTAGGAGCTGAGACAGAGCCCAACCCAGCTGTAATTCCTATAACAAAGATTCGCAATAGGGATTCTTTGATAGCAGTGAAAAGAAGCAAATTTGTGTTAGCCTTTAAGTTGCACATAATACATGTTTCCAGCTCTTCAGTATTTCATCTACACTACATACATTTTTGTCTGTTGCTGGAAGAGACCATGCTCGATTGTTTTTGAAGTCCTTTCTCCAGCCCAGCTTTCTGTCTTTTTGGATCTTTTCCTCCAAGCTTCTTATAACTGCAGAAGTTGAGACAGCATTGCATTTTGGTATCTGAGCCCAAGCAACCTTCTTTAGAAACATTCTTGTTGTTTCAGCAAGCTCAACTATTTCCTCCACAGTCGGACAAAACCATCCTCTCCTGGTCTCTCAGAAAGGTGAAACAACAGCTAGACAACCTCTGACATAATATCCCCCATTCCCTGAATAAAATCACCCAGTGTCTTGGCATTTCCAAGCCTCATATCGTTAATATTCTGCTAATCATAAGCATAACCTGCTTGTGCCATTGGTCAACAAGGGACTGGCTTTTCAAAGAGCCAATGCTGTGCCACAGAGATGTCTTTAAATGGTGATCATACAGGTGCTGACTATTTCTGCCATATGAATGACCTGAATAAGGAGGTATCTAAGGCTAATCTGTAGCCTGCAGAGAAAGATGCAACCATGGGGGCAAGAAGCTGAGTTCCTTTCCTACATTTTCCAGCTTCTATGTACTTCTCCCAATTTCACTTCCATGAAGTCATTCTTAACAGGGGGATAATTTTTCAGCCCAAGAGGATGGATAAGAAAATGCAGAGAAGAACATAAGACTTCAGTCAAACTGTTGGCTTATAGAAGTATCACTAGTGCTCATAATTCCATATAAAGAGATCCTTGCCCTTAGGGGACAACAGTCAGAGGCTCAAGCGACAGGTAATGTTAATCACATCCAGGTCCTTTTTTTGCCGGATGTTTTCTTTTTCTTTAGGAAAAAACACCCACTTGGATTGCATGGGAAAGTAGCCCTGTGGAGAGATTTGAGCTATTTTGACCCTTTCATCTCTGCTGATTGGCCACCTTCAAAATAACCCATCTAATTTTAATCCTTTGAGGTAAAGGAAATTCGTACCAACCTTTCTCCCCAGGATCTTTCCTGCTTTCTCTAGGCATGGTAGTTCATTTGTTGTATCTTCATGCCAAACTGGATCTTTACTTTAAAGCAACTGTAGGTGGCTCTACTTTTGAGAAGAACAATGGTGCACTTTAACTTCTGTACCGCTTTCTAAATCTAACTCATCTGTGGATCTGCCCAGTGTTGAGAAAAAAAGAGAGATCTATCTCTTTCTTTCTGGACCTGGTACCCTTCTGATTTATCCACAGGAAGCATGGCTACTGGTTAGGAATGCTTGAAGTTAATGGTCTTAAACATCTGGGGAACAAGAATCTGGATAAGACTGAATTACCGTGCACCATTTCTCCCCACACATAACAGGCCTAGTAACAACTCTGAGGATGATTTCAATTGGAAAAGGCTCAGCATCCCCTCTGTGGCATCAGACTCTCCCCTCCTCAGTTTAAAGTAGAAGAGGCTTTTTAGTCCATCGGCTGATGACACTTTGGAGCAGGAGGGAAGGAGGCTGGGGAGACTGCAGGATAACTTGGATCCTGGCTTCTCTGAGCTCCTCCCCTGCCACCTCCCCAGTCCAAGGCAGTTTCTGGCCTTGGCGGGATGAATCCCCTAGTCTCTTACATCCCCTCAGGCAATATCAGGATTGCTCCCTTAGTGACTTTAGGCCAATCAAAAATATGTGCAAAAATATGTATGTTGGGGCAAAGTGAACAGAAAAAGGTGCATGTTAGGAACAATTGTGATGCATTGTATTGGAAAAATGGGTTACATACATTAGTTCTGTACAGGAAACAGAACTGTGAACAAAAATGCATGAATTGGGAGAAACATGCCCAAAAAACATGTATAACTTTTAATTAGAGCATCCAAAAATAATCTCAAAGTTTGGGCCAAACCAAACTCAAGATTGGAAAAAAATATCAGTTTCTCTGAAAACATGTTATTGAAAGGTAGATTAAAATATTCTTTATAAATACAATCAGATAAATAAAATCATAAATCTCTCACATCATATGAGTTTCTGCCCTATTTTAGGAGCAAATGTATGGATTACTATGGCTATCCATAGGGAAGGGTTGCCCTGTGAAAAGGGAGGAGGAAGAAAACATTCAGTTCTGCTACTGCTTAACTAGAGACATTTTTCAAATAGAGCATAAACACTAAGAGCTTGTATAAGGCAGGTGATTAGGTGAGAACTTCAAAGTTTTGACTGTCCCATACTGGTCATTCGAATGACCCTCTGTCTTAGTAGAACTATAGAAATAGATGTGTGGAATGCAATTCTATGAAGAATGGACTCACTGCTGCAGTGAGCAAAGAAAGGGGCTTCTGAAAACTTTACTTTGAAGCTAGTCATTTTGAGTTCCTGGGCAAATCCTGTCTCTTCAGGCCAGGTGTGATGGAGCTGTTGTAGCATGCAGACACAAGAATTATACAGAACAATTGTCTGCCAAGTAGCCTACAAAAGGTTTTAAACTACAGAGGCCGTGCTCACCAAGAGAGGTGGTTAGGTTGGAGAGCATGAGAAATAGGGCCTTCTAGTGGCCCCCTAGTTATGGAAGTCTCTCATCTTTTTTTCTGGCAGGCCCTAAAGATGCTTTTATCTCATATTACTTTTGATTAAGAGGGTAGGTTAGTGGTTTTATTTCTGTGGTTTTTTCTTTGTAGCTGTTTTTAGATTTTATGATAGTATGGCATGTAGATTGACAAAATCCTAATAATAATAGATTTGTGCATAAAGCATTAGCATATAAACCCATTCCTTACTCTGATCTTCTATTGTTTATTTCCAAACTCTCTTCATCTATTCTGTCTTTGGTGCAGATGATTAATGATTTTGGACATATATCTGGTTATTCTATTAACAGATCAAAGCTACTACTTGTCTATTGGAGACAATATACCCCATAGTGTGTTATCTAATTAGCAATTTAGATTTCATGCTGGGAATTACGTTTCAGGGAATATTTCACCCAAGAGACCTATCACAAATTATTAAGTGAAATTTAAATGTTTATTAATGAAGTCTTAGGGGACACTGAAAGATGGGCATCTATAAAATTAAATCTTTAATTTAAACTAAAATGTACAGTTAAAATTAATTTAGCACTCCGAATTGTTTATGATTTATGTGCTATTCTTTTATTTATATATGGCAAGGATTTCCAGATGTTTATGGGATGCCAATCCACCATGAATATCCTTGGAAAGGATGCAACCTTTCCTTGTACTAGCAGGCCTATTTGTACTAGATTTTGGCCTTTTCCTCTTCAGTTAGATTCCTTTGCCTGTTCATTTTTGGAATCTTCTTTCTGGATCCTCTTTCCAAGTTGACTGAATATGACTCTTGTCCCATCAAAGTAGATATTGTGCCCCCTCCCACTGTGGGAGCTAGATTGCCGTGGTGCGTTTTTTCACATCAGCTGCAGTTTGGCATATTTTCACACACAAAATTAACTTTACAGGGAAATCCAGATTTTAAAATTAGCAAGAAAATGTCTGTCTGTCTGACCTGCTTGTTGGTCCTGAAGATAATTTTCTGTCATTTTCTGCTTTGTGTCGTAAATAAAAGTTGACAGCCATGGCTACTTGGCAATACGGGCAACCGAAACTGTTAGAATCCAAGTTTGCTCCTGCTCCTTTTACAGCTTCAGAGCTGCCTGTGATAGTGGAAATACTAACTGAGGCTAAACAGTTACATCAGCCTACAATTCATGCCCATAAATATTTATTATCAGTAAATATCTGAGACACAGGTCTTACCAAAAATGAAATAATGCACTGGAGCATCCCGTCTTGCCCAGTGAAGATCCTTTGTTATTGTCTACTTTGCAGGGATCTTAGGTTACACTTAATTCAGCAACATTTGATGTTTTGAGTATACTGGATGTGACAGTGTCTTTTTAATACAGGCTTATTTAAATTGGCCAGTTGTTGGAAGTGCAGCCCTGCTGATGCTTCTCTTCTTCATACACTTTGGCAATGCCCAATTGCAGCTTCCTTTTGGGAGGGGGAAATAATTCAGATAAATTTTGTGGCAGAAAGTTCTAAAATATTCAGGGATGCACTTGTTCTTTTGAATTACCTATCCATTCCTTGCAATTTAAAATGGATTTTTATGCCCTTTTGACAGCTAAAATACTAATCTTACAACACTGGAAAGATAAACAGCCACCTTTAATAACACAGTGGAGGATTTATTTTGTCAAATGTTAAACAGGGAGCTTTTAGCCATAATTTACACAATGGATAAATATATGGAAAAATTGGGGTGCCTTTCTTGAAGACTATACATAGTTATTTCTTAACAATAATATGTTAAGAAATAACTATGTTATTAATGGGTATAGAGATATATGCTATGAATCTTTTTACATTTTATTCAACAATTCTAATGTTTCAGTTTTGTTCCTTCTTTAATGGTGTGGTGTGAGGGTTTCGTTAAAAAAGGGTTTTTAATTAAAAAGATTAATGAAAAATGATAGGCTAAAAGAACAACTTTGCAGCATCAATTCAGTGTAGGAAAGAATACTGGAATGTGTGGTTTTGCACTCATTTTGGTTGTAAGTTGCACTGGAAAAGGATATCTAAAGGAGATCGAGTAAAGCAAGAACATCCTGAGTTACACTGATTATTTTTTATCAAACAAAGTCTGCAGGCTATTGAAATAGCCAACATTTTGAACATGATTTAAAAGTTGATCAAGTACTATCATAATATAATAGTATCAGAAACAGCTGTTCAGCCCAAAAGAACAAAACCTGAAATAAAACAATGGTTGTGGAATTAACTATTAATCTAGTCGAGAGGATGAGAAGTAATGCCTCACTTTAATCTTTGGATGAGGAGCCCACAGTAGCTCACATCATCCTTCTCTCCATTTTATCCTCACAACAAACTGTGTGGCACATTAGGCTGACAGTGAACTCCGTGGCCCAGTGGAGACTAGAACCTGGATCTGCCAGGTCCCCAGTCCAGCACTTGCCACCACACCACACACCACACCAGCTCTCATTTGGGTGAACAGCTCACAGAAAAGAGGCTAATTGTATAGTATCCCCTCTTGAATTGTGCCTAACTTCTTAAATCTTACTAACAGTGATCAAATCACAGAATGAAACATAAAATATGAAATAACAAAAATATTAAGGCGAGACAACATCATTTATATAGATCGCACATGACAGTGAATGAGTGGAAAAGGGCTGAATTGATTCTAATCTAGTAATCAATGCATGGGAGACAAGAGAGAGAAAGGAGGCAGATAGAAGCAGGGGAAAACAAGGGAACATATACAGTTATTATATAGCATAAGGTTAATGGGAACCAAAAAAATAACAGAGGAAGCAGTAGCAGCTTCCATGAACAGGGTGTCCTGGGGATGTTGAAGTTGCTGTTCATGCAACTTGCCATTGCATTGTCCAAGAAGACTGCTCCTCTCTCTTTATAGTGTTCGTATACATGAACCACTCCTATAATCTGTTATGCCCTTCAGGGTTTCCCAAGGTTATGAATCCAGTTAAAGGACAGCAGTCTACACAGGATTACACTGCTTGGAGTTAAGTTACTTTGAGTGGTTTTGTCTGACCAGAACTCCTCTCCAGGAAATTAAGAAACAGTCTTGACTCATCATTAGGGAGTGAATTGTCAGAGGATATGTGATAAAGCTTGCACAGAATAATGCCTCAAACACAGTTTTTCAAAAGAGGGTGTGGAAAGGGAAACAATCCAGCAGTTATCTGAGCTGTTAAAAAAAAAAAAAAAATCTTCATGCCTTTTATTTGCTTTATTTAGTCCAGGGCATAGGGATGTTTGTTCCCAAGATTTTTCAGTCTTATAGCATGCCTTAATCTTTAGTTCAAACTAGTTTATGAAATTATCATAAATCCAGAGTATGCAAAGACTTATTTAAAGTTCAACTCCACCCCAAGCCAAGCAGCGACTTAATTAAAACAGAGGACTAACGGGCACAAAAGATTAAGGTACACTTTGAAAGCACTATTGGAACAGGAAGTGGGCCTTTATATAAATCCAGCAGCTTGAACTATGCTTAGACACAGAGAGTAGAGCAGTTAGTACATTAACAGACTGAATGAGGCCATGCCTCATACTACCCCACACAAAACTATGAAGGACTGCCTTCTGACCAGCTGGTTTCTCACCTGTCTTCATGGGTAGCTTCATGTAGAACACATGACAGTAATTAATTCAGTCTTGCCTTCTCCACCATCCTTCTTTGAAGCAGGTCTGTCCTCCTGTCCTGTGATCAAACATGGATTTGCTATGTGTTTTGGATCAGGATGCCTGAAAGGTGACCATCATGGCAGGTAAAATGGCAAGATAAATGGGAAGCAGGTGGCAACCCACATGCTAACTCTGATGCCACTCTGAGAAGTCAGTGACAGAGATGAGAACTGAAAGTTAGGCTACTAATGCAGAATCTTTTGTCACCTTTTGGACTTTCCAATAGCATTCTTCTCAGGTCATACAGGAAAATATGAAAAAGACATGGGAATATTCTTTCCTGCTGTTAATTTCTAAAACTTAGTAAATGAGAGATTAGTCCCCAGGAGGGCCAATATGCAACCTCTGACAGTGGTTTTCTTTTGTGTTCTTGTGCCTAAAGAATGTTTTACCAAGACTGGAAACTTGTATTAATTTGATCAGAGAGAGACTCTGGTGGTCGACAGTTTTCATTTTATTTCCAGCAAACTGTAAGTTGTTCATGCAGGCTAAATTGGTGAGGAAGCCGATGTGCAGACAATACTTCTTTGTAATGGGGAACGGTATTCCAGGTGCTTCCAGCCATGTGCTAAAAATCAAAAGGAGACAGCCTAGGCATTACACAAGTTTTAAATATATCAGCAGTGTTACAGTTAATGAAAAACTCTAAAAATTGAGAGCACACACAATCTTACCTGCCAGCACATGAAAATGTGGTCATAGTACTAGACAAGACTAATCCAAAGCATACCTTCAAGGAAATGAATCCAACTGAACTCAAATGAATTGACTAGACATATAACATCTTGGAGTCACAACCCAGCACATCTAGATTGGCCAGGTTGGCAAAGTCTGGCTCAGGAAAACAGGAACAAGCTTCTCCTTTGCATGCCAGTTCTGGCATTTCAGTCCTGTTCTGTTTAAAACAGTTTCACATGATACCTTAATTGGGGAATTCTGTCATAGAGACCAATGACCAACCAGGATCAAACCATGGTTTATGATCCAGTACATGAGCCACAGATCTGTAACAAACCAAGTTACAAGGTATTAAATAAAAGTTGTGTGAAACCAAGCTTGGTCATTAGATAATATTTTCCTTTCAATGCATTTTATGATGGGAGATTCTGCATTCTTAGGTGGCATGGCAAAAAGCAATTTTTAGATGTCAGTGACCAGAGTTATCAAACAACTATCAAAATTCCCAGCAGTCTATTACCCATAAAATGCATGTATGGAATAAGTAAAAAAGACTGCAGAAATAACCAGTCTGTTAATAATTCCTATTTGAATATGGAAAGTACGGCAGAGACTTTCTGTGAGTCTTACAGAAATGTTCTGTATTCTTTTAACGAAATCCAGTGTTCTCTGGATTCTATCAAGCTGAGTATACAGCTGATAAGGAAGTTTCTGTGAGCTGGAATGGAAGTCAAATAACAATAAAGGATGACAGCATGCTTTCCAAACTTGGTTTTTATATTCAGGGTGTTCAGATAGACAAGTAAGAAAGCTTATACAAATTTGAATTGATAATAGCTTTGTCATTAACATTGATGAAAATGACAGTACTGCTACAAACATATACAGTTCAGCATCTATGTCACAATCACACATTTATTTGGGCATTTAAAATAGGTACATAAAACCCTGACAAATAATTACTCTTTACAAACCCCATTTGCTGCTCCCTTTTTCATGAATGTCTTCTCATCAGCAGAGTCCAACTTTTCCTAAAAGCTAAGCAACAGCTTCAGTCTTGATCTGCACCATTTTATCTCTGATTTCCAAGTTCTCTATCCCAATTCCAGAAATTAGGGTTAGACCGAAATGGGTTTACACACAGACAATTCACATACATGTAAAAGATGACCAGCATGAAACTGAGTTCTGTACAATCTACCCAAATGCCAAATAGATTTTCTGCAGGCAAAACGAGTAAGTCACCTTTGTGTATAATTTTCTGGAGGCAGAGCAATGAAAACCTACCCAGCATTGAATAGTTTAGGATACAACCAATTGACTTCAGTACAGTCTCACTGTCTTTTAAAGCGCTCAAATGCACAGAGTTTAAGTACCCTAAGACAGTGGCTGATATAATACAACATTTAATAAAATTTACACACTGGAATGGTATCACACATAACGTAAGAGACAGTTCCAGCAATGAAGACCAAGAGCTTCTTCCCATACAGAGCTCTGTTACAAACGTGCATAGCCAACTCCTCTTCCTCATGTCCGTTTTTCAAGAGTTTTTCATTTTTTGCAGCCAAAGGAGGGCATCCCTCCTTTACTTCCCAAAACAGTGCTTTTGGCACATCAAAAGAAAACTCTCTCGGGTCAAGTCTAGTCTCTTCACTGCACCTGTCACTGCTTTGCCTTTTTCACTATGGTGCCAACTGCAGAGATCACTGTTGTTTTGGAGCCACTGGCACTGGTGGTGACTGTTACAACCGCTGGCAGCGTTGCAGTGGTGGTGAGGATGGTGGGCTGAGCTATTGTTGTCACGGGAATGGCAGAATCCCACTTGCTTTTCCTCTTCTGTGCATCTGTGCATGGAACAGGCAAAGATAACAACTTTTAACTCTTGCTGGGTAAGATCTTTTCACTCTTCATATCTAATGAAGAGGCATTTGGCCACCTTACTGCACTTTAATGTGCTGCTGGGATCCAGGCACATGCTTGAACAAGCCCTCCAGATTATTAGGTACCTACCAGTGGAAGGCTAGTTATGTCAGACAGAAGATTCTGCAAGTCTACCCTTCTATCTCACATACTGTTTTCCCACAAGGAATACTTAATGTGCAGAAATATTTGGAACATGTACTTCTTAGACTGGCTTTCTGAAGTGAGGCAGTCCCAACAACAGCATGCAGCTCAGGATGGAAGGCAATCTGACTGTACTGGAAACCCCACAGCTATTTATTTATGCTATATTGGTATCATATAGTTGTAGATATATAGTCAAAGCAAGCTTAGAATAAGCACTTCAATATAATAAACTATATATAGCTTGCTGCTATGCAAATTGAGCCTACTGAGATCCTATTCCCTTACCACTATCAATTTGTCTTATGCTTAACACCTTAACTGTTGAACCCCCATATATACACCTATACCTTTCTTTGCCCTTTACAGAAAGACCAACCTTGAAAGATCCCTGATTAGAACAATTAATAGGCAGGAGCATAGGAAACTGGCTTATATAGAGACCTTATACAGCAGGTCTGTCTAGCTTTATATTGCCCACACAAAAGACATGCAATCTTGTCCTGTTCCGATATTTGGACTATAGCTCTTTTCAGCCTCAATCAGCACAGCCAATGGCCTGAGATGATGGGGGTTTAACACAAAGTATGTGCAAAGCACCAAGTTGCCTTTTCCTGGCTTTTAGGCAGAGGTCTTTCCCAGCCCACTCTAGAGATGACATGGACTGAATTTGGTCCTTGATATACAAAGCATGCATTCCATCAATGAGCTATGGCCCTTTCCATTAAAGGGAGAATCCCTTATTCACATGCATTTCCTGATCAGTTTTCAAAGTACTCCTCTGTCTTCACTGACAGAAAAACTGATCAATACAGCTAACACTACCAACCTGCAGAATTTGCTTTGTGACCTTTCCCAAAGAATTCCAATCAAGTCCAAGGGAATTGCTATTAAAAAAAAATCCTCTAACTTTCCCCCAAACCTTTGTCACAGAATCTTTCAAGCTATATTTCTTCCTAAGAATACTTGAATTCCACAGGCAAGATTATATCTGGCAGTATTCAGTCTCTGCTCCCACTGTTACTGTCATGCTCACAGGACTGACTGCAGGTGAAACAGGAACTAGCACTTCCCAGAGCAGCCTTGGAAATGAGTCGAAACATCCATTTCAGTAACACGAGAAGCCAGCAAAGCTCCTTACTGGAAGCTCTGCTGACTTGTCCCATTATGGAAACTAACTTTTGTTTCTTAGTGCTACAGCTTCTCATTGTACTAGTGGTGGGTTCTGCTAGCGTACGAGCATAATGTACTAGCATGGATATCCTTATTCATGTTGGAAGCAGAATGTAAGCTTTCTGTTCACCAAATCCTTCCTACTGCAGAATCTAAAATTTGATGCAAATTTTTCAGCTACCAATTACCAGTTTTCCTCCCTTTAAGTGTCAAAAAGGATGTAGGGCATATTAAGGAGGATTTTCACAGCACCTATGGGCTAGTAAGTAGCTTTCCAAGTTTGGATGCAACAGAAATTCAATGCCAAGAAGTTTAATTTACCTCCACCTGCAGTGCTGGCTGTTGTAGTGGTTGTAGATGGAGCATTTGTTGTCCCCTTCTTAGTGCCTGTTACAAATTCAATCTAGAAAAGAACAGGAATTAATCACATTCTGTATACCCAATGCTCATTAAATTAAATTAGGAGCACAGCATAAATGTTAAATGTGCCAATATCTTTGTTAAATGTGCCAAAGACAGACAACTCTCAAAGATCAGAGATTCAGTAAATGAAACACAGTTATGACAAATTAATAAGAGGCAGAAAATCTTTGCATGTATATATACACCACAAATATGACCATTCAAACTCAGGTAATATCATTTCTGATGAAAAAATCTTGCTCCTTTCTTAATCAGCATAAGAGACTTTAAACTAGAAACTCATGATCCTTAACAATTACATAGCAGGACTGAAGCTTCTACAATGCGTGTTTCTACATGTGTAACTCACATCTTCTACATTACAGATGGCAACCTAGCAACAAAAAACCCCACAACAGTCTGATCACATGCCTAAAAAAGTCTACAGTCATGGGAGAAGGAAGACAGAACCGCAGAACTGCAGACTTTACTGTGCAGAAGTAAAACAAAAGAGGCAGAGGAATCAAGGCAAAATGTTTGCCACGGGAATGTCTACCGCTAGAAAAATCTTATATACTCATGTAAAATCTCATACAGCAGTTCATGTGACTTAACTACTTTGGTAACGTACACTAACTGACGTCTCACTAATTTAGTTACTGTGCTCTAGATGGAAAGGAATGGGATGATTCTGGAATGAATTATTTCCTTAAAAAGTTTTCAAGGCAAAAAAAAATCAGATTACTGAGTATCCATTTGCAGTATCACAAGAAATCTTCATGTTCTTGCTTAACAAGACAAATTTCTGACTTGTTCAAACTGACTAATACAAGGTTAATTAATAGTCATAAAAGAGAAGATACATTATGCTCATCAGAAGAGGCACTGAAAAAGTAAACAAACACTGCATTCCAGAATAGCTAAGGCTACCTTAGTTCGCTCCTTCTTGGCCTTTTCCAGCTTGTCCATTTCAATTTTCTGTGCTTTTGCTGAAATGAGGCCCAAGACAGTAAGTACATGTAACAGAGTCAACAACATGAATCAATTCTGAGTACTGGCTTCAGCTTCCCAGGATAAAAGCAGTGCAGCATTTAAGAAGCTATTATAGAGTAGGAATTGTTTTTGCTTCCCAAAGTAATATTTCCAGAGTAAAGGCCTTTCCATTAAAACATGCACTCCACAGAGTATAACTTGCATGCTGCAATTTCCTCCTGGTCCGACAGAGGAAATGGTATTACTCCTATATTGCACTGAGCTGCTTAGAGTAAACACACCACACAAATATATAGCTTTAGCTAAGCAACTGCTAAAGTTCCAGTATCATTCACAAATACCAAAAAGGGTATCAAAAAGGAAGTCTGACTACCTAGTGCTTCATAGTAGGAATCTTCAGACCATCCATGAGGATCAAACATGTCCTAAATGAGAAAAGGAAAAAAGAGTCCTGTTACACAGGTATAAACATAAAATATAGTGAAATTTGATAAAAGAACTGGCTGATTCTATATTCCAGCTTTTAAAAAAAAGTTTACAGACCCTGCACCATTATTCTAACAACCAGAATTTAAAGGGGCAAGAAAGATGGTGCTGCTAGAGGGATAGTACGTTCAAAGGACTAGTGGTCTTAGATAAAGGAGTCACTGGAGAGGATTGTCTAAAAATCTGGATCAGGTCCTATCCTTTTCAAATTTTAAACTCTCTGAAAGAGTTCAAGGGTGGTGTTTGTTTTTTTGTTTTTTGGACACCTGGTTCAAAACAACCATTGGGATATGTGACTCAAAATACCAACAGAGAAGGGATGGAAAATGTGTGCCCTTCCAGGTATTGTTGGACTACAGCTTTCATTATCCATCAACATTGGCTATGCTTGATAAGAACTGCAATCCAACCACCTTTGGAGGGTCACATATTCCCAATCCTGTAACAGCTTGTTGAGATGGTGCTAGATCCATGTTTAGATAGAAAGAGCTCTTCCTTCACTTTTAGCAATATATCAAATAATATACTGCAACACTGCAACTGCTACTACTTTAGGTCATAACAGACAGTATCCTAAGACACAAGATAGGAAGTTGCCCCTCTTTAGCAGGCTATTTCATCCACCAGCCTACATGGCAAGAGCCTGTTTTCACAGTCAAAATGAGAAGGAAGAGTCCAGAAGTTGTAATGAACTAATCTCATGAAAATGTTATTTCATCAACTTACCTTGGGATAATTTGTACCAAGTTCATCAATAGCACAATACTGGATCAATTTCTCATAGATGCTGAAATAAAGCACGCCAATATATTATTTCTAGAGTTCGTTTAGTTGGCTATTCAAATCTAACAGTGCCAGTGCAATCTGGCACTGAAATATTCCCTGCATACTGAAAGCCAGCATGGTATGGAAAACATGCTCTTCTAGTTTGTTATGCCCAGGGAATATTGTTATTGTAGGGGTAAGAATTTTATTATCGGGGCGAGAGCATTCAAAATCAGGTAAGGCCCTGCCCTGAAGTGGTACAGTTCAAAAAGAGATTTATCATCACAGTGAGAACTAAGAGTCAAACTGGACATTATGTGCAATTCTATGTCCACTTAGTTTGTGTAGCATGTATGAATGATGTGGTTCTTGGTTATCAGCTTTTATTCTCTCTGCTGGAAATGTTAATGCTCCAAATTAATATTGTGTACTTTAACAGTACTCTCAAAGACCTTCTCATGTCTATTAGCCTTTGTGAATTGCTTACTTGAACCTAGTGCAATTGTGAAGAATCCTCAATCTTTTGTGGGTGACCATATGTCAAGCCACAGCTTATAGATGTTACATGGCTCTGATGTTTTACTAAGAACTGCCAGCTGAAGGGAAGAAATTCTGCCACCTTCACTCCAATCAATGAAATTTCACATAAATTTAATCAATATTAAAAATATAAGGAGAGCTATGCAGATCAGGCCAAGGCTCCATCTAGTCCATAATTATGTTTATACAATGGTCAACAGCTGCCCGTGGAAAACATAATTCCGAATTATGCCCAATGTGGAGCTTGCATTTTTCAAGCACCTGCACATTAGATTGACATTTTCATTGAGCTGTGCATCACAACAATTTAAGGTGCTGGTACTGACCTATAAAGCCCTAAATGGCTTGGGACCAGGATACCTAAAGGAACACCTTTTTCCCTACATGCCCACCCGCCCGTTAAGAACTGCAGCAGAGGCCCTTCTCCGGGAATCCTCCTTGAACTGGTTAGGAGGGAACATACTCAGAGGGCCTTCTCTGTGGTGGTGTCCCGGCTATGGAATGCGCTCCCCAGAGGGGTCCACCTGGCGCCAACATAATAATGCTTTTCGGGCCAGGTCAAGACCTTTTTATTCTTCTGTACTTGTAATGTTTAATTTTAACTATGTTTTTATGCTCAGCTTGTGGATCATTTCTATTATTTGGGTATCTATGTATTTATGGGATTTGAACTGTAAGGCATCATGAGACCCACTGGGTATTGGATGGGGTAAAAATACCTAAATACATACATACATACATACATACATACCCCAAGATTTCTTTCCTATTTATATATATTCAGATTCTTGTTTGGGATCCACATTTCCAGTGTACTTTGCCATCACTCTATTATATTTAGTTGCATGATTCTAGAAACTTTAACTGGGAGTTTTACGCTGCTAGCAACATTTCAAGGCTTTATGTGGCTTGCAGGACATTTGGTGTGACCAGTGCTTTGAACTTGGTAATATACTAAGTATGTATCCCCACAAAGATTCTCACCTGGGGTTGCGGAACTCTTTCTTCCTTTGAATAATATAGTTCATGTCCATGCCTTCTTTTATCTTTCTCTCGTATAACTTTTGTATCTTGTCCTACATATAAAAGGGTCATAGAATCAGTACTAATGAATGAGAATATTCAAACAAATTTATACTGAAAGAACAGTGAAGTATCATTGGAAGGAAACACAAGTTGCTCTCTACTAGTAGTTTTGAATTACTGGGAACCACACCCCTTTGTAAAAGTTTCTGTCTTTCACCAGAATGCATATGATTGATGATATTAAAGACAGGAGAGCTCCTGTTCCCACCATGACAGAACTAGCAGCCTTTTTCAATGGATGTCATATTCTATGCTATGTGGTATGATCAGGACCAAGCCGACTTCTACAACTGTCACCACCACGAATCCTATTAGAGAAAACACACACACACCCCATAATTTCACAGAAGACATTAAGTTCCAGGTGATGTACTGGGATTATAAGTAGGAAAAGTTAGAGATCAATGGATCTGACTTATAATACTTACTATGTACAGTACAACACAACTCTTAAAATATTTTGCAGGCCCTGAAGTGTCAGTTTTCCAGGCCAGGAAAACAAGGCTATGTACCAGACTAATATAGAAGTGAGCAAAGTCTTCTGAGCAATTTTGCAAAATCAGAGATCTTAAAATTTGATTTGTATAGAATTTAACAGCACTTGAAGAACTCAAATTGAAAATGTCAATTGCTATAAAATATGAAGAGGTCTTATGCAGGAATGCAACTGAGAGAAGCTAGGAACAGCAGTGTAGTATATTACAGGGCACTTCAACTTGAACATTGGGTTCCTTATGGCTTAAATCCAATGTCATCTTAACAGAAATTTCCAGACTTTCAGACTTTGAAGACACAGGTTGTATGTGGTGGTGGGGGTGGGGGGAATCACCCCACCAGGTTCAGCTCCTGCTTCTATCAGCAGAATATCAGAATTAGATTTAATCTATTATGTCTGCACTGTTTGCCAAGCAAAAGCTCAGTGAAAATTGAATGGATAAAGCAGAAGAAAAATTTCCATTTCAAATTAATTTCACTGCCTATCAAATGTTAAGTAACAGTGTAATAAAGCATCTAATGCAACTTTTATCCAATATAACATGCTCTTGGGCAGAGATCTTCCCTTAGTCTCAAAAATGTGGCTGCACCAATTAAGTTTTATACAACACGACTTCATGTTGCTGCTACAATTTTGGCTGAGATGTCTGATATAGGGTTAAAAGCTTGGTTTACTTCTATACGACTGGAACAATTTCTTGATGACAAATGGATAAATCTATGCCACTCCTCAAATTTTAATAGAGAAGACCACTTCTGTAATAGACTCAAAGACATTTCTAATGTATAAGGTGATACTTGCAGAACCAAGCCAGTACACTGTCAAAGCATTGTTAACAACTGAAGTTTCATATTTAAGATTCATTTTGTGAATGCAATCAATAGTAAACTAACCATGTGGGGGTGTGGACCAAAAGAAAAGATGGAACTAGCACCTAGTATGTTTGGGAGTATCTGAACTGGACCTGAAATTCTGCAGAAAGGTAGTTTTACATTTTAACTGTGCAGCATGCAACAGTTCTACTTGAAGAGAGCTGAAACATTAGAAAATGCACACATGTAAAAGAGCTTTCTTCAGATCCTTGCACTAAAATACTGTATTTCTCATGCCCTCTTAGTGACAAATGTGTGCCAGGAAGCACCTAACAAACAGGGAAGAGGTTTTATTGCATTCTAGGGCTTCACCTGGCTTCTGAATGTTTTACAGACTGCAATCATCATTCTACACCTTCTTTGCAATCATTATTGATCACTTTGTTGTCTGCACCTGTCCAGCAGTTAGCCCTTCTTTGTTTGTCAAATTCAGATACTGAAGGATGAGGCAGCACTGCCGAAAGGGCAGCATGACCGCAGTTAATTGGCTTCCGCAAGCAGCAAGACTGGTTTATTGGGAGCAGAATACATACAGCTCTAGGTTGATAATGCCTGTTGGCATTTTCTCATCCCCACTCAATCACTGGAGGGAGGATTAAGTTTTAAGTATTTACACTGTTCTCTAAAATGATACCAATGGTATCCCAAATTAATTTGCTAACTGCCTGATTTTAAGAACAAAACTCATGTGTTTTATTTATAGGCATACGTAGGTGGAGAAGGAATTCAGCTGCTGCTGCCTGGAACAGTTTAACCAAAAGGCAATAAATACTTCCTTTAACTGTATGCAGGGTTGGCTATATGGATTTGAAATGTTTTTTTAGATCATTTAATATGAAATTTACATTCTCCATCTTAAAAAGTTCATTCAGCAAAGAGGGTTGTGAACTGCTTATTGTGAGCTCTGCGGCTTGGTGTATTTGGAAGTAATATGATTCCATTCACACCACAGATAATGCTGGAGGCACTTCCTCAATCAGTTATTAATTATCATTAATAATGTATTAATGCTGCTCATTCTTGTTTGTGCTAAACATGTTTTTTGAAAGTGGAAAATTAATGAGCTTTCCTATACATTTAATTCTGTATTGTGATACCTAGCCTGTCCAGGTATTGTCTTCCAAAAACCATTTTAAAACCTCTTAATGCAGCAAGAATCTTCAAAATTGCACCAGATGACTGCTAGATATATTGTGCCCATATGGATAACTACAGCAGCATCTTGAAGCCATCCACCCTCTGCTGCTTTTAAATGACACCTAAGTAGGTCTTTCAGACAAGTATCCACCCTTAATTCTGTCACAAACTTTCTACTGAGAAAAGTATTGCCTGCAATTCAACATTACCATGTGTACACAACCAACAGCAACCTCTTTGTGTGCTTCTAGTATGCCAATTGTGAGTCATAGGACCAGGGGCTGTAAACTCACAGCAAAAAGACAAAGGCTGGCCCAGAAATAAGATGAAGAGGTACCACTGACACTGATGAAGCTCCTCCTTCCCAAGTGATATGCAAAATGAATGAAGCAGACACTTAGGAGTTGTATGTCAACACTTCCCCACCATTTGGAAGTCATGCTGCCATGTTCATGGTACTGCTGGATGAGTAGCATTACCATTAGAGATGGCCAACTTGTACCAGATACCAAAGTGGTTGTTGTAATTACATCACAGACTTACATTTCAAACTTACACATTTTTAGACTTATCTGGGGAAAGACTCCTAATAAAAAAACCTGAATGCAGACAAGACATGGGCTTTAATACTGATAATCCTTGTGTGAGTAATGGGCACTTCCACTTGGGAGTACTACTTCTCTCTTAGACAGACAGAGAAGGAAGCCTCAGTTTCCATCACATCTTCCCTCCTTCAGCTTCAGCGCCACCTGCCACAATGCATGCCATCTGAGAGAGTCTAAGTCTTCTAGGGGTGGCTTTTCAGAGGCCTGGCAAGGGCTGCACCGGGAAAGAAAAGCTTTGTTGTGGTTCTTCAGATCCAGATCTATTTCATTTGCAGAGTTCCAATAAGTGAGGTCAATAGCATGGTGAACATATAAGCTTAAATCTGTTTACAAGGCTGGGGCAAAATAAGCAAGCAGGAAATGCAGCAAATTTTGTGAAATCTTAAACTAAAGTCAAGAGCAAGAGATGCATCATCTCTGATGGTGGTAAGGAATAGAATAAAAAATGAAAAATGAAAAGACTCACTTGTAAGTGGTTTGAACATCTGCCTGGGGGTTCTGCGGGGATTTTGATCTCATCAGGTGACATGTTTCTTACTCGTTCAGAAAAAGAGGCTGGGATGAGAAAGAAGGACATTAGATCAGCATTTAGCATTAGAGATTTTTCATAGAATCATAGAATAGCAGAGTTGAAAAGAGCTGTGAAGTCCATTGTGTCCAACCCCTTGCTGTTGCAGGACACCAATTTACACCAATTTATAACAGCTGCCTTCCAACCTCCAAAAATGGACAACCCAATACTGTCAAAAGTTTCTGAAGTCTGAGGAGAAAGTGCATTGGCAGACATGCAAGAAACTGGAAGGAATTTGCATAAAGTTTGTAAATACCCTGTACCCGGTTCAATGCTTCTAACCATGAACAAAATCTAAGGCTTTGGTTTTGGAAAAATATTCTGTTTAGAATAGGGCTGACAACTAGGTCATGTATACTACAGTACATGGGTCCTCAAATTACGGCCCGGGGGCCGGAACTGGCCTGCCATGCCCATTTATCAGCCCCGCCTCAGAGGTTTACAACGCGCTGCGTGCGTGCCCGCACACCATGTGCATGCCCGCCTTGCCCCCCACGAGGGGAGGCGGTGGCTTGCTCGCGTGGAGATCCTTTTGGACTCACTTGGAGAAAACAATCTCCAAGCGAGCAAGCCGCTGCATGGCGCTCTCCCGCCTCAGCGCCCACATGCCCCGCCCCCGCTCTGGCCCATGAGCCCTGCTGATACCACCTTTCCGGCCTGCGTCGAGCACCTCTACTTTTCAGCTGGCCCCCTGGTGAAAAAGTTTGAGGACCCCTGATATAGCATATTAAAAAATAAAATAAAAAATAGTTTCTTCTTAAAACAAATGGACAACCACACATTTCTTGTTCTATTCATTACAAACAACTTTAATGTTACCCTGATAGTGAAGAACTGTATGTATAAATAAAATATTTTGTGGACAGTAGTCCACCCTAACAGATCTTCTTCAAGAGCTATCTTTTAAACTCTACAAGTCCAGACAAAGATCCATGAATTTCTGGAACATGAGGTTAAAAAAGACACACACATCACCCAGAACATTGAGAAGTGTAACCAATGCCTCCCATGGCCTTTAGATATATCATTTAACTTGAGTGATCAGGAACCTTGGCACTGATGTGCGCACACACTGTTATCTCAGAACCCTGTAACCTTCATAATGGGAATGAAGGATGTCACATCTTCCAAGCTTGCCGTGCAGTCATATGGACAAAAGTGATTTTAAAAGTTATAGGCCAAGTTTATGAAGGGCCTGAAAAGTGTCTTACGTTTGTAGAAGGAAGATAAGCAGGCTTCATCTCATATGCTGCCCATTACTCATTTAAAATGCATTGCAACTGCCAAAATGAGGGCATAACCTAACTGTCTGCATTTTCCCAGTTTTGTTCTTAAATACATATGGATGGATTGTTGGCAATCGAGAACATTAGAACTGCAATGCATCTTACAAGTACAGGGTAAAGGCCACTTTAAAAGGGGCATTCCTTCAAGACTGCACAGTGTACCACATACTCTAGTCCTTTCCTTGGCATCAGCCAGTAAGTATCTTGAATCCTGGTCTGAACAGCTCAGACAATATGCTGTTTGTGCACAAATGCTTTACCCTGAGCTTCAAAGCAGACTGCTAATATTAACAAAGGAGGCAGGCTAGGGGCAGTCATTATGGAAAGGAGGAAAGTGCTTTTTCATTACATTCTGCCATCTGTAACGGTAATGCAATTGGAACCTTCCGAATTTTAGGGTAGCAAGTTTATATCGTGAAGAGCTTTCTTTCCCCAGCTGAAATGTTTAATTCTTTTAGTAATGGCAAGCACACTTTCAAGCATGTGGGCAGCTGCATTCCACCACCCGCTTCCAGTTAATATTGAGCGTTTTACTCATGCCGGTCTAACTCTGCCCAAGATGTAACCATGCATCTGCGTCTAGCTTTTTTATGACAGTTGCCTGTTGTGTGTGCACCCTCCATGTCAAAAGGCAAAAAACACCTGAACTTCAGTTTGAAATTACAGCTTTTCCCCCTTCCTTGCGAATTTAGGACCAGCATCCTCCACCATGTTGTGCAGCAGGATGTTATTTAGGGTTAAATTCTCTAGGAGCCACAAATAACGAAGAAACGTCCTTTGGCATTTCCAGAGAATGCGCTTTTATAAAGAACAGAGATCTTGCCAACAGAGAAACAGCCTGGCTCCAAAGCCCCTTGACAACAAACTGCAGATTTGTTATGGGTTACAAGGCTGGTGCCGTGTAAGAGAGAGATTGCGGGGGGTGGGGTGTTGTTGGGGAAGACAGCTTTTAATTAAGATTTTTTAAAGTATATGCGTGTCATGGGGGAGCAAAAACAAATGTGTTTAGCTACAGTGGGGACTAGGTTATTTGAGAAAAGATGAAATGCAGTGATTTTACATGGGATTCATGAGGAGGAACAGAGAACAGGCTATCCCAGCCTCACCTGAAATTAATAGGGAACTTGAGTTTATTCAACCTATCTGCATTCTAGGCTTTTAAAATAGCATTCTACAAAACAAATGATCCACAGTAGGAGCTCAGGGAAACTGGCACAGAAGCACCATGTCAGAAGGATGGTCTTTATGATTAAGCTACAAATCCTGTTTTCTTCTAATTATTTGCCTCTAGGTAATTTTGCATCCCTTTGGAAACTTTCTCAGAGACCTGTTCTCCCCTGCAGAGGAAGGCAGGAAGCGCTCCAACGGAGCAAAGCTCAGGGAACCCAGGTTCCATTTAGATGCCAGGAAGCACTTGGGTGTGGAATGGGCTTCCACGGGTGGTGGTTCAGGCCCCATCGGTGAGGGTGTTAAAAGACAGGCTGGACATGCACATGGTGGGCATGTCATGAGCGGAGCCGGCTGGAGCCGGGGATCAGACTAGATGGCGGCTTGCTCTTTCTATGTTTCTAAATGCAGTACTTCCTAAGTTTAATAAACTTCTTTGGTAACAAAGAGGTTGATATTTTGACTCTGGAAGTTTTTTCACTCTTTTACTATGGTTAGGTTGAAGCTGAGCATGTGAGAAATATCACACGAGACTCTTCTCCCTTATTCTGATATTTGGGAAAGGCTTCTGATTTGTTTTAATATTTTAGCTTCTTTATTTTCACTCTGTTCTTTTGGCCTCTGTGTGTGGGGCATGCACCTAATTAGTAAATGGTTGACAGAAATGTACTTTGGCACTTCTTAAATTAATACATCAGTTGGATCCAGACTTAGAGTAGATCCACTAAAAATAGCTATTCATGATTAAAACTAGTATCAATAAGTCTATCCTGAGTTGAATTGAATCTGGATCTACCCCAAAGGGAACAAAAGGGATGAAATAACTATAAAAGTATGCAAGAAAAACAGGGTAAAAACACATAGCTGTATAGAAAATAGACTATGGCTTCTAAGCTATTTTAAGTTACTTTTCTTCCTCTTGTGATAAGATTACAATTAAATCAAAGCAGCAGGAACTTAAGTAAGAATTAGTTGAGAAGTTTCAATTCTAATCTTATTTAAATCCCCATGCACCATGTGCATGGACATGGATTTAATTTTATTAAATCCCCATGCACCATGTGCATGGACATGCACATGGTGGGCATGTTGTGAGTGGAGCCGGCTGGAGCTGGGGGTCAGACTAGATGGCCCAGGAGGCCCCTTCTGACTCACTCTGTTTCTGTGTTTAAATCAAGCCTGTGGGTTGTATCAACCACTAGTCCTTTTTACCATTCACAGAGTGTGAAAAACAAAAGATGTATTTTTTCCACCTGTTGTCTTCACAATTTTTCCACCAAAAAAGCACAATAAATTTCTGATACTAGGAGGTATTTTCTACACATTTATGTATTCAATATCTTGTTACTTCTGCAAAGATCAAGCTTAACTTTTGCACAGTGAGTTGCAACTGGCTGTAACATTTGATTGGGTGTGTGAATCTTAACTTCCAGCCTAAAGAACACCAGACCAGGAATGCAGGAAGTTGACAAGAGGCATGAATCATCATTATGGGCACACCCAACCTCTGCCTTGTGAAGTAAATAATTATCCATACCTTACAGCTAAGGTTTTGACTAAGGGTTAAAGTAAGGTAATAGAAGCCAGGAGCAGCATGCATCAATAAGCTAGGACTAAACTGTAATCGGAAGTGACTCACTAGAATATTTCAAAATCAACAATATAGGAATCCCACCAAATTAACAGATCACCCACAAATCAATTTCCTCTAAATTCATTACCCAAATCAATACCCAAGTAATTCTCAATCCACTCACTTCCCCCTCTACCAGTCAACTCATCCCTGTCCACAAATTCTCTCTCCCTGGTAGCAGACAATCTACCCAAAGCATTTTGTTGCTGTGTCTACCATCAGCCTCTCTTTCTCTGGGCACAATCAAGCCATTGCAGTGGGCTGTGGTATGGGCAGGCAGCCATGCTGAATATTCAGGGCACAACTGCACCTTATCTAAATCTGGCAAGGTTGTTGGTGTGGTTAACAAACCACCCAGACACATGGGCTATTTTGGGGTTGTGGGTGCTTGTTAAGAGTACCAAAATGCCACCCCTCACTGCATGTGGGTAACACAACACATGGTGGTTGCAGCTTGAATATTCAAAATGGTTGCCTCACCTGTTCCACAGTCTACCTCAATGGTGTTTAATCACATGAACTGGCCAAGATAAAGTGAGGATGGAGACAGGGCTGCTACAATATTCATAAATAAATAAACCCTAACCTTAACCCACGGTGAGCTGCAGTGACTATAAAAACTGACCCCCTCACACACATATGCAAGCATACACACACAAGATCACCCCACAACACTCTCTCTTTTTAAGGAACCCTCCCCCATTCACACACAGCTGCTTTACTTCCCTCCACTCCAGTTAGTCTACTGCCCACCTTCTCACAAAATCCTACCAGAAGACTGGCAGTCCTTTCTGTTTATTTCATTACATTTTTACCAGAAGGTCAGCCCTGCAGCACAGCAAAGCACTGGCCTCTAGGCACCCACTGCATTTATGTCCTAAGAATAGCCTTGGGCCCACATGCCCAAAGGCATTCACTCTGCAGGATATTTAAAAATTTCAGTAGCAGAAGGGCACCAGGGGAGATGTCTCCAGGCTATGCAGATCTATATAGATAAGCAAAGCACAGGGCTGGGGTTGTGCAATGGTCAACAGTAATTTAACCTATTTGACAAGGTCAAGTACTGATGACAGACTCCAGCCAAGGTGCTGGAGCTAATGGAGTTTGTGGCTTGGCTTAGAGGGCAAGTTCCACAATTACTTGCTTGATTCTAGATTATGAAGTATCTCACTAATGCCTATCAATTTCAGCAACCATCTTGATCATCCCAGAATGAAGGACATGGAATAATGGGCTTAAGTTGCAAGAAATCAGAATTAGACAAGTTATCAGGAAAAAGAACCCCATTAGAACAGTAGGACAATGGAACCAATTACCTAAGGAGGTTGTGGGTTCTCCCACACTAGAGGCATTCAAGATCCAACTGCACAGATATCTGAGTGGAAAGGTGTAACCTGATGTCCTGTACTAGCCCCTTCTAGTCCCCTTCCAACTCAACTATTCTGTGATTCTATTAAAATAATGGATAATTAGCTTTCCCATCTGTTTTCTATTATAATTTCAATGGTGTTTACCATTATAATGACCCTCTGAAGATAATAAGAAATATGAGCAAGCTGAACAACAATTCGAAAACTCCTTTGATATCTATGATAGGGTCAACAGTAACAAACTGCAAAAGGAGAGATTTGACTGCTACATTAAAAGTATGGAATGAGTGCACAGGCTTTTAAAGAGAAATTACTCACGCTTGTAAGATGGAGGGGAACCCCATGGCCCAACAATGGGGTTTGCTTTAGGAGCATTCCAGGATTCTAACATTTTGCTAGAGGGCTATTTATCTTGATTTTGTTTGCATATTGTATTATTATAGGCTAACTGTAGATTATATCATTTGCTTGACTTTCCTGTACATTACTATTATTTTCTACAATGAAGGTCAGACATTCACAAACTGAAATCTCTTTATACATTTGTGTCTGCTTAGACTACTGTTCCCCCAAGATAAGCATAAAAGCAAGAAGGAAGCATGGGTTTTGAACCTGAATACTCTTCAGTTTCAGACAGAAAAGACCAAGATTTATTTGTATCTTGGGGATACAACAGTGCTATAAGGAAATATATGCAACATCCATACATGACTGAGTCAACCAATTTTAAAAGGATATTAGTTTCTTTGGGGCAACAACAGTGCTATAAGGAAATATATGCAACATCCATACATGACTGAGTCAACCAATTTTAAAAGGATATTAGTTTCTTTTGGGATGTGCAGGGATGCCTTGCAAAAGCTAGACAAAGGCTATAGAGACTTCTCTCCCTTTTTCCTCCACACGTTTCCCCTTTACATTAGACAGCTAGAATAGGGAAAGGGTTAATATACCTCTTCAAAGGATGTATAATTGGCATAGAGACCTCCACCTCTAAACAGCTGTGACAATATTATATATTATTAATTAGCACAATATGTTCAATGCATGCATGCAGGTTCTGCAACTCTGAAATGTCTGAATGTTGTAGCCTGTGCTTTGCAGAGTCTGAAACTTTTGCTATAGGGCACAGAGAACAATGGAGGGATTCTTGTATAATCTCACAATCATTTCTAACCTTGGAAATGAGTTGTCCATTTCCACCCAGTAATTTTTCAAAGGGGTAGGCCTACATCAGGAAAGAAGAAATGCATCTTTATTTTACAAAGGCAATAAAGCCAACTCTGCCTTGCACTGAAAGTGATACAATGCAGAGGAACTTTTGCATCCTCTGAATTACATTGCTTTCAATGGGATCTGCATTCCAAAGCAAAGGGGCATTGGACTGATTGCCTCATAGATAGGCATGAATTCCCTCTTTCTCTCATACCTGGCCAGCAAAAGCATGGACTGCAAGTTTGCAAAGAGACACTCAAATACAAAACAAAACAACAGGGAAAAGTGGTGGATTTTTTTCCAGTGAATGTTTCTGTGCTCCCTGAAAGGGCAACTTTTAACTTGCAAATTGCATGTCATAAACGGTCAGCAGAGCACTAATGCTATGCCATTCACCTGCCAGGAAAAGCAGAGAAGGATTAAAAAAAAGGGTGAGAGTGCACACATGGCACATTTTCACTTATACTGACCAACAAGTTCCTGGGGATCTCTCTTCTCCAGTTCTGAAAAGTCCTAAGTAGAAAGGAAACAAACAAAATATTAGCATAAGTAATTAAAGGCATGTACTGTCCAATGCTATGCTGTAATCTGTCTGCCCTGACCTGGTACACTCCAGAACATACCTGGAGGGTACCAGGCTGGGGAAGGCTTCTATAAATATACTTTAGATTACATGTATAGACTGTAGATGCCAGAGATGCAGCTGAAAGCTTTATTTGAGATGACCCTATATCGGTCAACTTGAACTGCAGAAGTGCTAAAATTCAAATTAGGCTCCCACCCAAATGTATAACAGTTAGCAGTTTCAGCAACCAGTACCCATGGTACTGGAAAACTATTTCTGCTCTGAGGCAATTTAGGGCATTCTGCCTGCTCATTCATAAGTCAGCAAACGATCTATCCTCAAACAAGTAACACTGCATAAAATATTTCCATTACAATCATTACTGGGTGAGAAGTGTGTGTGTTTGCAGATAAAATTATTTGTTTCAGGGATGAGTAAGAACAAGCTATTCAGGACAAATGAAAGTCAGAAAAACAGGCTTGAAGAACAATTAGTTTCCTCTAATATAGATATTCAGTGACACCAACTATCAGTTTAATTTGTAAAACTTCAGGCCAAGGAAGTCTTAAAGGAAAGATTTACTCAGAATACTCCTGAGAATATTCTGAGTAAAGAAAATCACTATGCAGACAATGAGAAGCCAAAAACATCAGGATGAGGGAAGCAAGGCAAATAAAGGGAAAGGATAAGCAACAAGGAACACCAGTGGTTATTAAATTAACCCTAAAACAAAAGGAACTAAACAGTGGGAGCAGAATCATCCTGGCTCCATCTTCTCTTCCTCCAATAAATCTTTTGTAATTTGCCAAGATTCTTCCCAAATATCCACAGTTTCTCAAACACTAAAGCCATTCATTCAAATGGACAACTGTGGTCTTGTCGCCTAGCAATCGAACTATGTTACAACACTTCTATTTCACGTGAGCAAAGCAGGGCTTTTCAGAAGGCCAAGGTTCAGTAAACTAACTTGGAAATCTGCTCTGCCGAATCCAGCACAGCTACACACACAATTCTAAAGAGTCCCTGGGGGATTAAGAGCTGATGTTCTTTGTACCTCTAGCAACAGCAAAGTGGCTTTTTTGGCCTTTAGCTGAAAGAACACTGTGTGGCTACAAGATGGCATAGGTCCTAAAAACACAAGGCTATGGCTGTTTTAAAAAAGAAAATACATGTGGATGGGGGCACCCTCATTTCCACTTCGCCAGCTGGCTAAGGAATGACTTTGTTCTTTTACACTGAACTGCAGTAAGCTGGGCTGCAATTTCTCCCTAAGGTTTGTTTTTTATATAAACTACACAAATAGGAATTGCCTACATTTAACTGTGTATGAAAAAGGGTTCAAAATTGTAAGATGTCTAAATTCAGATACCTATACAGTCAAATTCTAAAGGAGAAAGGGGTATAATGGCATGGACATACTAACATGTTAAAATGTTGTGCAAGATACAAGGGAATAAATTTTCATAATGTTCAATCTTTATTTTAAAGATTACAGAGAACTTAAAATCTGGATATGTAGTAGGAGATATGTCAAGGACAAAGGTAAACTTGATGTACAAGTCTGTTAGATAATCAGCTGAAAAGACCTAAGAAAGGTATTGGCGATTAATTTTGAACACTGTGGCTGCAGCGTTAATTAAACCAACTATATGAATTAAAACCTCTTATATAGCCTAAAAGGAACTTCCAATCAACAACTGGATATCAAATTCACATTGTTTTAAAAGTAACTAAAATTAGCAGATGGCAAACATCATCTTAGAAGAAGCATTTATCCGCCACTTAAGAGAGGTGAGAATGTTACTTCTATGACATTTTTCACCAGCTATGACATACATATGCACCATCTAATCACAAAGCTTTGGACTGATATCCTGTGGAGACTTGTACTGGAATATGCAGTATTTGTCATTTCTCCCTTTCCGTTACAGCCCCCAACATGACCTCCAACACTGTTCTGGAGTGTCATGCTCTCTAGAGCACCATTTCAAGGAGCTACAGGGAGAAAAGGGAATCGGAGAAAATTATTGTATCCCTCCTCTAGGAGGGGAGTTTGTTCATAGGAACTCTGGATCCAAATACTAAAAATATACATTCCAGCTACCTGTTAATAGAGTAAGTTATCTGGATAGCAAATTTGGACATTTTTTTAAAGTCACATATTGTAGACATGGCTGTATCTATTTTTGACCAATAATGGGTTCATGACACATAAACTGAAGACTAAGCACCAGTCATATAACTTGCTCAGATATCACAGCAGTTGTTTTATGAAGGAGACTAACAAATATGGAACCAAAAAGGGATTTCACTCACAAATGCAACTTGAACCAACCTGAAGTTTACATTCAACCAACTGTTATGTCATTATATGCTGATGTAGAGCCAGTGTGGTATAGTGGTGAAGTGTGTGGAACCCTACAATATATCTGATTTTACTAATGATTAGCATCCAGATGAGACTAGTATTTTTAAAAGGGGGCACTCCTAATTTTTTTATGATTAGCCTCCCCCCCCCCAAGTTGTGGTTATGCTCAGGACATTTTTTTGGGAACCACAGGCACAAAAGGTTGGGAAGCTCTAGCGTAGTGTATGTGTATACTAAATATAATCTTCTATGAAGCACAACTCCCCAGACTCCACACTTCTAAAAATCAGTATTCAGGAAATGTACATCAGTATGACTTTTAATGACAACCTTGTTTGGCATACATAAGTTTCCACATATTATACAGATTTCAGTTTACATGTGGGTGAAGTGTAAAGCAGAACGTTTTGCTTTCCTGTGCAACAATGAGGGTGGGAGGAAAACTGCTGCAAGAAAGTCCAAAATATTTCCCATGGTTGTATCCTGTTTGCCAACTTTGTAATAAGACTGCAGGCCAAATGCCAAACTTAAGATCTAAAGCTAAACTTCTCTGGGGGTAAAATGCCAGGAAACAAAGCAGGTTATATTGCAGATCCTGCTAAGGGCAGAGAGAGAGAACATAAAGTATACCTTTGTAAATAAGATTTCAGCATGACAACTGTATTTATTCTGCAGAGGAAAGGTACAACAATATTGGAAGCATCAACTCCTTTAAGACCATAACACATCATATTGCTCATTCTACGCTTTACTTTTAAATTACATTTAAACTGTGTAAATCCACTGCAGAAAAATGGCAGATGCTCAAACAAACAAGATTTGGCAGAACAGAAATCACCTGAATCACGTGTCTTTTAAACAAGAGGAGTCCTTAAATGCACTCTTATTAGTCCACTCACCTGTTATCATCATTATTTACTAAATAGATGCTCTTCAGTATGGCAAGAATGACAGTAGCTATGTAAATCGTGGATTGCCTTTCATCCAGCAGATTAAAGTAGCTTAAATTGACTCTTGGAAGAAAGGCAGCAAAATACTAGATTTATCCTGGGAATTTTCCTCATAAGTAAACCCATTAAAAAGGCTTTATGGATTTCTGCAATATTTCTATTAATAACTTATAAATAACACAATACACAATGTAAGCTTGAGATTAGGCTTGTATGAACTGTCTTTTAAAAACTTTTACTTAGCAACATATTGAGTGCATATATCCAGAGTCTGACAAGTCTCAATTAGCCCTGAAAATTAATTGGAACAGCTCTTTCCTGTAGAGAAGAAAGCTGTTTATAGATGACGTGAAATGCAGAAACTTCAGTATTCACTTTTAACCTGGATCTTCTGATATGTTTAGACATGTCTAATGTAAAAAACAGGTTTTTTTTATTTTTTTACTTTTCAACAAACAAGAAATAGCAATGAAGAACACTCTGTTCTTCTGGGTCAAGACAACAGACCTCTCAGCAAGGGGCATTTGGGAAGGATAGCTTTTGCTGGCAACTAATCCAATCTGAAATACCCTTCTCTCCCATTTGAAAGCCACACCACACCCATGTCAGCAATCCGTGGCATTCAACACTCGAGGGAGTCAGGAGTTTGTTACAGCTTGCAATCCTGGTAAGAAAGAACAAGAAGACACGCTGCGGACATGTCTCATCTTTGAAACATCTTGCAAAAGCTGCTTTAAGCTGTTTGTGAAATGCAACTACAAATTATTTTCCTAGGAAATAACTTCTTTATCTCCTTTTATAGTACAAAGAACTGGCCAGAAAGTAGAATTACAGAGAAAGGAATTTGGAGCTAATCTAGTCTAATCCCTTGCTCGATGCAGAATCTGCAATAAAGGATGAAACTACAGCATCCCTGACAGATAGACCACCCAACTCCTTTTAAATATCTCCAGTGACAGAGAACCTACCACCTCCTTAAGCAGTCTGTTCTACTGTTGAACAGTTTAGCAATAGAAACCTGCCTCTAGATTTTTGGTAAAAACCATTTCCCTGAAATATTCCCACTTTTTCTAGTCCTGTATTCTAGGGCAAAAAAAACAAAAAAAAAACAAAAAAAAACCAAGTCTGCTTCATCTTCTTCACGGCAATCTTTCAGATTTTTGAAGAGTGCTATCACATCGCTACTTAATCTTCTCCAAGCTAAGCATAAAAGTTCTTTCAACTGCTCCTCACAAGATTCCTTTTCCAGATTCCTCACCATTATGGCTGCCCTCCTTTGGACATACTCCAGTTTGTAATCTGTGGTGCCCAGACCTAAACACAGAATGCACATGCAGCCTGAACAAAGACTAGAGTGAACCTGTAACTTTTCAAGATCTGATCCTGGAGAGAAAGATTTAATTTCATTTCTAGATTCCCTTCTCTCAATGAAGAGATTAACAATTATTTCCAATAAACAAGCCTTAGAAGCTTGAAAAATCTTGTATGATTTTGCACAGCTGCCAGAAATTAGTTTTCTAGAGGGCTCCCTTGGGAAGGTGGTGGTGAGCTAAGGAGGCAATGCAAATGCATCAAGGACATGATCTGCTAGAAAGCTCTGCTATCAGTTACATTCCATCCACTCATAATTCTCTAGCCTCTGGGTTGACAACTAGTGGGCTGGATCTAACTGGGCGGTTGTCGGTTGGTGATTCCATATAGCCTAAGGCAGTATTTCAAAGCCTGACACAAAAGAGACTGTGCTTGAATCATACTGAACACCTCACTCCTCTTGCCCTTTTAACATGTTCAGAATAAAATTATATGCAGTAATTCCATTGTCATGTTTGGTTTAGGCTTTTTAATACCCTTAACAGACACAGGTGTGGCAATTAGGTTGGTCAGCTCCAGGAAACTGGTGGATCCAAATGTTTTTTTTGATAGCCCAACTGGATTTTCTTGTCTCACACGCTGGCAATTCTGCTGACTTCTGGAATGAGGAGTGGCTGACATGGTTGTTTCTGAATGTCCCCTGGGTGAAGAGTTAAGTTAGCTCCCCGGTGGTCTGAGGAACTAATAACAATGAAACAGCAGGGAAGAACAGAGGAATGATGACAGAAGAATCATGAAAAATATGATTGATGCATCCCAAGCTAGGCAACAGAGATTCCAAGTAGTTGTCTTTTACATCTTGGCTCACAGGGTAAAGGGGGGGATTGCTTAGTTCGTTGGGACCAGTTTATCAGGTATTTGGCATTCTTACATTTTGACTTAGATATTACAGTTGGAGCAATACCAGTAGGAGTAGCTTCCATAACTGCTTGTTCAGTTAAACTGAATAATACCAAGTTTTGCAGTCTGAGGATGAGATCAGAATGCAGAAAGGTAGAGCCAGCTATCGACGTACTTGATGCTTGCCCATCTTGGATAATAAGGGCATCCAGAGACAGAATAGACAAGTGAATGGTGGGAGTGGGAGAAATATCAGTGCAGTTGGACTGTTGTTTTCTGCTATTTTTAATTTTTAATGGTATACTATACATTGGAAGGCTATTTTGATTGTTGTGCTTGCTGTAAGATGCCCTGGAGTCCTTAAGACAAGGTATACATGCTTTGAATAAATATTCACCATTTCTTTATTTCTGTTTAGCTGGATCAAGTGTATCTTGTGTTCCAACTGAAGAAGTTGAATTTTATTCTGGTTCTAGGTTTTCACTTGTACAAATGGACTGAAGTGCATCTAAAAAGGTGAGATATTAACTGTTTAACCATACTTGAGGTAGTAAGGGAATCAGATTTAGAAAAATGTGTAATGTCTTATGTAAAGGAATAACACAATCCAAGACACAAATGAAAAAAGGCTGAATTGAAATACATTCAGTGAATGCAAAACCTTTCTACAACTTTGATTCCAAATTGAAAGGGTCTTAAAATGGGGAAGAGTTATACCTCAAGTAGTGGAATATTAGCTCTGCATAGCAAAAGGCCCAGGTTTGATCCTTGATCCTAACAGAGCTAGGAAATATTCCTGCCTCAAGTCCCAGAAGAGCAGCTATCAGTTCAGACAACCGAGTTACACATACTAATGGTTTGACTCAATCAAAGCACTACTTATGTTATATGACAAAGATGAAATTGACAAAGATGAAAGTAGGCATGGTAATTACATCTCAGAGAGTCTCTGTAAGGGGTGAGGTCAAAGAACCCATATGTCTTCTCACATCAGTCTACATGTGATTTATGCAGTATGATACAATATACTCAGATTATTCCCCTAGAAGTAATCTATTAGTCAGAGATCCATATCCTAGACCCATACTGAATTCGCAGTGAGCAGTCAAGAACTAGCATTTGATGGAGGTATACTGTCATAAAGCAAGAGATTTGAGAGACATAACACATTACAACATCTTATGAATGGTGCTACCTCAAATCCTTAACAAGGACACCTTTGCGAATCATGGACAGATAAATGCACAAAGGAACAGCAAAGAGATTTAGTGACTGAGACTACACCCATCCTTAAAAGATAGGTGATGTTGTTAGACAGCAAGGACTGCCACCCCTCAGCTACCTGAAGAGAACTGTGTGCTACCCCCATCCCAAATCTGTATCAGAGTTTTAGAAGGCAGTCATAGGGAACCAACTGTCCTGTCTTTCTGTTTTCTGCATAGTATTCCATGGGGAATGCTGTAAAAGGGAAGAACAAGTTATCACTCTAGCCCTCCAAACCGTATACTGAGACCAACCATCAGTGCCAACACTGAAGAATTAATTGGTTCAGGGTCAAAGTAAGAGATGAACATAGTTTCTACAAGTACTGTGGGAAGTTATGTTCTGAACAAGCTTTGATATGCAAATACAATACCTTCTAGAAGGTTGTCAGTACTGTATCAATTCCTATCTTCAGGACTCTGAACTAAAGTATTACCCCAATTTGATACTCCTAAATGAAAATAAGAGGACAGTAAAGATATGTCCGGAGAAACAGTATTCTGCAAATTCAGACTGACAGGCCTCTTTTCTATCTCCATCTAGGGGGTATTGTTTCTTCAAGGACTACCCAACTTCAACTAGACTTGCCCTGGGGCTAAAGAGGAAATTGCTGATTTGACATCAGTGTCTGAACTTGAAAAGCTTAGTAGGACATGTTGTTCTGTTTCGCAATGTGACTGGAAAGCCACAGAAAAGCAAGAAGCCTCCTGTAAAGACCTGAACTTTATTATCTATAACAAGAGCAGCTTGGTGTGTTGAATAAATGTTAATACAACCATTGGTTTTTTATGATTATACAGCATTTTGACACAACACATAGTTTAATACTGAAGGCAAAAAGAAACAAGATAAATCTTATAATCACCAACATGAATAGATAATCCCACTGACAGTAAACACTCTTCCCTACACAGATCTTGTGACTGGACAAGTCCAACTGGGAAAATCAGCAAGTTATATGGAAGCCTTGCTAGCAACACTTTTTGGTGAACCCTTGAATAGGCTCATACTTTTGAACATAAGGACTATCAATTCAGTTAAAACATATAAGTCAAGCATATGGCAGATAATAAACAAAAAACCAGGTGGATATTGACTAGTAAGGCACTATAAAAGAATTAACAATTATATATTGGACAAGAACTGAAAGGCCACACCGTGTTTTACATACATTTCTTCTAAGTATCTCTTGAAGGTTGTGGGGGAGGGGGGAACAACAAAACAGAGTAGTGTTTGATGCAGTGAGATGATGGGGTAAGCAAAGTAACCATGCACAGAAGCACTTACTATGCATGTGGAAGACTAGAGAAGACCGTTTGATTCTGTGCACATGCTAATTTAAAGCTTACTTGTACATTTGTAATAATTATATAAATGTGGAATTGTAATAGGGCATGTTAATCATTCTTGTGTTCTTGTATATCCAAAAGGCACATAAACCAAAGTCCTTGGTTCAATTTCTAGCATTTTCAGGCAAAATAAGAAAACGCAGCTTAGGTAGAAGTAAGGGGATAGATGTCTTGGAAAGCAACTGCCAGTCAAAGTGGGCAGTACTGTGCTAAACAGACAAATGGTCTAACTTGATGGCGTCAGATGAACATTCCACAGAATAAGTTTGCTCTGCTCTGTCCTTCCCTGCTCCCACCAACTAGGCTTGTAATGCCTTTTTTAACCTAGTGTACCACCAACATTCAGTTTCCAGCCTTGCTACTACAAAAACCATTTTCTCTTTAACTGTTGGCAAATGACAAAACTAATCATAAAGGTATTGGAAGGCTAGATTTTGGAATCTTTACTATGGATCAACATGGCTTACTTGAAAAAGCCCCCTAATATTTAGAGATTATTTTAATAGGAATATGCACTACAGATTTAGTGAATGGATGAATAACCAACCTCTTTATATTGTTTTTAATTTAAAAAGCCTGTTTACACAGTAAACAGGAAAATATTAAACTTATGTCTATATTTAACATAATCCTGTGCAATTACTAACCTCTATTAATTTCCTTAAACGAACCCTCTTCAGATCATCTGCCAGTTTTATTTGAACTCAAAAACAGTGCATATTAAATTATGGGTTTGGACGTGCCAGTAGGGCCAAGATGGTCAACCAGGCTAGTGAAATAGTGAAATAGTGCCACTGGGTGGACAAGGATGGTATGAAGCTTCTGCTGAATTTTTAATATGTTTACAGATATAGGCCCAGATTCACATTATAAAAAAATCAATAAAAGGTGAGACAGCGTAACTCAGCGAGAATTCCTTTATGGGTCTACAAGTCAACATTACAATCTAATGTTTAAGCTTGTCCATGGCATGATCACTTAGGCTACCATGACCTCCACTCACTGATTCAGGGCATCTATTACCACAATTATATAATATTCCAAAGGTGGAACCACTCCACAAACACTATAAACTAAACAACTACATATACACTGCTCCTGTGACTTGCTAACAATCATGATAATCAAAGCTGCACAAATCATTTGGGATCTTTTGCACATTGTAGAAAAATGAGGGAGCTTCCAACATGCCTCAGGAGCATAACAGAAGCTTTCTGCTTTATTTCAGAAACAGTGTTGCCAAGCGTGTATGTACTTTTTGTGTCTAACTGAAATCTCAGAATTGGCAATAACTTGAAGTAGTTCAATAATAAGACTTGCGGAGGTTTTGTGGGAGCAGCAAATGAGTAATAACATCGGAAAAAGAAAATCCGCAATAGCTTCACATGCATTTTTTAAACAGAGCTTTTATTTATTTATTTTTTTTACTGCAAACCAGTCCATTATTAGAAAAAGCTCTCTGTGCATGTCCTGAGACTTTGAGTATTAAAGTACTTGGATTGAATCCTAACAGAAACAGATTCTAGTACTCTATTGGACGATTACACTATCCAGAGAGGAACTCCATACTGCTGGCATCTCTGCAAAGACAGCTGTTATTTTCTTGTATTTTTCCTCCTCCTTTGTAGGTGACAGGAGAAAAAGTGTTTCTATTAAGTTTAATGAAGGCAGAAATAAAGCAACTGATCTGTAATACAATTTCCCAGAATGTTCATTTTAAAAAAATGTATGACTGTAGGTCTGGTTTACTCATGCTTTCTCTAACTTCAACATGAAACAAGGAAAAACCATTATGGAAATGGGGCAGTATATAAATATTAAGATAAATAAAATAAATAAACATTTCTGTGGTAGACAGAATGGGCTAATGAGCTATTTGCTATGTAGATTCTGCTGGCTTATTGTAAATCCTACTATCACCTAATCATCACCACAGGGTTGCTTCTTGTCTCCTCCCCAGGAGGAGCAGAGAAAAGACAGGATCTCCTATCAGATAAACCGACTGAAGACAACAGCAAAACATATGAAAGTATATGCTTAAGCCATTGACAGAAGCTACTGCAAAATCTTTTTGAACCCTAATAAAATACGCATCTTTTTCCCCTAAGTAGGAAGAGAATTCATAAATACAATTAAAGGATATACACAAGCCGGTATTTTATTAAGTATTGTTGTGAAACAGCAATCATAGGATCAAGGTGAATTACACAAAATGATCAAGATTCCAAGTTATAAGAGGTGGCATAAAAACAGACATTCTCCATTAACATTTCTATTTGTTCTTTAAGTCTTGAACTGAAGTGCACTCTTACTGAAGGTATATAATGAACATTAGTCAACTAAATCAAACTTCCATCACAGTTCTTGTTTTGGCAAGACATGTAGAGAGCTACATACAAAACTACCACAATCTAGGATTTTCAGCTTCTTGTATACTGTACATTTTTAGCATTTACTAGAAAATGGCAAACATAATTAATATCAACCACAGCAGTTGTTTCCTCTAAATCAAGGCCAGTTTAAGTGCATGATTCGTGTTACACAGAGAAGTGGTAGAACTGGGGCTACATTTGGTTTACTACATATTCTCTTTATTCAGACTAAACCCAAACTAGTCTCAAGCACTCTTAAAGACTTCGATAAGGGTACATGAAACCTTTCAACAAAACATATTTACACTGGAAAATAGGAAATCTGATAATTTAGAATATGTTTCTAGAATTATACTATAGCCTTTCAGAGAACTGCAACATTTTTGACTGTTCATATTATATAGCATCAGAACTCAGGCAAAGCACAAGAAGATCGCATACGCCTGGAAGTTAACTAATTTCTGCTCTGGAAAGCTAGCTCACTTGCTTCTTTCAATGTTTAGGAGTTGAGCTATTGATATGTCTTTCAAAACCTCCTCCCTCCAAGGCTCCCAACAGGACTGAGCACCAGTTTGCCAGCAACAGAAGATGCAAGTAATGAACTAAGTCATACTATTCAGTTTTACTGTGTATTCCCATCCCAGCATAACACTCTTCAAAATACCTTTAGGTCATCAGCCTCAGGTTTTTCAGTCTCTGAATCGTCATCTTCCTATAAGACAAAGAATTTACAGGATTAAGCTTTAAAAAGTGGGCTTAGCCAGTTCTTGCATGTGTGGCAAGGGGCTTGCATTAAATAGCCCAGTTTCACTATTTCTGCTGGCCTATTGTTTGCATAGTCTTTCCCCCACCCCTGATAAAACATCTATTCAGATAAAAGGTGGTATGGACAAGACATCACTATTTCCAAGTAAGCAGGTATCTCTGTAGATTCTCAAGGTCCACATTAACATTTGATTTCTCAAAAAAATAAAAAACCCTGACAAAAAGGCAACAGACAGGAAAAATAAAAACTTAGATCATATCGGAATTCTTTGACACTTTAAAATGCCAAAACAGTCCATAATGAAAGGCAATTATAAAGACAAGATCTCACGATGCTAGCAGTTAGCAACACCTTCCTGATTTTGTGAACTACAAAGCACTGTTACAAGCCAACAGAATGCACACCTCTAAAGAGGACAATCAAGATGTTTGATATGATGGAACAAATGCAAGAATGAGAAAGACACAATTGTTTCAGATGATTAGCTTACAAGTACTGCCTTAAAGCTGCCTTGCTATCCAGTAGTTCTCCTCAGATCTTTGCCGAAGATCACTCCTGTAGTTCCTCAAAGTTGCCAATCTTTCTCAATGGATACTAGCTTTTACCAGTTATCACCACACCCATTTGTGTCTCTCTGCAATTGAGGTCCCCTACTTTTTGTGTGTACAAAAAGAAAAATCTAGAATCACAACTATAGAAATGTAGTTCTGACCCACCTCTGATACAAAGGATTGCCTAATATTTAACAAGAATATCATTTTAGCCATGTTACATAGAACCTAAAAGTAAGAAACCCACTCAATCTCTGTTCTCAAGAACACAAACAATTGATACTACTATTCAAGTCTAAAGCCAAAGCCACAGCCAAGACAATAAATACAGGGCTATGCAGAATGAGGTCATAGCCTGAAGACTGACCTCACCTTGCACTGAAAACCTCTGGAGAAACCATTTAGAGGATAGGGCTGAGATGTCACAGATATGCTGGTGATACATAACCTTCCCTCTCCTATGCTGGTGATACATAACCTTCCCTCTCCTTTCTATCCTAGGGAGAGAGTGGAAAGCCTGAGTGTCACAGTTTTGGCAAACTGACTATGAACGACGTAGATGTACAACCTATCCTAGTGGGGATTTTACTCCCCCTTAAGAATACTGGAGTGATTCTGGGGTGGACATTTACCCCTTGATTAAAGTGATGTTGGGAAGCTATGGGAGCCTGTATTGACCACTACAGTACTACCTATATAGGACTGCCTTTAAAGACAATGTGAAAACAGGATAGTGCAAAAAGCAGCTGCCAAAATGTTGGTTGACATGCAGTGACTGAACTACATCATACTGATCCTATGTCAACTGCACTGCCTACACATTCATTGTCAGGCAGAATTTAAATTATATGTTAAACCCTTTTACAGCTAGCAGTGAAACAGGTTAACTTAAGGACTGTCTTCCTCTTTATAAACTTTCCCAAACCTTAAAATTGGCTTTGGAGGACCTGCTCTCTAGCTTGTCTCTATTATCTAGTCTATCCAGTGGTTGGCAGAAATTGGGGACAGGATCTTTGACAGTGGCATTGCAGCTATGGAATATCATCCCTAGGGACATCTGGAGAGCTCCCTCTCCTACTACTCTTTAAAATGGGATGTAAAACTTTTTTTTTTAATTAAGAGAGGCATTTGCTTTAATTTTCTACTACTGATTTACTGACTCCATATGAATAATAGAAAAAATAGTGTTTTTATTGACACATACGTTTGCATGCTGCGCCAAGTACATCTTATTTAGAAATGGGAGACAGGTATGAAACAAACAAATCCAAATTCTGGTACAATATGAAAAGGGCATTTTCTCCAGCCTTTCTGTATGAGGCAGACTACAATTCAGTTTGTTCTCACAAGTAGCTTACCCTGAAACAGAGCAATTAACTTGGATGAGGGCTGTCAAGAAGCTACTTTATCCTCATATACAGAGAAACTGGGAATGATTCCAGCCACTTACTCCCTGCTTCCCCCACATTATAGGGAAATGCCTGAAAAAAGATTGTGTGGTTATTTTAACTCAGTGGTTTCAATTAACAAGGTTGTAAGACACAGCTTATTTAGATGTCCATGAGCTCTCTTGAATTTGACATCCACTTCTGAAGAGAAGAAACATGTGACCAAACATCTACCACGGATCTTATTGCGTGTAGAAGAGAATGTCTGGAATTCATGTTTCAGCAAACCTTTAGAAAGTAGGCAGGAAGAAGACTGACTGCCCTGACCTATGACATTAACTCAGACCAGAATGCAACTTTGACCCCTTATTGCTTCTCAATAAAGCACTTATGAATAAAATTTTATTTGTAAGGATCCTATTACCTCTGCATCTAACCACAGTTATATGTAAGCAATTTTGTCAGAGCAGACAATAAGAACACTGACACAGACAAGAGGTTAAATGTTGAAGTATTTTGCATCTCTACAAGCTAGAAAAATATTTTAAAATGCACATGACCCAAGTTGGAAATACTCCCAGAAACAGGCTGTGGATTGTAATTATATACTATAAAATGAAAAAAACTTTAGAAAATTTGTCACCGTATGCTGTTGTAAGTTGCTATTCAAGTTTCTAGCAATTTTAGAACACTATTTTACAGACACTGTTAAATATTATGCTCAAAAAGGGAAAATATTAACCAAAGAAAAAATGAATTCTTGCGAAAAAACCAGAACAATCCTGTTCCCCCTTTGACAAATTCTTGAATACAGCTTATATGATCACAGTCTGGCACAAATAATTCAGGTATGTGAAAAGGCAACAGGGAAATGGTTTTAAAATCTGTTATATTAATTATATTATTGAAGAAAACAACAATAAGTAATTTGAAGAAGTATAAAAGTGAGTTGTAGATCCTGTTTGTTCTTTTCTTTGTATATTTGTATTTATATTATATAATAGATGCTTTACATTGTTTCCTTTTTAAATATATAATATCAAATAAAACCTGAAGGGCTACAAATGCAATTCATTCATCTTTACATCAAGACAGAGGCTTGATCTTAAGGCTCTCTTGCAGGAACAAAAGACACTTTAACTTATTTAGGGTGGATATTTTCATGGACACATCTCCACCTGCTGTATTCCCTATGTCAAATCCCATCCTCTTCCAGATAGCCATCAGGTGTGGATATGGCAAGGCATGGGGGGATGCAAATAGAAAGGGGAGATAGAAAAGCTGCATTCCAAGCCAGAGTAAAGTAATGTGGTTAATCCATCCCACTCATGTAGCAAGAAATGGTGAAATGGAAAAGAAGGATGGGACCATCATGTAAAGGAGCACCCTCTCCAACAAAGCCAGACTCCTGGTCTGGCATTAATCTCTCTGGAGATTTTTTTTCTCTAACTATTTAACAATTAAATTTGCTCCTTGAAGTTTTTACAGCTAATTGAGAGCATGGGCTATGTATGCCATAAAGAGCAGTGTCAGTAGCAACAGACACTGACCAGGTTCATACAATCATAAAGGTAAAATAAGCCACAAAGGATCCCTCCCTAGCACAAGTCATGGATTTCAGGGTAGTTTATAAAAACCTGCACCTAGTGAAAGTAATCAGGCTAACTAGGTGACGTGCAGGAACAGGATCATATAAACCCACCCATTAATACCTAGAGCAAAAGAATTTGATATAAACTGGGTTGCCAAATGTATTGTAGCTAATGTTTTAAGATATTATTCCATCAACTGCATAAGCTAACACCTGTGGTAAGCCCATATATAAACAAAAGTAGAGAGGAAGAGATGAGGAGCCAGCCTGCCTATATTTCATTTTATTGTGGAAAGGATAGTTTTAACATATAATAAGCATTAAATCAACCAATATAAGATCAAGTACCTACCGACTGTCTACTGTTTTCATCGTCATCATCATCATAACCATCTTCCTCTCCCTCCATTTTACTGAAGTCATCTTCTCCATAGCCTTCAGACACCAAGCCTCCTTTTTCTTCTAGCCCATGCAGAATTAAAAATACAAATAAGGAAGAATTAGAAGCAATCTAACATTCCTATCGGAATTTATGTAGAATATAGATACTGATTTAACAATAATACATATAAGCATATATATTAGAGAAGCACTACACTATTAAGTGCTCCAGTAATTACAGGTCTTAAGGCAGATTCACACTCTCTACAAGATCAACTACACTCTTATGTTATTTACTTAGTTTTAAAGTGCTGTTGTGACATTTGTTATATTGCATACACTCAGAGTGGAATGTTTTAAAAAATCGATGTAGTATTGTTGATAGTTGAATATGCCACTGTGAAAGAAAGAGTGTGGAGAAGAATGGCTTAAAAAGTACCAGAAATCTCAGAAAGACAAAGAGGATTCCTGGGACTATATGCAGAGTGGTAATAGTTCGATGGTAAAGCACACAATTTGCAAGCAAGCTGTCATTGGCCGAACACCTAACAAATCCTCTTAAGCAGCAAGACTGAGGAAACCGTGGAGAGCAACTACCAGCTATAGCAGAAAAGACTTAGCTAACTGGATTAAGTTTAGGACAGTCACGTAGATCCGAAGCAATCCTCTAACACCCAAGAAGTCTAACAGAAGAAACGCGAGAAGAAACCCCTTATTCCTTCATCCCAGAGAAACAGGATGTGCTTCTTTCACCGAAATGGCAGAAGGAAAGAAAGACTTTCTTTTGTACCCAACACGGACTCCAAGTTTGGCTTGGAGCTTTCCCGAACGGGGCCGCGGTGGAAGAACGAGCCGAACGATGCGAAATCCATTATCGCCCCACCAAGACCTCACCTGTCCCTGCTGCTCGCTCGCTGCCCACCCCGCCCGCTTCACTATCCGACTCGGGCTCAGAATCTTCCGCGTAAACCGCTAAAGATGAGAGAACGCTTTTCTTCGCTGCCGCCATTTTGCCCAGCTAACCTCTCAATTGAATTGCCTTCCGGCGCAAGAGAATGACGCAGCATATCGAGAGAAAGAGGGAAGGTAGCCATAGCAACCACTCTTCCCTCCCTGGCCCTAAGCCCCCGATTTCTCCAGAGGTTTTTTTCCCCCCCTTTGCGGAAGTGCGAGAGAAAACATTATTTGGGAACCGTTTTGTGGGGTTCAAATCAGACTAAGAGAACGTTCGGTTTTAGGTAACCGGCTCTTTAAATATTTCAGTAGCGTCATCAGCCTGCGCTGGCGGCGCTGTTGGAGGTTTTGTTGCTGCGGAGAAAAGCACATGCGCGTTGGTTAGCCGGGCAGCAGTCAGGATTAAGGCTGCGAAAGAGGGATGTGTCTTGGAAGACCTGAGAAGGACGTGGCGGGGCACGAAGCAGTATAGCTTCTTGGTGCTGTAAAAGTAAAACATTTCGGCCCCACAGGGCCGCGGCTGAGCGTGAGCGGCTCTCTTCTCCAAGGGTATTGGACTGTCGAAATCGCCTCTGCCTCTTCCGGGTAGTTTTATCCCTGGTCAGAAGCGGGCCTGAACTCTCAAAGTACCCACCCCCTCCCCAGATTGTTGCTGCTTGTTCCGGTCTAGAAAGGCGCTTTAGAGGGCTAATAAAATGATGGGAATTAGGATATCGAAAGTCGTCAAAGCATACTGTTAAAGTTACAGAAAGACTGGTAGTTGGGTTTCGAAGAATTACTTCAGTTTTCTCCTTTCAGAAGGCTGAAGATGAAGATATGCTGACGATTGTATACATGAGTGTAAGGTCAGTCTTTCAAAGCTGTAATTTAGTTTTAAGAAGCAGCCAGAGAGCTGCAGTGGGCTAATGGAAGAGGAGGGCAAACTGCAACAAATGGCATTAGGAAACTGGAAACGGGCGAATTTGATATGATATATACGTTGATCATAACTGAATTATGAAAAGTGACAGAAAATGTTCAGTTCTCCGATGTCTTTGCCAGATCCTGCCTATGTATAGGCTTTCTTACAGGTTTAGGAATATTAAGAATCCATAGGTTTTACTAGATTGGCAAAGGTAGCTGAAATTGTTGCTAGCTGTGTGAAAATATAGACAAAGTCAGATGCATCTGAATGTTGTTTAGTTTGTATTTTAAAGAAAAAGACACTCTGATGAGACAGATTTCTTGTGACTAAAAGTAATGGGTTGCAAAAGCTGAAAATAAGTGCCTGACATCCTTTCCTCATTTGTACTTTGAATTATCCCCAGCATCTCTCTGTAAGATGAGTAACTTCTCTTCCTCAAGACTGGAAGACAGAGTTCGGCAAACTCTGAAAAAAGTCTTTGGATTTGACTCTTTCAAGACCTCATTACAGGAAAGTGCAACTATGACTGTAGTGAAAGGTAAATTTCAAATCCATTTCTTTGCAAATTGTAATAGGATTGGAAGATTTTATTTTCATTATTTTATATGCTCTCCTAAACGCCACAATTTCCTGGTTTCAGCTACACATAGATTAAAGATAACATTGTTCCATGCATTTATTTAGTATTTTAATTCTACATAGTAAACAACACTGGTGGAAAGGCAGTACAGTTTTATAGGGATGGATACTGTACAAAGAAGTATTTCAATGTAGCTGAAGTTTTCCTGAACAAATTTTCCAAGGCCTTTAGGCTCTAGATTTTATGCATTTACGAAAGTCTCTTTTAAAGTAAACATTGAAATTCTTGGCTAGGTATATTGTTCAAAGTAGACTTACCTGACAGTGAGTGTCATTAAACAATGACATTAATTAATTCCAAGTAGACAAGAATTTTGCTATCAAATCATTAAATTCTTGGTGCCCCAGTTTTCTTGTACGGTTGACTAGAAAGTGCTGGGAACATTGAGACTACCTTTTTTTGGTATAAGCATGCATAGAATTGCATCTCAAGGTGTCACATCAGAAAGTAGGGAGAACCTTTATCTGTTCATAGCCTTTAAAACATTGTAGTAGTAAATGTCAGATTTCATAGTCACTAGACTGAACTGTATTTGTTCTGAAAATCTGTGAGATACAGAGCATAGAGCAGTATTTCCCTCTTTTCTCTCAGCGCACTTCAGTTAAACCCTGGAACTCTTCAACTGTCTTTTGTTTACATCCAAATGGGGAAGTTTGGAGAATAATCAGGCTTACTCAGACTTAGAGTCAGAACCACTGAAATCAGTGGGAACTAGGTTACTCTGCTTGTTCCATTGATTTTGGTAGGCCTCTTCTAAGCATGACTAAGTCTGATCTAAGTCGATAGTTACTAGGTCTGGAAAATCCAACCTTAAACTAAGCTTTACTGCTTGCAAGGGAACCATGGGCAATGGGGAGGTTGTAGTCCCAGCCTCCCAGGAGACAAGAGAAGGGCCAGTCTGGCCCCATTGATTGGTCAGAGAAGGAACAGGTGCAGGGAGCTTGTTTACTATCTTTCTACTAGTTGCTTGGCATTGCAGAACTGAAGGGAAGCATGCTCTGATGCCATGCATCAGCAAGAGGACTAATGTTGCTGCAGTAGGCTGAGGAGAAGAATTTGAGTATTATTATGATTCGAATATTATTTATTTAAAAGGGGGGTATAAATTTTAAATAACAAATAAACAATAATTTCAAACCGTGTTTTAAGATTTGGTCCTTTCTGAACCTGACAACCATAGTTTCCTTGTATGGACATAACAGGCAGTTATGGTTAATTGAAGACATACTGGAACTGTTCATATTACAAGGTAGGCCACTGTAGTTTATTCCCATAGTGAGGCTGCAGTATGTGCAGGATGCATTTTGAATATGCAGCCCCTGCTTGAGAGTTGCCATGTTGTGAGAAGCTGAGGAGTGTGTGTTCTATGAGGATTAAACAAGCCTTGCAGAACCCCTGGACTGGTTAGAATGCGTGGCTCACTATGCATTAAATAGCCCACCACAAACTGCATCATTTTGTTGGAACCTAGTCGTTGGCTTATCACAGTGTGCTGAGAAGGGATAGGCAAAAGCCTTGAATGCTGCATTGTTGCCTTTGCAGGAGAGAAGGATGTCTTTGTATGCATGCCCACTGGGGCAGGTAAATCCCTGTGCTACCAGCTTCCCGCGGTCCTGGCAACAGGCATCAGCATTGTCATTTCACCTTTAATTGCATTGATTCAGGTAACATCTCCTGTTATTTGTGAGAAGGGCATCTGAAAGGATGGAGGAGGAGGATTTTCCAAAAAGTGTATGTCGTGTATCGCTTAGAAGACAAAAGTAAACTCAGATTACTAAAATTAAATATTTTTATTATCTGAATCTGCCTTATCTGTAGTACTTTGTTAGCCAGATTCAGATTAATAGTTATATTTTATTGTGTAGTTCAGTGCTGATGAATTATAAGGTGAAATAAACAGTATTCTTTTTCTGTTTTTTCTAGCACTCAAAACATTTTGGTGGGCTTCCAGTTATTTGAGTGAGTGAGGCTTTACAGTATTTGAGCTGCCTTCAACCTTGTGTCCTCCAGATGTTTTGGGCTGCAGTTCTCACAAACCTCAGACATCATGGATAATAGTCAAGAATGCTGCAGGTTGCAGTTCAAAATACCTGGAGGGCCCTGGTTCAAAAAGTTTGTTGCAATTGTTCTGAATAAACTGTATCGAAACTAAGATTTTTACTGAGTTCCATGTAAATAAAAATATGAAGAATTAACACAATTTCTTCCTTTCGCAGTCAAGTGCAAAAGTATTTTAAAATAACTTTAGAATTACTATTTTAACTTAATGAAAACCATAAGCTTGTTTATCTGACTTTCTGCAATTAACAATACATGGTTCTGACTTTTTATTAGATAAGGCAACAGTTTTCAAGCAGTTTTTTTAAAGATAATAAGTTTTAAGGCAATAAAATGATATGTCAATATATTTTGAAATCAGGACTAGTGGTAAAGTTGGTGGACTAATCAAAGTGGTAAAGTGGACTAATCATTAATATGTCTACATTGTAGCTATTTTGGTAGAAGGGTTTTTCCCCCAAAGCAACTTGCTCTTTTTCCACAGGACCAAGTAGATCATTTACTGTCACTCAAAGTCAAAGTAAGCTCTTTGAACTCCAAGATATCTGCTCAGGAAAAAAAGACCATCTTAGCTGAATTAATGAGTGATAAGCCCCAGATAAAGCTCTTATACATCACACCAGAAATGGCAGCATCCTCTTCCTTTCAGCCAACATTGGAGGTTCTGTTGTCTCGAAACCTTCTCTCCTACCTGATAGTTGATGAAGCACACTGCGTCTCCCAGTGGGGGCATGACTTTAGGCCCGACTACTTGCGACTGGGCTCCTTGCGTTATCGTGTACCAAACACACCATGCATTGCCCTGACTGCTACAGCTACTAAGCAGGTTCAGGATGACATTGTAACATCACTTAAGCTAAAGCAACCTGCTGCTATTTTCAAGACACCATGCTTCAGGCCCAACCTATTCTATGATGTACAGTATAAAGAGCTCTTAACGGATCCCTATGAAAATCTGAAGGATTTCTGTTTGAAGTCTCTTGGACAGCAGAATGACTCAGGGGTGAGTTGAAACTTAGAAAAACGCATTTGATAATAAGATTTATGTTTTGTCTGTCTTAAACTATAACCAGCTTAAATTCTAGGGCAGAACGGTGGATTGAAATACATTTGCTTTATAAAGAATAAGAGGGAAAATAGCTGAAAAAATACAAAAATATGGCAAATGGCATATTCTGTGTCTATTAATAGAGTTTTCCCCACTGAAAACCAGGGTACCCAAATGAAAAATAAATGTACTGTTACACAAATGACATGACTTAACCTGATTTTACCCATATTTACACAAAAAGTCATATGTAAACAGCTAAGATTCCATAAATAGCTATCTAAGAGCTGACTGAAGACTTGTAGTTATGCTCGCCCACATTCTCGCATGCAGAAATGGAGACATTTAAGCTTCCTGTCTCTGTGTACTGAGATTCCTTTGAAAACAGGGATTGTACCATTGACAGCCAGCATGATCTTAGTTTTCAAAGGTCCTCTCTCCTTGGGTTTGAAAACATTTGCACACGGGGTGGTGGTAAACCAATGACAGTCCTTCCAGTCCATCACTTGCGTACTTTGAAAGGGCTGTCACTAGCTGTCAAACTGCTGACTATGAAAAGGTTTACCTGAAAAAAGGTGTGGGGAAGCAGCAATGAATGCAAAAGGGTTTGTGATCATGGTGAGGGTAGGGTAGAAAAGTTGGTACTGTTGCAGCATCATTTGAAATACCTGCAGGAGGACTGATTGGGAAGGAATGGGAAAACAACCTGTAGTGAGCCAACTCGTCTGTAACTTTAGGTCTATATGGTGCATACATAGAATATGCACATTGTCATCCATAGAGACATACATCTGAAAAGCTTTGCTGGCCTTCTCTGATACCTTGTTCTGTAGTACTATTGAATAATGTTGGATTTTCTTTTTATACTTGAGGTGATAGTCTCTATTCATCCTCTGCCTGCACAGGGTTACTCTGGCTGTGGAATTGTATATTGCAGGATGAGAGAAGTCTGTGAGCAAGTGGCTATTGAGCTAAGCTACAGAGGAGTGAAAGCCAAGGCTTATCATGCAGGTAGTAAAAGCTATTTTGCTTTGAAAGTTAAGTATATGTTATGTATGCAGAATAGTTGACTAACCTATATTCAGGCCTTGGGGTCTGGTCAGTAAAGTACAGTGATAAAGACTGTTCATTTCTTGGCCTGTTTTGATATACAGTATGTCTTCAGAATACAAATTCAGGAGTCACTAAATTTTTGTAACAGAGTCCTTACCAAAGCATAGGTCTCCAGGGATGATGGATTTCCATCTGGAGTATTATTTATGATGATGTGAAGGTGCTTTATCCCATCTGATCCTTCATCTATATAGCTGAATACTGTCTGCCACAGCTATTAGTTGCTCTGAAAGGCTCAAGAAGAGGCCTTTCTCAATTCTGCTGCCTGGGATCCTTTTTTCAACAGAAGATGTTGAGAACTGAACATTGGAAATTCTGCACACTGTGCATGAAAGTTTTGCCACAGTAAACCATATATGAACATCTTTTGGTGCCACAAGTGATGCAAGATACAGCTCTTAGACTAAGAGCATATCAGCAATCATGCTGGTAAGAAAATGGCTAAGAAGCAACAATTCCCAGTCTGACATAGAATATCATTACTCCTGTGACTCAGCAGGTGCCCTCTCTAATATCTTTATTTCTTGCGTGTTCTTGCTTTACCCTGGTTGAAGCCCTTGCAAGTGATTTCTTCCCGCTGAATTTTCAGCACAATTACTGAATCCTAATGACCATAAAGTTTAATGTAATAGAAATAATCTCTTCAAAACAATCATGTAGCATTATAAATATGTGTGAGAACTTCCCTTGCAATTTTTATGATGGCCAAAATTGATCTAGTGATGGCAGGACAGAGTTACAATGTCCTCCTTAAACAGGGCATCAGTACAGGTGGGGTATTGAGGAAGAGTAGGCATTTTTACTGTATTACTGAAAAGACATTGCAAAACCAGATAGTAGAAATGTGTATGAAATGCCACCATAAAAATAGGCTACAGCTTTTTGTGTACGAATGGCATCCCCCATGTTCCTTTTCTATTTTGAGTTTACTTCAAGTTCATCTCTGCTTTTGCTGATATTTTTTGTCCGTGCCAGGCTGGAGCCACAGGCAGCTGTATGAGGAACCTAGCAAGGTGTGTTCTCCAATTTATGAAAGCTGGATTCTAGAGTGTTGCATAGAGGAATTTCTGCTCTCTCGGCCTGGCTGACCTCCTAGTCTGGGCTAAGCTGGAGCCTGCCAACAGTAGTGCTTGATATTGGACATTGCTTTTCTCTTCTTTTTCTGAAGGTGGTCTTGGATCTAAGCATACAGAATCATGGCTGTGCATTTGGTTAGATTCGGGCTTCAGGTCATGAAGTTCCTATCCTCAGACGCATAGACATTCATTTCATACATAATAACAAAACAGTATATTTATTTAAAACTTCTCTATGCTGCCCCATCGCAACAAAGCCTCGGGGCGGCTCACAACATAATTAAAGACATATAAATAACACTTAATACAATAAAGATTAAAAAGCCCGGTAACATCTCGGCTTAAAAATTTAAAATCCTATAAATACATAATAAGTTAACAATTAAAATAAGATTTAAATAAAAAGGTCTTAGTCTGGCGCCGAAAAACAAATAACAACGGCGCCAGGCGGACCTCTCTGCGGAGCACATTCCATAGGTGGGGCGCCACTGCAGAGAAAGCCCTCCTCCAGGTACTCACCCTCCTAATATCATTCACGGAGGGTTCCCAGAGAAGGGTATCTGTTGCCGATCTCAAGGGGCGGGAGGGCATATATGGACGCAAGCGTTCCTTTAGATAACCAGGTCCCAAGCCGTTGAGGGCTTTATGGGTCATCGCCAACACCATGAATTGGATCCGGACTTCAATCGGGAGCCAGTGAAGCTGACGGAGAACTGGGGTTATATGAGAACAACACCCAATCCCCGTCAGCAACCTGGCAGCTCTATTCTGCACCAATTGAAGTATCCGGACTGTCTTCAAGGGTAGCCTCACGTAGAGCACGTTACAGAAGTCTAATCGGGAAGTTACCAATGCATGTGTCACTGTTGCCAGGCAGTTGTTCTCCAGGAAGGGACGCAGCGGATGGATCAGCCGAAGCTGAAGGAAGGCGCTCCTCGCCACCGCTGTCACCTGAGCTTCTAGTGACAGCTCAGGTTTGAGGAGCACTCCCAAGCTGCGAACCCTGTCCCTCAGAGGGAGTGCTACCCCATTTAGGACAAGGCCCAAGTCCCCCATTCCGAAGCTGAACCACCCACCAACAGGACCTTCGTCTTGTCTGGATTGAGCTTCACTTTATTGGCCCTCATCCAGCCCATTACCTCAGCAGGCACCGGTTCAGTACAGCCACTGCCTCACCTGTATTGATGGAAAACGAGAGGTAGAGCTGGGTATCATCAGCGTACTGATGATTCTGCAGCCCACACCTCCTGATGACCTCTCCCAGCAGTTTCATGTAGATGTTAAATAGCAAGGGGGACAAAATGGACCCCTGTGGAATTCCATGGCATAGCTGCCTTGGCAAAGAGCCATAGTCCCCCAGCACCACCTTCTGGAATCGGCCGTTGAGATAGGAGTGGAACCACCGCAACACGATGCCTCCAACTCCCAATCCTGTTAGCCTATCCAGAAGGATACCATGGTAGATGGTATTGAAAGCCGATGAGAGGTCCAGGAGAACTAACAAGGATGCACTCCCCCTGTCTCTCTCCCTGCACAGGTCATTGTACAGGGTGATCAAGGCAGATTCAGTACCGTACCTGGGACTGAAGCCGGACTGAAATGGGTCCAGATAATCAGTTTCATCCAAGAGTGCCTGGACTTGTCCTGCCACCACCCGCTCTAGCACCTTGCCCAAGAACGGGATGTTGGCCACTGGTCTATAATTGGTGGCCACCTCTGGATCCAGGGATGCCTTCTTTAGGACTGGCCGGACTACCACCTCCTTTAAAGGGGTAGGTACCCGGCCATCTCTTAAAGAGGCATTGATCACCTCCAGGATCCAGGTCCCAATCCCGTCCTTGGCTTTCTTGAGTAGCCAAGATGGACAAGGGTCTAGTAAGCAGGTGGTAGGACATACTTGTCCAAGCACCTTGTCCACATCATCAGGCTGCAGCAACTGAAATTCATCCATTAATTGTGGACTTGGCGGCATCATTGGCACCTCCCCAGTAGAATCTGATTCAATAGTAGAGTCAAGCTTGTGACGAATCTGAGTGATTTTCTCCCTGAAATGTTTGGCAAAGTCGTCACAGCGGGCCTTCGAGGGTGGCATGAGATCTCTCTTTGGTCCCAGATGTACCAGCCCCTGCACCACCCGAAAGAGCTCCGCTGGATGGCATTGTGAGGAGGCAATGGAAGCGGAGAAAAATTTCTTCTTTGCCGCCCTCACTGCCACAGCATAGGCCCGATAGTGGACTCTTAAGTGTGTTGGGTCAGATTCATCCCGTGATCTCCTCCACCTACACTCTAGACATCTCCCAACCCGCTTCATCGCCCGTAATTCAGATGTGTACCAAGGAGAAGAACGGACTCTGTCAGGTGGGAGAGGACGCTTGGGAGCGATCGTGTCAATAGCCCTGGTCATCTCCCCATTCCATAGTTCAACCAAGGCATCGACAGGAGCACCAGCCTTGTCAACCAGAAAATCCCCCAGAGCCTTCAGGAGTCCATCAGGATCCATCTGGCTCCGGGGTCGGACCAACACAACTGGGCCCGCACCCTTGCAGAGGGAAAGGCCGCTCTCAAGCTCAAACCTAATGAGGGAGTGATCTGACCATGACAAGGGCGTCAGACTTAAGTTCCTCACCCTCAGATCACCCTCTTCCCGCTCTGTTGAGAAAACCAGGTCCAGAGTGTGTCCACGCCCATGGATTGGGCCACTGACGTGTTGAGACAGCCCCATGGCCGCCATGGAGGCCATGAAGTCCTGAGCTGCCCTAGTCAGAACCGTCTCGGTGTGGAGATTGAAGTCCCCCAGGACCAACATCTTGGGAGTCTTTAACACCAGGTCCAAGACGATCTCCGTCAGCTCAGGCAGGGAGTCTGTTGGGCAGAAGGGTGCACGGTACATCAACAGAATCCCCAGTCTCGGTCACCCAACACCAAGTGGAGGCACTCTAGACCCGGCCTCGAGAGGACAGGAAGCCCCAAAAGGGAAATAGAAGCTTGATAAATCAGAGCGACCCCTCCCTCCCCTCCAGGCGTGATCGGTGCTGGACCAGGTACCTGGGCGAGCACAGTTGTGAGAGGGCAACATCCCCCCCTCCCCCGCCCAGGTCTCTGTGATACAAACCAGGTCGGCCCTCTCATCCACAATCGTGGATGAGTGTTGCTTTGTTTTGGACCGACCTGGCATTAAGCAGCAGCACTGACAGGCCCGGGGGGCGGTTGACAGGCCTACCTGGAACCCGCCGGCTGGGGGAATAACCAGAAAGAGGAACAGCTGTTAACCATCTGTCCCTCCTTCTTCTATGCAGACCCGTTAAACCCCCAATGCCATAACATCCATTGCCCATGACCACCTCAATGGCGGCGCCCACGCGCTCCCCAGGCAACATCATACTGTAAGCACGAGATGCACCATTAAAAACAACTTAAAACCAACAATTAAAACAGTTAAAAACATACTCACCTTAACCCCCCACCAGCTCACAAACAAGACCAGAACAAAAGCCCCTGGCCAGCCCAGCCCCTGCTCGGCCCCCAAATGGCATCACCGCCCTTAGGCCGTCGCCCTTCAGCTGCCGTCCCAGCTGCCGCCGGTGCTTTCTAGGTCGCAGGGCCCCTCCCCCTTGCCCCACCCTGTCCTGGCATGTCTCTCACTCACGCTGGGGGAGGGGGGCCGGAGCAGGGTCCTCATCGGTGGTCCTGGCAGCGGCGGCGAGCCTCAGTGGCAGCAGTGGGCCTCAGCAGCAGTGGCAAGCCTCAGCGGCGTGGGCTTTGGGCGGCGTGGATGGTGGGAACATGGTATAGAACAAGTAGATGGGCAACAGCAGTCTTACAGGGCTACCTTCTGGAAATGGTGGATGTGAAACATGCATGTGAACTGATCCTTAGCGGTGAGGATAAAAGCAGGACTTTCTTTCCTTTGCATCATGTGCTCTTGTGTTTTTGTTTCTTCTCAGGACTGAAAGTGGCAGAGAGAACATCAGTGCAGAATGAATGGATGGAGGAGAAAGTTCCAGTTATTGTTGCTACTATCAGTTTTGGAATGGGAGTTGATAAAGCTAATGTCAGGTGTGTAAAATATCCCGCGTGAGCAAAAAGATCCTGTATGTTCCTATATATTTTCTCAAGCTTTGAAAGAACCTGATGCAGTAATAATTCCTTGTCCTTTGTCATGGGAGGCCCTGGTTATGGGCAAAACACCCGCTTATCTCATTGTGATCCAGATTTGTTGTGCTTATGTTGAATTGGTATGTATTTTCAATCTTAAAATGCTTTTTAATATAATGGATTTTTTTACCATGCAGATTTGTTGCCCACTGGAATATTCCAAAGTCTATGGCTGGATATTACCAAGAATCAGGAAGGGCTGGGAGAGATGGAAAGCTCTCTAATTGTCGCCTCTATTATTCTCGGACTGACAAGGATCAAGTCAGCTTTCTGATTAAAAAGGAAATAGCTAAGATCCAGGTGAGAGCCTTGGTTCATATTTTATATTTTTGTATTGATTTGGAGTTACAGACTGATATAATTTTAATTTTGTGAACTGCTTTGTGTATTTTAATAGGCAAGCTATAACTTTTATACATGTGTAGTAGTGCAGAAACATTCAGCTTTCATCACTGCTGCTTAAGCTGAACTGCATGAACAGCTGTCTGCTTCCCAGTTAGTGCAAGATTACTGGAGAGGATGGTGGAATTAAAGGAATAAGATTTGGTTGCTTGGTGCTCATGTGTGCCAATGGGGCACCTGCAAAGGCTGTAGCTTCCTGTAACTGCAGTACTTCTATGGAGCTGAAAAGAAATTTGTTGTAGCATCGTCACGCAGTTAGAGGTTAATAGTCATAACTGTGAATTAATGGCTGCTTCTCAAATCAGTGCCTCTGGACATCAATAATTTTGTTTGTTCAACTTTCCCTTTCCTCAGGAAAAGCGAGGTACCTTGAAAGACTCGGATAAAGCTATGCTTTTAGATTTTGATGCTATGGTGTCCTTCTCAGAAGAGCTAGGGTATGTATAACTTTGATTTAAATGGATTGGATCTTACTTGTCTTTTGTGATACCAACATGTACTGTGCTATATTCATTATTTATATAACATAGGAATTAATGCATACATACAGCATATGTTGCCTACTTTGTGTTATTGATGCTGTTCTGCAAATGTGCTTTTGTCACAGATTGTCACACTTTTTGGAAACTGTCATTGAATAACTTACTAGTTCTTCAGAAAGTGGCAAAATAAAAACTAATAGTAGAAATAATTTAAGCTGAATGTTTCTTACTCAGAAGATTCTTTCCTGCAAGGGAGTGAGAACTGTTGGTTAATGTTATGTATGGAAGATGCAAATATTTAGCTCTTTGGAGAATCGGAGGTATATTATACACAAATCTGGCAGGAGGGCTCTAATTACAGACAAGTAACCGCTGCACAGATTGTTATTTGTACTAAACTTGAGAATGTGATACTTAAAAACAAATTGCCATGTTGGACTGTAATAAAATACAAAAACATTCCAAAACAACAATGGTACAGCTATCCAATTTTATTACTGATAAAATAAAAGCACCTGAAAAAGCATACTCATCTGATAAAACAAATGCCTGGCTAGATATGTACAGTCTTCATTGTACAGCAAAGGTGCCAATGCAGCCTCCCGGGGCAGAGAATTTCGTAAGGAAAAATGTGGCTACAGAAAGTGGGGGTTTTTTTGTTTTGTTTTTGTTGTCCTCATCAACCACACTTCCACCATAGTTGGGACATAGAGACAACTATCTGCTTTAGATCTTGCGGCACAGGCAGGCTGGTAAAGGAGGAGGCCAATTAGAATTTTCATGGGCATTGGTAACACTTTTCACTTGTTCTGGAAACTAGCGCAGCCCATGAAGAACAGATGGGCTATGATTCCTGTACGCATCTGTCCACACTGTTGCATTCTGGACCAATAGCAGTCTCTGAAGACTTTTCACCAGTAGTCCCATGTAGAGCATATTGTAAAAACTGGATTCCATATGGTATGCAGAAAGAAGGAAAACGCTTGATAGCTTCCATGTGTTGTCAAAATGCTGGTGTGTTCACTTCATATTAAGGTAACGGTACAGACAAAAAGTAAAAGTTCCTTATTTGATGAATTAGTCCTGAGTAACTACTATCTCGATTTGGTAGTTGTCTTCTAAGTGTGGATTTAGCATCTCTGTCACATACTTGCATTACTTCTGTTTATTATCTTGATTGTAAGCACAAATGGTGGGATAATTATTCTGTATTGAGTACTCTTGAGCATTCATTGTAGGACGAGTTGGAGAAGCATTTCTGAAGTAGGTTTACCCCTTTTGCTGAGACATTTCTGTTGCTATTGTTTATTTCTATACTGCCCAATAGCTAAAGCTTTCTTGGCAGTGAACAAAAACTGATAAAATACTGTATAATACAATATAAAATCTAACAATTTAGAAACATAGTTTGGCAACTTAAACAGCGAAGTTCATACAAGTGGGCCTCCTAAAACAGTTGACAATACCTCCCAAGTACAATTTAGTGCTGTTAAAATGCCTGTATTTAACAATCTAAAAAGCATCTAATTGAGCAGCGTTTGTAGCAAGACATCACTGATAATCCTTTAGATTATTTTTATTAAAATTATAAAATATGCTATCCTGTTGTACACTGATCATTTTTTACAGCAAGGTAAATTTCAGTCATAGTGCCTGTATTCATATTTAAATGATGGATGACTGGTAGAACAGTTACTGTTGCCCTTCTGCTGCTTCAGAGTAATTCCCCATTCCTCTTCCATAGCTTCTTTAAGGATATGAACCAGTCAGTGTTCAGAAAACTGTATGTAACTAATAATATTATAGCCAAACAGGTCACTAAAAGCAAATGAATACTATTGAAAATGAGGCCATTGCATTCTATAATGGTGGTTTAAAAAACTGTGACCAATCAAGGATTTTTAAGAATCAGAACACTTTTGCAGTAAACCCATACTGCTTTCTCTAAAGAAACAAGTTCACTAATTCATATGGAAATTTTTTGTGAACGGGCACCCTCTGTTGTCCCTTTTGCCATCCAGATGCTTTGGGAGTTAATGTGAAATATGTACCTTAAGAGAAACAAGGGGCTTCATAGGTGGGATATAAAAAGAAATGACAGGTTTTCTAGTTCTTCTTGAACCATTAAATATGTTATCTACAGGTTGATGTTTAGCATAAGTTTAGAAGAATATTAATATGGCTAAGTTATATACAAAATATATATATATGAAAAAATGAAAGACAAATGTATAATTTTTAAACATTATGAACTTCTGGGTTAAAAGAGGTGATTTGATAATTATATAACCAGATGTCCTGAAATTTGATTTGCTGATCTCTGCTGCTTTTTGAATTTGAAGACACAGTTCTTCAGAGGCAATCATTTCTGTTGTTAGAAGTTAGCTTTGAATAGATATGTGGCAGGCACATCATTCTTCCAGATGTCATATGTTGTCATATCTGGTTATGTGTTTTTGTAAATCTCCTTCACAGCAACAATTTTTGCTGTAATATATTGACTTTACATGTGAAATAAGGGTCACAAGAAGCAAAAATGCACTTGGTCTTTGATTATATTCTTGAAATTTCTCAGACAAGGCTGCTCTTACTATTTATATGAAACCTGATTTATTTTTTTGGAGTTGAACAGCAGCCAAATATGACAGCAAACAAGAAGAGGGCAATGTTGACCACTAAGAATGAAACAATCACTACAAGTCCACCAAGAGCCCAATCATCTGTTATAATTCGAGTTTTGAGATCTTCCAGCATTTGAGAAACAGTTTGCATTGCAGCTGACATTGTTGACAGGCCCTGAAAGAGTAAATGGACATGGAGGAAAATGAGACTGTTATTCATATGCTTAATTCACAAGATACTCATTCTGTTCTTCAATACAAATATTTCCAGGTTGGCCAACAATGCTAAAACAGTAAAACACAACAGTACAGAAGGAATAAAGTGAATTCAATTGTTATATAAAAGTATTATCGCCCCCCAAAGTCTCAAATTACAAGCAGGCCAGAGGAGGCCTGGCTTTCTTGGCTGCTGCTGCTGCTCTAAAAGGGCACCCTGGGACGAAACAATCTTGACTTCACATAAATGTTGATGGGGTCTGAACTTGTGCTGACCAGGACAGGGCTCTTGGGATCGTGTTCAGTGGCTCAGTGGAAATGACAACCTAGTGTGTAGCTGCAGTCACCAGAAAAAAGCAAATTGGGCCTAATTAGAAAAATAATGGAAACAACTTACCAATATTATAGTTCCCATATATATGGTACAGTCACACTTGGAATATTGTGGTCATCCTACCTGCAAAATGATATTGTAGAATTGGAAAAGTGCAGTACAGGACAACCAATATGACCAAGTGGCTGTAGCAGCTTCCCGACAAAGAAGATTTACAGTGTTTGGGGTGTTTAGCTTAGGAAAAAATGGTGAACGAGGGAGGGTATGATAGAGCTATATAAAACTATACATGACATGGATACACTTGATCTCATTTAATACTAGACCCCTTGAAGCTGAATGGTGGGAGAGTCATGACAGATCAAGGAAGTATTCCTTTATACAGTGCATAATTTCACTTTAGAATTTGCTTCCACAAAATGTGATGGCCAACAGTGTGGACAGCTTTCATCAGGGAATTAGATTTTATGGAAGATACCAATAGTTGCTAGTTATGATGGCTATATATTACGTCTGGTATCAGAAATGATATGGCTCTGTATATCAGCTCCTGGGGTATATGAATGGGAGGGTGCTAATATAATCATGCCCTGCATCTGGACTTCCCATGGGTATGTTATTGTCCACTGTGAGACAATTTTGGTTTGATCTGTCTTGGCTTTTCTCACAGCTATAGCATACTATAAGATTTAGTTAAATTTTGTGAGTCAGGGCCAGGGCTTTTGGATTTTGGAATTAGAGAGTTAAAAGCTGGGGAAAATATACAGATCTTTGCTGGCCCTAATATAAAAGTTTCAGTTTGTTATTGGTTGTTACTGTTGGCTCTTAAAGATGCAGACACACACTCCTACCTTTATCTTTGCAAAACCACACCTTTTCTGCACATTCAGAGTTACAGGGAGGTTCACTCATGACTTGTAAATGCTGCCTGGTTGCTCCTGTACCAGTCAACCTTTTGTCCATTTTAATGCAGAATCATTTTGGTAGTAAGTCATATAGTCCCCATTGCTATATTTTGCTATTTTTCTTGCTGGGAGAGATGTAGAGCTCCTGACCTTGCGCCATGTGCACTATCCTAATAGAGAGGAAGAACAGCTGCTCCTCCTGGCACTGGCCAAGTCCGCAGTTTTGTGCAGTATCCCCACGAAAGTGCTACACAAAGAATTTGACTGGTTATGGGAAGAGCAGGTTCTCCCTTCCACCACCTGCATCCTTGCTGTTATCTCCAATCTAAAATTGAGACAATAATGAGGGTCTGTCAATGCTAAGTCCTCCCCCTGCCTCCAGGTAACCAATGCCTGGAGGCAGGGCACATATCCTCTGGATGTGCCACAAGCTGGGCACATATCCTCTGGATGTCCTTGTGTCAATCATTCTGATCCTGATTTGGCATGACATGTTACCTCAGATCTCTGGCTTTTTTCTCCCACAAGCTCACAGTATTTTTCCACAGTATGTTGCTGGGGGAGAAACAAGGTAGAAGTCCAGGTTCTCATGTCAGACTGAACATAGCATGGATGCTGCAAACAGAAGCCATAGTCAGCATGTGTTGTTACAGCTCTGAGTTTCTTCACTAAATAACACTCATTTTCTATTGCATTTTGTACATAAGTGTAAAACAGAATAGATACTGTGCCCTTCCCTTTAATGAAAGGAATTGGTTTTAATCAGGGTGTGCCCTGATCTGGGTACACACCCTGAAGTAACAGTAGCAACTTTTAAATTGGCAGTCACCAGAAATAAGTACATACTTGCATTCCGTACAATGGAGTGTTCAGGCTTGTTGCCCATAAAATACCTAGCTGATCTGGAGAACTTGCCATACTACAAAAATGGTATTCCAGTCATTAGAATAAGTGTTTTAAATAGGGTGAGGAAATTAATGCAGAACTGCTTATTAGTGATCATGGCTTGCCCAAAACTCCACCACTGTTCTGTGCACCTTTATGTTATAAGTACCCAAAAATGGTTTCTGTAGCAGACAGGGTACATGGGCTGTTGTTGTTTTTATTCCTCTGTTCCTCATTGCAGTTAATGGTAGCAGAAGCAGTGTAGCTCAACAGAATTATTTCATAGGTTACTTTCAGATTTCCATATAAAGCCATTTTGGGGAAGTTCAGCATGTCATTTCTCTTATTTGACATAAAGTATAAGATTTCAATTTGTTTCTTTCTTTAGTTCCAAACAGTCCTGGAGAGTGTTCAGTGCTTTATTGTTTTTTCAGTTCTAAAGACCCTGTTAGAAATTTCTAAAGCAATGGTGGCTGAAATTAATGATATGGCTACTTAAAGTCTTATAGGATTGTAGATGATTGAGCTCTCCAGTCATCTTTTACATTGGATTGCTCACAGGGCTTTTGTTATGACATTTAAATACAGCCTGACATCTCTTTGGAAGCCACTTGTATTTTTTAATTCTCCTGCTGTGTTTTGTTCTCAGTGAAAGAGAAACATGAAACATGTGGATTACTCTCTCACTTTCCATGTGCTGCTGTGCAGAAACAGTGAAGTAATTGAAAATAGGGAGAAAGAAAAATCAACTAAATTTCAGTATGCTTATGTCTAGTCTTGCTTTCAGAATTTTGTCCTATATAACAAAGCAAGGGATTAGGGAGAATGTAACTTGTTTCTCCCACACAAAGCCATGCTTTGTTTGAATCTGAGACACACTCTAGTTGTCATCTCTGTCTGTTCCAACAGCACAATATTTAGGCAATACTTCCTTGTTGGAATAAAAACAATTTGTTTCAGCAAGGTCATTTGCACACTTTTCTGTAGAAGCAGCAAAGATCCTCTCGGACAGGTCATCTGTAAGCCTGCAGAAACAATATGGTGGTCTGCAAACCACTTTCCCCATAAAATATTCACAGCAGCTGTGCCACACAACTTAGAAACACTATCCAAGATCTGATGAAAGGCAGTCTATTGAAACACAGCAGATGTTGGTGGTTCTAATATTAAAAAAAAACATAGGAAAGGAAAAAGATTTGGTCTTACCTGAAGCTGTGTGTAACTTCCTTCTCTGATACTTCCAAGTATACACTGCCTGCTAGGAAGACCTTTTTGCTTGTATGAATAGTAAAGGCGTAATATCTAATATATTTGTTTGTGCTTAAGCAAATTATTAACATAGCCAGTGGATTTTATCCTCCACCTGAGGCTTATCTGAAAGGCAGAATGGTACAGTCAGGGTTTTATTACATCCATGATTAAAGCCCAGTAAGTTAGATAACTAGCTGGGAAAGGTAGATCAGAGAATATGATAGTCAACATGCTTTTTTCAGTTTGCTAGGAAAATGTCTTATGGTATTCTGGACAGCTTTCCCTGACCTGTTGCCCTCCAGTTTTTTTGGAATTCAACTTGAATCAGCCCTAGCCATCATTTCTAATGGTCAGTAAGAGTGGGGATTGTAGTCCAAAATATCTGCATAGTGCCAAGTTGGGGAAGGCTGCTTTAGTCTATCAATCTTACTGTATATTACAAACATTGATAGGAAAAGGATGAGACTTATTGATGGACAATACAAAATAATTATCTTGGTAGTTAGACAATGGCCTATCTCTTGCCAACAGTAGCCTCTGCCTTAGCTAGGAAGATAACCCTGGAAATATTGCAACCAAAGTAAAGTAGACATTATGACCAGGCTTTATGGTTTGATGCCACAGTGTGAGTGAATTGTATTCTGTTTTAGCAGTCTTGTAGCCATAGATAAATCTAATCTCTGGGATTTTCAAACCTCATTTTAAATATACAAGTGCATTTTGCCCTATCGTCATGGCAGTGAATTCCATAATCTCTTTTTTCATCTGTCATGTGACGGGTCAAAACCTGTGTTCAGTGTTTCAAATGTGACCCTATGATGGGAGTATTCAGTGCCATTATGGTATTTGTGCCTATATTTTTAATTCCCAATAATTCTGACACATCATTAATTTTGTTTGGTTTTACTTCAGCATACTGAGTTGACACTTTCCAGTGAAACTATAAGCCCAAGATTTTTCCTAAATATTTACAGCCATCTTAAATGATGTCAGCGTAAAGGTAAAATAAAGCTATTTAGTTTCAACATGTATCATTTTGCATGTATTCTGAATCTCATGAGCAATTCTCTTGCCCATTCACCTATTCCCATCACAGTCTGACCAGAATTTTAGCCTCTAGACTAATTCAGTATGTGGTATTAGAAGACGATGGGAGAGCCCGTAATAGGGAAGGCTCTAGAAACCCTTGATAGGGATGGGAGGTTGGCAGCCATATAGCACAGATTCTGTAAAAACAGATGCCTGCCAGTCGAACCTTGTAGAATTTTATGATAAGGTTTCAAGGTGGCCATTAATATGGTTGTATTTATATTGTATTTTGTAGAAACAGAGAAACAGAGTGAGTTAGAAGGGGTCTCCCGGGCCATCTAGTCTGACCCCAGTTCCAGCCAGCTCTGCTCATGACATGCCTACCATGTGCATGCCTAGCCTATCCTTGAACACCCTCACTGATGGGGTTTCAACCACTTCCTGTGGAAGTCCACTCCATACCCTTGGGGTCCTAAAACCTTATGGTTTGTTTGTTATTGTTGTAGGATTGATTCTGTTCAGCCTTTTTATCAATGACCTGGAGGTGGGGATAACCAGTCTGCTGACTAGAAGGATCTGGACAGGCTGTGGAAGTGGGCAGGGGACAACAGGGTGGCATTAAATGTGGATAAGTGCAAGGTGTTGCACTTGGGACACAGGAATAGGTGTCATGGATACAGAATGGGGGACAAGTGGCTGGAGAGCAGTACTTGTGAAAAGGATCTCAGGAAACTTGTCAGACAGCAGGCTGAACATGACCTGGCAGTGTGATGTGGCAGTTAATAAGGCAAACGCCATCCTTGGATATATAACCAGAAGCATGGCTTCCAGATCTAGGGAGGTGTTGATACCCCTCTACACAGTTCTGGTGTACACACAACTGGAATACTGTGTCCAGTTCTGGGCTCCACATTATAGGAGAGACATAGCTAGGTTAGAATCGGTTCAGCACAGGGTCACAAGAATGGTAGCCGGGTTGGGAGGGATGACATATAAAGGGAGTTTGAGGAAACTGGGTCTTTTCAGCCTAGAGAAGAGGAGACTCCCAGGGGATCTTTTAGTTACTTATAGGTATGTGAGGAAATGTCATGTGGAGGAGGGCTGTGACTTGTTCTTCCCTGCAGTGAAGGACAGGACACCTTCTAATGAGGCAAAGCTCAAGGTTGGTTGTCAGGAAGTGCTCTCTTATGGCTAGGACCCACAGGATATAGAATGGACTTGCAAGTGAGGTGGTTGAGGTCCCATCAGTGAGGGTGTCCAGGGAAATATTGGTCAACCACATGTTGGGGATTACATGAGTGGAGACAGCTGGAGTTGGGGGTCAAACCAGATGGCTCAAGAGGCACCTTCTGATTCACTTTGCTTCTATGTTTCTATGTATTTGCAACACTTAGTTCAATCCAGAGTCTTATCATTTCTTTATCAAGCTTTTGTCTCCACTCTTTTTCAAGTTTGTGGTAGTAGCTTAGGTATTGTACAGGATTTATGACTGCATGCTAAAAGAATAAACATCACATGAAAATCTTCTAAAAATTGTAATAAATTCATCCCAGAAGAAATAATGTGTAATAAATGATGATGAGAAGCCACACTATACTCCCCCTGCCCCCCGCTGCTTAAAAAAAAAAACTAATTAGCAACCCAAGGTTGCTGCTTAGAAGACTTTGGGAAGCAACACTTTAGAAGAGAGCTCTTAATTCTTTTTTTGCATGGCCTTTCACCAATGGGACTTCAACCACCTCTTGTGGAAGCTCATTCCATGCCCTCCGGGTCCTAACTGTCAGGAAGTACTTCCTGGCATCCAAATTGAACCTTGGTTCCCTGAGCTTGGCTCCATTGGAATGCATCCTGCCCTCCTCTGCAGGGGAGGTCTCTACCCACCTCCGTGTGATACCCTCTCACATACCAATATGTCACCAGCAGATCCCCTGCTGGAGTCTCCTCCAGGCTGAAAAGACCCAGCTCCCTCAGTCTCACCTTGTATGACTTTCCCTGCAATTCAGCCACCATCCTTGTGGCCCTACACTGCACTGATTCCAGCCTGGCTATATCCTTCCTGTAATGTGGAGCCCAAACTGACCACAACACTCCAATTGTGGGTGTACCAGAGTCGTATAGAGTGGCAGTAATACCTCTCTCGATCTAGAAGCCACACTTCTGGCTACTCCACCAAGGGTGGCGTACACGCTCTTGACTGCCACATCTCACTACTGACTCATGTTTAGCCTGTGGTCAACCAGTACCTTGAGATTGCTTTCACAAGTGCTGCTCTCCAGCCACTTGTCCCCTAACCTGTACTTATGACACCTATTCCTATGCCCCAAGTGCAAGACCTTGCACTTATCCACATTGAACGCCATCCTTCCACATCTCATCTAATTTAACTCTGTTAAATGGAGGGAGTGATCCTGTGGCCCCTAGGCACTGTGTGAGGTACCATAGGATAGTTTGGATTTCCAGCTCTAAGCATTTCAGCCTTGGGTGTGGGAATCAGAGCTCCAATCCTTTTCCCCCTAGTGAAAAGAACCACACTGACTTCTTTCAGAGATTAGGATAGCTAGTTTGGGGAAGGGTTAAAGTGGGGCAGGGAAGAGGCTAAAGCAGCCAGGACATGAGCAGTCCTGAAGCCACTCCAGCTTCCTTCCCTGCCAGTCTGAGATGCCATTGCTAGAGTTATGAAAACCAGTATCTAGTGAAAATATGGAGCAAAAATGTAAAGATTGCCTCTGCTACTTCTCTTGCTTTACATTAGATGAATATGAGTCTCCAAGTTTCAGGGGTCATGTTCATTTTGATAGAATCGCATCCTAAATGCATTTGTTCAATGAGGGCACATAATTTCTCTCTAAGGCACCTAATAGTGTAATAAAAATGCTGTATAATAGAAAGCAGTTTTAGCATTCTATTGTGATATCTTGCTCTCTTTAGTCTTGTGCCAACATTATATGTTTAAAGAAGTAGCTGTGTTTGAAGTTAAGCTAATCTTGGCTTGTATATGATTGCTGGTTCTGTTTTCCCATCCCTGCCCTCCCCACAAGGAATGGCTCCTGAAATAGGGCACACCCAGAATAAATATGCTGGTGGCCTTTAATCAGTCTGCAGTTGTTGGGTTTTTTAAAGCAAAAATAGGAGTTACCATCTGCACACATGGCAAGCAGTAAGGGTCTAGTTCAGTGTTGGCCTAATGCATGTCTGGATAATTACAGGCCTAGCAAGCTAACACAGATCAGTAGTCCTGCATGCAAACTCTCATGGGGCTTGATAGGTCTGGTTTTGCAGCTTGCCTGGAACTACAAAGATGAGGGAGTTGAGCAGGCCACACTATTTAATCATGATCCATATTCAGTTACGTGGTTCAGCAAGTTGTGTACTCATGTTTTAAAACATATAATGCTACATATTAAACTGCTGAACCATAGTATCTAAGACGTTGTTGATTGATCCTAGAATGTAGAACCATAATATATTACTAGGCATCTGTAAGGTTACCTGTGCTAGGGTGAGAAATAACCCAGCCCATAAGATTGCTTCCAACAGGTTTTACTTGACCTGTCAGTAGGATACAAATAGGCCCAGAGCTTTGCATGCCATGAGCAGCCTAACACTCATGCTTTTATTAAGCTGCTTTGTCTTAATACACTTTACTAATACGACTCATATGGGAGTTGTATTAGCAACAGCCCTGACACACACACTGTCCTAAGCTTTCTCAGAAAGGTGCAAAGTGTTAAAATGCTTCTTTTCCTCCAGTATTACTGTATTTTTCCATCTATAAGACGCTCCCATGTATAGGACGCCCCCCACTTTTCCTACCCATCTCCAGCGAGCAAGCTGCTGCTGCGCACACCGCCTCACCGCCCCCCCATGGCACCTTGCCGCCCTCCCACCTGTGCATGCGGCTTCACTGCCCCCCCATGTGTGTGTGTGATTGCGCCAGTCTCCCCTCCCCCCAGCATACCCACGGTTCTCCTCTTGGCCCCCCGTGTATAAGATGCACCTCTATTTTTAAGTAAATGTTTTTAAGAAAAAGTAGTATCTTATACACAGAAAAATATGGTACTTTGCTATCCATAAAATATGAGTTCAGACTTTCATGCCCCAAAAGATGCAGTACTACTTATTGGAGATAGTATTAACACCAAATTTATACTACAATGCTCTGCAAAGTTGCCCTGCTTTTTTGCTCTTTGATTGTTGGTACTTTTCATCAAATGAGCGAGCATAAGGTAGACTTGAATCTACTGATAAACAGGAAAAGACAGGGTAATTCTGAGAGAGAAATATGCATAGATAAACTTCATATTTCCCTATCAAAACTATCCTGCCTAAATACCTGTTTAAAAGGAAGCATCACTTTTCACAGCTGTCAAAGTGTTACTTAGGGGTTGCTGTTTTGGAGATTAGAAAAGTGAGTTCTGAGGGAGGGGAAAAAAGAAAGGAAAACTCACAGTGAATGCAAAGAACCCTGAGACAGTGTTGGTCACTCCACAGTGCTAGAATTGCCCAGGCAAACTCTGCAAGAACAGTAAAGGATTGGTTGCCTGAGTTTGGATGACACAGTAACCCATCATGGGTGCAAACAGCCCTGACCACAAACTATGCTTTGGCAGGGTGGAATGCTGAACAGATGCAAGCCACCCTGGGGGTAGCCATTCAGGTTTGCAAAACATGACAATCTACCGTGGTTAATTAGTCAGGATGGGTTGCTGTGTCATTACAAACTCATATTATTCTTATATAGTAAGTCTATATTGGTTAAATACTTCCCTTTTGGAAAAGGAGTTTTGAATGAAAGTTCATTAAAAATAGACCTGTAATCCCCATGAGTTCCTTCAGATAATCATTTGCTTTCTGCTTGTGATACATTACAGTCTTGACAGCCTGGCCTGATCTAATCTGTAAGATTGGAGGGTCCCCAAATGGAGGGGCTTGATTATAGATGACCTTGATGCTGCTTCCAGTATAATACTTGGGCAGTTCATGCAGTAGAGTAGACTATTTAATTGTGGTAATAATCTCCCCACCACTTCCACTTAACACATGTTGGGCTCCCTAGCTTCTGCTTTCTACACTTGTAGCTCCCTTTTAAGATCACTGGAGCAGAAACCAAGTATACAAAGGGCCTGCATTTCTGGAAGGGGATTTCCTTTCGTCCATAAACTGTAGCTGGGCAGTTCATTCTTGGCTGTGCTTCTCCTCTAGCATTTGTCATAATGCTATTGCCCAGCTGCTGCACATTTCCTGAATTAACACAGCTCCTACTGTAGCTTGTGAGCTCTCTGTGTGTACATTTTAAACCTCAGGCTTCAGTGAATGAGATGAAGACTGTAACCCTCCCTCTTTTGGCATCTTTTCTATGAGTAATCTCTGAAAAACTGTGAAATAAAAAATTGTTTTTGACGCTTTTTGACCCTCCTAGTACAACTGCCTTAAATGTTGTGTGTTATTTCCACAAACAAACAATTACTAGGAAAATTCTTTATATAGGAATACATCCTAAACACACATCAGTGGAAATGTAGCTCAGTTTCCTTTTCATAATACTAAAGAGTTGGTTTGTAATAGGCAGATACAGCAAGGTTTGTCAATGGAAAAAAAAATGCCAAAATACTTTTTTCTTAAAAACAAACAAATACATTCACTTTAAGGCAGGCAAGCAAAACAGCATAGTGTTGTGGGTATTCATTATCCTTTCATCTTTTTCCCTGCCCAGACAAATGGCTAGTGCAAATAATACATTTATTCTTTCTGGCAGTCGTCTGTGCTTTTGTAAAGGAAGCAAGGAAGGCTAAGAGGATTTGTTGCTGCTCTTCTTTGCAGTTTCTGAGGTCGCATCTCAATTTTAAGGCTGCATTATTGTTTCCTCTTCATTAGAAATCACACATTCTGGTATTCTTGGCTGTAGATAGTTGGGTAATGAGGATAAAACAGTGTTCATGTGTAGTTTGTTGGGCTGAGCAATTGCATGTAACTTGAAGTTCAGAGGGAAGTCCTGGTGCTTGTCATTTCTCTAGACTGTCTCCTGTGTAGAAAAGTAAAAGCTTCCTTAATTCACGTGAAGGTGTTTGTGGCAGGTTTTTTTTTTTTTTTTTTTTTTTTTGTGCACAGTTTTGGATTTCTAGCTTGGACAGCTGTGGCACTCATACCTCACTGTTGGCATAATATGTTCATTGTCTTGATTGGACTGGGAGACAAGTACTGTGAAGTGCATGACTTTTAACAAAATGATACATTGGCCAAGTCATAAACCCTGCTCAGGTTAAGGGTTTCTCTCTCTCTCTCTCTCTCATATTCTCCATTGGTAGGTATTGTTCTGTGGACTACTGTCCAAGTCTATTCCTATGTAAGTTTCCACAGATTATTTCCTCCAAAGGTCCATGTTATGAATGCATTCTTATGCATGGCCTGCTGGCTGAACTTGGATCCTCCTTCCCTTGGGTTTGGGGCTTCCACTGCAGCAGCGGGTGCAGCAACAGCTGCAAGCTATGATCATCATTGAAAGTATTGTGACTGAAAGGCAAAATGAAAGGTAGATTGTTAGCTTTTGGAAATGGCAGCCAGGAATTAGAACCCTAACCCAGTATACAGTGCGGAGAACAACAGAAAAGGGAGAGTTGTTGCTTTTACATGTATGTCTTCTGGAATCACTAATGAAACATAGCAAAATAATCTTAGTAGCATGAGCTGTGAAATAGAGATATTCAACCTATGGCTTGAGGCTCATTAGTTTTAATTGTTTGACTTTTTGTTCCTATTTTAAAAATACTAAGCAAACTTGCCCTTACCCTTTCTACTCTCTCAGCCATATCCTACAAGGAGACCCAGAGTAGGGAAATTAGAGGTAGTCATGATTGATCATTGATTTTCTTGATCATGTCAAAGTGAAATGTTCCTAGAAAGTACAGGCAGACTGAGGTTGTGAAGAGAGGAGGCAGCAGGCTTATTTGGGCTTGGAAGTAGAAAACTGAAAGCACAAGGATAGCACTTGGAATTGGGAAGCAGCAGCAGAGACTGGGGGAGGAGATTTGTGTAATGGATTGGGAAAAGAGTGATGGTTAAGAGAAAGGCATCAGAGAATAACATAGCTTGTGGCACTCAACCGTAGGAAGGTTTGTTTGTGTGGCTTTTAAATTTGGGAATTTTGGCCAGCTCTACTGTAGAGTAACTATTATTAATAATGCATCCAGTCCAGATTAGATGTGTGCCACAAAGATGGCAGAAGTAGACTGCCCCAGCCCTCTTTCTCATGGCACCCCTCCAATCCCTGCAAAGCTGCACAGGGTGAGAGGATGCTGCTGACTGAAGCAAGCTGTGTGGAGGAGGAGGGGGGTTGTGGGGAAATGGAAAATTTGCTAATATCAGGCAAGTCCTGGCTTGTCATTAAATATGAACCAGAAATGGTTTCAAACAAACTTTGGTTAGATATACAAGTAAGAAGTTGGCTGAGAAGTTACTATCTCTGATTCATACCTGAGAAGTAGCCAGGTTTTGCAAAGAATATCTCTTGGGCATATTCCGCATCAGGCACTTCCAGCTCCTGCAGATCACAATCTTCTCTATATTGCTTAAATCTAACCAACAAAACCCCACCCCATTTCCTAAAGCACTTTGCTTCCAGGGAGATTTCAGTTACTGCTAAGTTTAGATAAAGAGAAAGCTGCAGGTTCAAGCATCACAAATATGAACCTGTTATTATTATTATTATTATTATTATTATTATTATTATTAGTAGTAGTAGTAGTAGTAGTAGTAGATTTATATACTGGCTTTCTTCTTGTGATGAAGCCAAGCTGGCTTACATAGCTTAATTTTTTCCCTCACAACAACAAACTTGTGAGATAGGTTAAGCCAAGAGTAAGTGACTGGCCCAAAGCCATTCATTGAGCTTCATGGCTGAGTGGGGACTTGGACCCCAGGTCTTCCAGGTTCCCAGTCCAACATTCCCACCACCACACTGCACTGGCTTGCTTCACTGTAATTTGCTGTAACCTAAAGCAGTGCTTCCATTTAACACAGATGTTGAACTATCTATTTTCATAAATTTGAATTTCTCTTATGTCATTCAGATGGTGAGGTTTAGATCATGGGTCCTCAGACTAAGGCCTGCAGGCCAGATCCGGCCCCCCATGCCCATTTAACTGGCCCGCCTCACAGGTTTTGCACTTGCCAGGCACCCGACTTGCTCGCGAGGAGGTTGTTTTGGACTCAGTCTCCTCGCAAGCAAGCCAGCACCTCGCTCCCCTGTGCCCTTCCGCCTCACCTTGCGTGTACGCGTGTGTGCGCACCCCCTCACTGGCCCACACCCCCCTTCCAGCACCGCCTTGGCAGCCTATGCCCACTGCTGTTAGCTGTCAACTGGCCCCCTTTAGAAAAAGTTTGAGTACCCCTGGTTTAGATGGTATATAGATGGTACAGAACCCAAGCACTGATTGACCGAATTGCATTCTTCCACATAGATAAATAGCTGTTCTCATCTGTTAGAATTGAACTGTGCTAAATTATTCACAAACATAAACTTGAATCCTGTCCTGTACATTGCAAACTTTGAAAATCTATGGGGCATTTTAGAATAAAGAAATAGGATATCATTTAGAGCTTGGCAAAACAGACAGCCAGATCTGATGAACCTAGATTGCTGGAACCATGTGGAAAGCTTCATACTTACCTATGAACAAAACAATAACAAAAAAGGACACAATCTCCAAAGGTTCAGCCCTGGGTAGTCTCTGAAGCTTGAGCCATAGCTTTTCACCAATAGTATGGAGTTCTTTCTGAAAGTCCTTGTAAGACATTTTGACCAGCCCACGTCCTGTAACACTGTGGCACAGAAGAGGGAGAGAGGGAAGAGTATGAGCGAGTTCTGTTGTTAATTTTAGTCTATAAACATCAGTGTAAAGTTGTTTCACCAGCAAAACAAGTTTATCAGGGCTCTGCCTCTGAATTGCCAGTCATGTACAGCTGCTCAGGTGGAGTATTAGACATTTCCAAATGTAAGGCACATTCAATCCCATCAAAAGCTCCCTTTTCACTCCTTTATTTCAAGAGATGCAGCAATAATGTTAGACTTTGCTGAAATAATTTAGTTCTATACAAAAACACTTGGCATGGGCAAATTTTATTTATTTAGAATATGTATACCCCATATTTCCACAATGGAGTGCACAAAGTGGTATAAATAATGTGCCATATACAGGGGCGGACCACTGAGGGTTAAAGCTTTTTGCTATCTGGACAGGTTTTCTTGGTGCTCTTATGTCTCCTGTTATTTAAAAATGCTCTCTTTCAGTCTCAGAAGAAAGCATTTTTAGTTGCTTGCTGCAACTTCTGTGTTTCTCATGAAGTACATAGCGTTGTGTCTCATATACTAAATTGCATTCTATATTCTAAGTGTCATTCCACTGAGAAGCATTGGCTTTTGTTCTAGAGTTTCTTTGATTCTATCTGCTTCATGCTGCATTCTGGATGTTTGTACATCTTAGAATGGCATTTAGTGGTGGCATCAGGAATTTTGACTAGCTTCTGATTTCTGGCACTCATAAAATACCACTCATACATACACTGCACTTTATTTTCAGTTATTTAGATCTGGATTTAGTCATACTTAGAAGATACCTAATGACATCAATGAAATTTACAATAGTCACAATTATTTTAATCCTATGGGTTTCAATGGGTCTCCTCAAAGTATGGTTGAGTCTGAGTCCAACCCATAGTGTAACTTAATCTGGAGCTTATTTCTGAAGAAATGTTAAAACTGCAGCAAAATTATACAATGTATTCCTGTTTAGTAATTCTATATGGCATGAGCAGTGTACTGTCTTTTAACCCACATTATATTATTTTATTTTTGAATTCCTTTATATAACATGAATAATTATTACAAGGTTTTTAAATGCTGAATGTAGTGTCTGGGGTCTTTCGTTGGCATGTTAACATTTATACAAGGTTCTTTCTTGCATTATGTCTGTGGCAGTTAATTTTTCTGTTTAAATTTTAGAGCTCCTGAACCAGTTGTCAGCAGCAATTTAGCATTCTTTTAGTGTAATTGCTTTGGGCTGGGCAAATTCCTGTTGAAAGAACTGAGCCTTCAGGATTTAGTTTGAAGCAGCACATTCCGTAGGTCTGCCACTCCATGGTTTAGAAAGATTTTGACTTACTTTGACTTTGAAGGGGTATGTGTGTGTGTGGGTATGGGTATGGGTATGGGTATGGGTGTGAAATAATTATATTATTTTAGTGATGTCTACATGTATGATTACAAGTAAAGCATGCTGATTTTTTTCCAGCCTGAAGAAATGTTGCAAGATTAGTGTGAGGAAGCTCACAATAGTTTGTAAAAAGAGAGTGTTTCTGCTCACTTGAAAATTTTGCTTTCATTATTGGAAGCAAGCAGTTTTAGCAGCTAGTGATGCAGTTGCAATTAATGGCTGGACTATTTAGCAAGGAAGGAAAACCGTGACTGCTCGAACTTGCCTCCCCCCCATCCCCCAGTGAAGATGACATTATGGCTAAAGCTGTTGGGCTGCTCAACATCACAACAGCATAGCCTTCTCTGTTCAGCTCTCTGGTTTATCTTATTGTGTTCACCCAAGTATGGCATTTGATGAGCTCAGCTGGCTGTCTTACCAATGATTAAAGTTTGGCTGAGAGCCAGAAAACATACTCTTGTTTGATTTTTGTAAATAGTTTTACTCTTCAATGCCTCTGAAGCAGTATAAAAATTGCCACTATCACAACACAAATTCAGTATATAGATAGGTGTTTAGAGACTAAGGAGAGCTTTTCGTTTCTGCTGGATAATTCTGTTAAGAGCTGTGAGTTCTGCATTAGCTTCAGCATTTGTGTCTTTTGGTGGTTCTGAGAAATTCTCTTGGTCTGTTTCAAAGCAGAAGTACTGTAGCAGAGCTGATGCCAAACAAAGCAATAGTTTTATACAACAACTCCTCAATTAACAATTTTTCCCATGGAAAAGCCAACAGTTAAGAGAATAGCTTTTCTTTATAAGAGAACTTGACTTTGGCTCCTTTCTTAACAGACTAGTCTTCTCCTCTTTGTCTTAGTCACATGCTACAACACTTCAATTCTGTGAACATCAATTATACTTTAAAGGCATTTTGCCATGTGCAATATAGGGTGTCCTAATAGCAGCAAACTTGCCTTTCCTGTATGCAGCTCTGTCAGCTAGTGATGAAGTGCTGACGAAAGACATTCTCTGTTGAATGCTTTGTTAGATTGTTTCCACCCAGGTCCTGATAGTGTAGCAGAATTTTCTAAGAAAAAGCTCCACAGAAGGAGTTTTTTGGCCCATTGCCCAAGGGATATGTTATGTTATCAAGAGACCTCTGTACTTGGCAGTACTAAATTACTTTGTAAGCTCAAGACTTCAGTTGCAGGGAAAATGGTATTTGTGTTTTGGTTTCTCTGCTGTCCTCCTGTTAATGGTCAGACTTAAGACTGTGCTGTGCTTCTGTTTCCACACTGACTTTCTATGAAGTATTTTAAATCACTCAACTTTAAATTATACATTTAGGATGTTGACTTTTGGTAGACCTGGAAATAGTGAATGTTGAATTAAGGGTGGAATAGTTACTTTGCTTCTGATAATCCAGCATAATGAGTGAACCAAGTAGATGATTTATCTGCCTAGAAAATTCAACTTTGTACTTTGAAGGCAAATAGCCTCAAATTTTTCAGGTTTGGCAAATAGTCAACACTTTCCCCTGTGAGACTGAATAGTATTTAACTCTTTGTATGTGTGTTTATGTGCCTGGTAGAGGCTGAATACTCAAATACTGGAAGGAATTATGGGTTCACCACTTTTAGGAAGGTTGTACTTGAGGCAATGTGACCCATCTGATCTACTTGAAAATACACTTACGAGATTAGGTTGCTCAGGCACCTTTTATACTCTAGCATAGTTGTAAAATGGATATATAGTCACTATTTTGCAGTGCCTATTTAAATACTGCATCCAATATCCACTGGAGAGAATGTTGATTATGGCTGAAAGTGAACTCTGTGCAAGCCTTGATTATATAGAGATTACAGGAAAGCTATGGGTTTCTGCAATCCATGAAATGGGAAGAATGACAAACAAAGGCACTTATGAGCATGAGGGAATAAAGCACTTCCTTCCTTCTCTTCAAACTGATCACAGCAAGTTATTACAACTGATTGGCACTTTGTCCCTCTGGTGGTTTGATCTAGCATGACTCTACTTATGTGTGACTTATGAAATGTCCTGTGTGTGACCTGTGAGGTATTAGCATTAATGGAAGAAAGTAAACCTTTCAGACTGTGATAGCACTATGATCCAGGTCGGATAATTCAGGCAAAGAAATGGGAGACACATTTGTTCCCTCGTCTACTGCCCTGAACTTCTTTGGCAACATAAATTGCTAATGAGACATTGTGCTTTGTGTACAGAATTTCCTAGGTTCAATTCTGGGCATCTTCAGGTCAGGTAGGTAAAACTTCTGCTTGCAACCCTGGTCAGTCAATGTCTATGATTCTGGGCTAGCTGGACCCAGAATCTGACTCAGCATAATGTAGATTCCTATGTTTCTGTATTCTCCCCTTTTCCTTCTTGTAAGGAACTCAAGGCAGCTTCCATGGTCCTCCTCCATTTTATCCTAGTAACAACAAATCTGTGAGGTAGGTTAGTCTGATAATCAGTGACTAGCACAAAGTCATCCTGTGAACTTCATGGTCAAGTAAAGGCTAGAACCCAGATATCCTGAGTCCCCAGTCCAGCACTGTAACCACTCTGGTCCTGATGGTAAACATCATATTTCGATATTGTCATATTCCAGCTTTTTTCAGTGCCAAAACAAGGCAGCACCCCCACCCCACCACACACACACACAGAGTACAAATGAAAACAGGTCAATAGAAAGTGTCTCTCTGTTCTGTCACATAGAGTAGCTGGCTGCCGAAGTCTAAGAGGGTAGCAGTTGGAGCAGGAGGACTTATGAAAAGTGGTTCTCTCTCTCTCTGTTAAGTTTCAGTGTTGATGGCCCTTGGTAGAATCTGAAAGGAATTATAAGTGAATGAATTTCTTGTATTCATTGTACCATACTGAACTTGAGCCACTGAACCATTGAATTTTACCACATTATAGCCTGTTTTGTAAGAGCAAGTAATGCTGGGAAAACTCTAGAGAAACATTGCTTCATGCTCATGCTTCCTTGTGAAAACAGATTTTGTAATCTTTCCTTTAACTTCCAAATCATACACTGCCAGAACATGGGAAAAGATAACAGGATATTGGAATAAATTGTTCATACACCTTCTCTTACATGTGGGCACCCAAATTTGGATGCTTTTGTGTGCAAAATGGGCTAGTAAGCTAGATTTTTTTGTAATGTTCAATAGGTTTGGTGTTAGGAGTTTGCTTTGAACAAAAAGATTGTCATCGAAGGTCCTGCTCCAGGAGCTGTCTCTAAAGGAAGTTAGGAGGACAGCAACCTGGATCAGGGCCTTCCCGGTTGTGGCACCCTATCTGTGGAATTGACTTCCCAGAGGTATTTGCCAAGTGCCATCTTTATACTCATTTTGGAATCAGATCATGACATTTTTCTTCAAGGAGCATTTTAATTGTTGATTATTTCAGTTGTGATTTGATTTTAATTGGTATTTTAAAGTAAATTTTAGTATTTATAATGGTGACATTTTAAGATTTTTCCAGTCAGTTGTTAAACTATTACTTGGTGTTCCTGCTATGAGGGTGATATTACCTTATTTTTATTATTTATCAAAATCGTGGCTTTAATGGTATATGTATGAAGCTTTATGTTTTTGGTTTCTATTAAGTAAACTGTCTAGAGAGCCATGTGGCTACAAGACAGTATATAAAAGTGCTAAATAAATAAATACATATTGTGCTGTTTGTAGTTTGGGAATACTTAAAAAAAAAACTTCAGAAACTGTTTTGGGAAATAGAGGTCAGGTGTAGATGAACACTCCAGAATGCTTATTTGGATAATTCTATTATTAAATTTGTCCATACTTTTGATTTGGCAAGTAGAAGCACTTCTAACTAATCAGGGGGTACAGATTGCAAATCTAGGGTAGAGTTGATGAAAATGTTTGCTGTGACATTTCTTACTAGGGTAACTTTATTTCAGTCCATCATTTTCAAGTGCCTTTCCCCTGCTCAGTGAGTACAACAACACATATACTCAGTGATGGCGTGCTGGTGCTTGTATGGGATTCTTAGTGAAAGGGAACAGAGGCCAACACTTGTGAAAAGCAGAGTAAGGTTGCATTCATGGTTATAGTTACTCCAAGGCATCGTGCAGTCTGTGTGTTCTTGATGTGAATGGGTAGCATACTAGCTTAATGTAGTGTGCAGCCTTTGGCAAATGCTTTTTGGCAATTGTGCTTTATGGCAATTGAGAGGTTTCTTTACTGTATGACAGCTGGTAACACAAGCCAGGGATCTGCTTTCTTATTCCCAGACATGTGTTTCAAATTGCATATTTCCCCTTAGCCGCTGTTTAAGGCTCCTGCCAAACACTTCAGCATTTTTGCCAAAAAAAAAAAAAGTTGTTTTTCTCCCTTTTTCCTTTCCTAGATTCTTGCTTTTTATTCAACTTTCTTCTGCCTTCAACTAACAGAAGCCACAGATCCTTTTACAAAAGGCAGTTGTTTGTAAGAGGAATCTTGGAATTGAGGCTTCTGACTGAAGGAAGGATAGTTTAATTATTGTGCCCTTCTATAGGAGTATTCTAATTCTTTTGCATAACAGGTTTGTCAGCACATAGACCTTGTCTGTTGCAAGCTAGGCAGAACCAGTGACAGCCTGAAAATTTTAATAAGTCATGTGAAGTGGGGAATGGTGGAAAGAAATCTGTTGGGAAGAATGTGGCCTGGGTTGCTCTCATTTTGTTTCGCTTTTTATGCACAAAACCCAACAATACACTTCTTTGGGAATATATAAAGGGGTGCCAGCTGAAAAATGGCTGCAGATACTTCAGGGTCGTAATTAGGTTTAATTGGCTTTGGCAACAAATGACGAATAGAATATTTCAATAGGAGAAAGCCTTGACAGGTAGCAGCAAAGCTATCATGAATTCCTTCTGGTACACTTGAGCATATAGCTTGTCCCGTGAACAGAAAACTGTACAACTGCAAAGGCCTTATCAGTAATTTAGTTCAGCTGCCCATAGAAGGCCATGTATTCTTTCATTTTATCTCATATTACATGCAGAGAGCTGGAAGGATACATTTAATATGTTCAGATAATTTGGAATACTTAAAAAATGTGAGGTACACTATGTTATAGCAGAATAACTAATTTAAACTTAGACTATAGAGTCATAACAGTATAATTTGTTACCTATTCTATTTATCTGTGAGCAGTTGCTAAGAAAGATACTACATGTTCTGTCAAAGAGACTCTCATTACTATACAGATGACATCCAAGACTTTAGTTGGAAGGGGAAAAATTGTGATCCTTAACCAGTGTCTGTGATGGGTGAATCCAGAAAAGATGAGATAATGTTAGCAGGAAATATATATGATTGACTGCTGTAGGTTTTTTTTAAAAAATCTTCAAAATTTTAGGGAAATGGGGCCTGAAGGAGCCCCAAAAGGACTGCTTTCTCTCCCACAAGAATCTGCCTGAATTATTTTCAGAGACCCTTCTTCAGGTTTCCCTGCCTCAAGAAGTGAAGGGAAGAAGTGACCAAGAAACAAGACTTTCCTCTTACAGTGCCCTAGCTTTGGAATTTTCATGCAATCTGATTCACTTGGCGCCAAATATTATGTCTCTGTTCAGCCTGGTAGACTTCTCAGCTTGAGAATATAAATAAAAGGACACTGCTGAAAAACGTGATAACGAGAAGGAACATCAGCAGACATTTTGGAGATAAATGACTGACTTTAAGTCTTTGTTTTTAATTACTGTTGGAAAACATGTAAGGAATTTAATGGGATGGCTTTTATATTTTATGGTTTTGAAAATTTACTGGGATTCCTATCAAAGATAGGGGTCAGATTTTATAAAACATGTCCTCTGCCATAGCTGAGGATTACCTTTCATGACAATGATTGCTGAATAGGAGCTCAGGAGTAAAAGTAAAATGTGGGAATCTTTATAGGGTGACTTGGTTGTTGCTCGAGGCAGTATTATAATATATTGATGTGGGCAAACTTAGCTAGAAACTGGACAGGAAAAAGTGAATTTCCATTCAGGTGTTCCATAGTTTAAAGATTAAAGTCCTCTGTTTTAAGGCAGCATTCCGCTGTTCTTCTCAATGTGCCCTGCTTACTGGTCTGAAAAAATCTCCAACACTTGTAGCAAGATCAAGATGTTAACTGGAGCAGTAAAAACAATGAAGAGTTTCATGCCAGCCCAATTCAGTCTGTTGATAGTGAACATAGCAAGATGAATATGTAAAAGGACAGCTAGTTTCTGTTGTAAGCTAGCCATTCCCAGAACTCGTGTGGGGCTGCTGTGAATTTAGTGGTGTTGAATTTACTAGCAAATTTTAACAATAGGAACTTCATTGAGTCTTCCTTCAAAACTTTTTGGGTGTAATTGGGTAAAATTAGTATGTTATAGGATATCTATGCTGATTGAAATGCTCCTCACAGTTTGCGTGGCACCATTTTAATGTATTATTTATGTCCATTTATTATCTTGCATAAAAATGAGTCTGTTTGACCTATCTTAGTAGTAGAAGGATATTGTTGGCATACGCTGACATCTCTCACTTGTAGGTGAACAGTTCTTTGCTATGGCTGGTATTGCTGTCCCCTGGTTTGTTCCTGGGTTTGAATCTTCATTAGATGGTCCATTGTTGCTAGTGAATAGGGTGGTTCTCTGTTTTATGTAGCATGCTAATGTACACATGTGTACCTGTGCATATGTGAGAGCTGAATACCTTGCTGTGACTGGTGTTTCCTAGTGGCTAGAGCATAATGTGGTTGGGTAAGTGTCAGATCCCAGTAAAATAGGATTCCACACCAAAGTTGCTGCTTGTAGCACTGGTAGCAATTCACAAAAATTAAAAATAAATTCGAAAGCATTGCTCTGTAACACATTTCACTAAAAACTAATCCATATTTTTGTAGCTAATCCATTTTAACTGTGCTGGTGAGCCAAGTGCAAGTATAGAATTTTGAGGCAAACTCTGATTTATATGAAATACCAGTAGGGCTCAGTTGCTGAAAGGAGGGGGAAGTCTTGGTATTGGGACAAAAGTTCTCACTACTGAGGCAAAATATGCCACAAATTGAGTGATTGTCACATAATCTAAGGAGTTTCTATATAATTCCTGTAGAATCTTACTTAAGTAGTCTGAAAATGTCAGACACTATGGCCAGTTCTGGGAAGTCACTTAAAATGCTCCCATAGCTGGTCTATAAACTAAAAACAACAACTGCACAACTTTACTGACCCAGCAAATAGCATTTTTCTCACTACTCCACACTCCTTACCGAATGTGTTCTCACACTTTCCTCTGGCATCCCATGTTGCCACTTAGTATCTTGACACAGGCTTAAGCTGAATATTCCAGACTTCCCTTGAGATGCTGTAGAAAGATGAGAAGAGGCAAAAGCTAGGCTTACCCCAGTGTGGTTGCGGGAATGGCTGTTCTGTTGTCCTTTGTTTTCTTTCTGCCGTCATTTCATGTGAGCTCTTCTCCCCATTTTTGACCCTTTCTCTCTCCTATCTCTTTCCAGGCTCAGTTCCTCTGTCTCCGCTGCTGACAGCCAGCTGCTGTCTCTGACTGTGCTTAGCTCTCTCGTGGGCAAGCTCTCCCCCTCCCTTTTTTGTTGTTAATGGTCCAGGAGGTGTGGAGTTTCATATTACATGTGCACCAAGAAGGGGAGGGAGCACAAACAGAGCTTTGCTGCTGCTACAGAAGAGTGAAAGAGTTTTCAAAACCAACACTTGTTGCAAGCTTCTTGTGTAACTCTTGATTTGTACAGAGTTTCTTCTCTGTTTTTTAGCTTTTCTCATGTGGCCTCGGTGGTCGTTAAGATAGATTCCTTCTGTTTGTCTGTCCTCAGTTAGTTTTTCTTTGGGTCACAAAATTCTTTCTTAGCTTCAGAAAAAGAATCAGCTGTCCTCTGAAGAATGGAAGGCGAGAACTAGAATATGTGTCCTGTATGCAAGATATGTAGAAACACTTAAGAATTTATGTTTTTCTTTAAGGATATCCCTTGAAAAAGTCAAGACTACTTTATCAGTAACTTTTTCATGTTACAATTAGTGGACAATGGTGTTATGCTGATCTAGTTATTCTGAGTCAGAACAGTGGTCCATTCTAGCCCAGTAGCCAGCTAATGACTTTGGCAGACTATAGACTTTCTAGCATGCCTGGCAGATCTTCCATAATCAAACTGCCAGAGATTGAATTTGTGATCTTGAAACATTGATTCTTATATTTTCAGCAATCAATGCTCTATTTTCCCCATTAGGGTATGTGTTTGGCAGGGAATATGGGATTATTCTTCTATCATGAAAGCTATAAAAGGGAGGAAGGGAAGAATTAGTATGGCTAAGATTTATGAGTTGCTGTTAACTAAAAACCAAAAGTTGTGCCCCCAGCCAGATGAAATTCTATTTTGTCTTTCTTCTTTTCTGAAAAACAAAGAATTGACTGGCTGAGGACCTTTGACATTTCCAGCCTGGTAGTATAAGCAGTTTCTGGAGAGGCATGGAAGAAAAATTAGACATGTAGTCTTTCAATGGTTGTGAAAAGAGTGCTTTCTTTAAGCCTAAGAGTGGTGTGAATCAGTGCCATTTTGCAGGGATTATAAAGATAGCTTTGTTGCATCTTCAGTACCCCACACTTAGTTGCTACAGACAGTGACCTGAAGCACACAGTGCCGTATCTGGCACTGCTCAGTTCTCCCTACCTGAGGGTACCATCCCTTCCTGTGTTAGCACAAACAGTTGCTTGTTTAGACTGCTGCCGTCTCAAAGCTGCCAGCTCTAGGTAGGTTTTCTGTTCAACACTTCCCCTCTTGTTGCCTGTAACAGAGCATAACCAGGGTGGTAGGAAACATTTCTCATGTCATTTTTGAAATGCCACAAAAATAACTGCTGGAATTTTTGGCCTATTTCTAGCAGGGATTCAAATAGTGTTCTTTAGCACCCATTGGGGAATTATAGCACACTGAATAAACCTGAGTTCAAATGCATAACTTTGGGTTTATTTTCTTTGGGTTTATTTTTAAACGAGTGGCAATAGTTTGATTTACATTCAGTTATAATCTGCTTAAAGTAATGCACAGATGGGGTCAATTCAGCTTTGGGAAAAATACAAATGGCCCTTTGTAAATGCAGGCCAAGATTTTCCTATGAATATTGTGCATATTACAGGAAATGCAAGAGTGGAGACCCCAAATGGAGTGGCAAATTTATGCTATGGTCTTATTCGTTTTCTTGAGTGCTTCATCTTTACTATGTTATAAATTTTAGAATGTGAACAAAATACTCTATTAGAAATTGTGATAGCATTTTCAAGCAGTGCACTCATGCTTCATTATTCAGAATGTGAAATATGGGTGCAAAGGTCTCTTACTACTGATATTCAGTAGGCCCTGAAAGTACATATGGGGAATAGAAAAATTTCAGGACGTGTCTGTAAAACAGTACATTTATGTCTTGTAAAGAACTTGACAAATATTAAATATATTTAATAATCTGCATTGGAACTTATATGTTTCCAACAAACATGGCCCATCCTTTTCCAAAGGAACTCTTGCTCAGACAACATAAGGACGGGTTCATATGCAAAGCTCAGGGAACTAAGGTTCAGTTTGGATGCCAGGAAATACTTCCTGATCGTTAGGACCCCTAGGGCATGGAATGGGCTTCTATGGGAGGTGGTTGAAGCCCTACCAATGAGGGCGTTAAAGGGTAGGCTGGACATGAACATGGTAGGCATGTCATGAGTGGAGCTGGCTGGAGCCTGGGGGAGGCCCCTTCTGACTCACTCTGTTTCTATTTTTCTATATTTCTATACTTGTAAATGCTTATAATCCATTTGCCACTTGCAAGCCTGATCTCACATGGAGATAATAATGTGTGCACCACCATGTTTTTCTTGATAAACGCCTTTGGATATTTGCAAGTGCCTGTGTGGAAGGGGAATAGGACACTGGGAACCAACCTTGAATGAAATACATGTGTAACTCTTTGAACACCTTTGGTATTTTTGTCATAATTTCTGCTTAAAAGCTGATAGGAGAGGCTGTCAACAAATCATTTTTGGTTACCAAACTGTGTATTCAAAGGGATCTTAAATTGAATGCCAGAAAATTCAAGTTTCCTAGAAATGTCGAAAAGCAAATGATGTTAATTGTGACAGATTTGCCTTTTCCTATTTGTAGTTTGCCCACCATCTTAACTTCATTCTGAACTTGCCTGACCATTTATGCAGAGCAGTCTCCTTGTTTTCGCTTGCTATGAAATATACCCTCTGCTTGCCTCTTAGATGTCGTCATGCTGCCATAGCTAAGTACTTTGGGGATGGCAAACCACAGTGCAACAAGTGCTGTGATTACTGTAAGAATGCAGTAGCAGTGAAAAGGCAAGTAGAGGCACTACAGCGCAGCACCAATACCTGGAGCAGAACTTGCATTGGACCCTCTTCTTCCGCTTGGAATGACTATGACTCAGACCTGTATGAAGGAGGAAAGAAAGGATACAGAAGGTATGCATTGGCTCAGCTGACTCTGGTAGAAGCTGCAGTAAGCTTGGTTGACTAAGCGGAATGAATGCCCTCAGAATCCAAAGCTCCTTTATGGATCAGCTATACCTTATAGTTGGGTAAAGGCCTAATAGTTGATGCTGGACTTGGAAATGAAAAGCATGAACAGAAAATAGTTTTAAAAGGTAATGCTGGGTTCAGATTATGGCAGAGCTGCTTTTCCACGATAAATGTAGTGATGCAGCCCTCTTGAGTTAATAAAACATGCAATTGGCTGTCACAAATGTTTCAAGTTGTATGTCACCCAACCCCCCCCCACCCCCCCCCCCCCCAATTGCAGGCAGGGACAACGGGCAGCAGCAGCTCTTCTATTCAGGGCTAGAACATTGTTCCAGTGTCTTTCCATCCATCCATCCACTTAAAAGTGGGGAGTCCAAGCAGAGGAACAAGGCAATTGCACATGCCTCAAGTAGCAGGGCACTATGCACCCTGGCTGCAAGTACCCTGGACTCACATCACTTTATTTATTTTATTTTATTTTTCGATTTATATCCTGCCTTTTTCCTACAAAGGGCTCAAGGCAGCTTACATCTCCTCCTCCATCTTATCCCCACAACAACAACCCTGTGAGGTAGGTTGGGCTGAGAGTCTGTGACTGGCCCAAAGCCACCCAGTTGGCTCCATGGCCGAGCAGGGACTAGAACCCAGATTGTCTGAGTCCCAGTCGCAGGCTCTTAACCACTACGCCACACTGGCTCTCCTTTTTGTCTTAAATTATCCCCCTGATATCATGTGCTCACAGTAGCATGATAGTTTTCTCAGAAAAATATTTCAGATGTCTAGTAAGAAAATGTGGTTTCAGTGGGAGAATTAAGTGTTCAACACTGCTTTCTTGCTGGAAACAGTGAGATCAGAAAGTGCTTAATATTGCCTGGATTGTGCCCTTATTTTGCTTCTTTACCTGTGTTTTATTCTAGTGTGTAACAGAAACATTAAAACAAAATGTTAGGGAAAAATTGGCTATTATTGCACTTCTTAGGTAAAAAAAGTTTGCACTATATAACTTTTTGGTACCTGTTGTTCAATGTACCATTAGCATCTTTAATTCTTACACAGCGAGCAAACAACAAATACCATTTAGTTCAAGTTAGTACATGACTTTGATAATCCTGCAAAAACCAGTCAATAAATCTACACTTGTTGGCAAGTCTTTTTAACAAAGAAAGTGCTCATTATAAGAGCTTCTGACCTTACAAATAACATTTATTATTTAACATGTATGTTTCTGATACTGACAGTTCATATGTACTTGGACTTGGTGACAGGAATATGGAGGTCACTATTGATTATGAGAAGATCACAGACTCTAAATTTAATTTCAGGCTGTACCAGGTGATGTGATGGTTCTGACTTGCAAGGAAGTCTGGCTGTGGATGTGGTTCTAGTCTCTGAAATACTATGATAATAGTAGTTGCTTGGTTAGGGTTCCTTGCTGATAAGATTGGAATTTTACAAGATTCTCCTGTACATTTTGTATTTTTTTCTGGATGAATATTTAGATATGATGAAGACAGTGGGAGCTTGGCTGAAGCAAATGAAGAGAAGCAAAAGAAAGAATGGAACAGTTTTTATAAGAAACAGATGAATTTACGCAAGGTAAGTTGGTATCCTTTCTACAGAAGGCAGGGGCTGTTTCCACAAAAAGGCGGTGTGTTTGGGTAAGTAGGCAGCACAAGCCCGTATGTGTCTATTTAGAAGATCTTATCTTCTTCAACCATTCAGTCATGTCCAGCCCTTGGCCACTCTATGGATCATTGTTCTCCATGCTTCTCTGCCTCGTACTGCTTCCTTCAAGACTGCCATGTCCATCCCAGCGCCTGTCTTTATGGTGTCCAGTGAATGGGTGCTGGGAGGTGGGAGGGAGGGTTCTCCTTTTTCCACTGATCACTCCCAGCATGATTGACTTTTCAAGTGAGTCAGCTCTCATGACATGACCAAATATAGCAGTCTTTCAGAAATAATCCCTACTAAATTCAGTGGGACTTACTCCCAGGTAAGTGTCTTTAAGATTGCAGCCCTTAGCGTAGGTAAAAATTATGCCAGCCATTGGGCTTGTTTTGCGTAATCATCTTAATGTGTGAAAAAACATTTGATGCCTAAAAAAATACTGTGTGCTTGTTGCCTTCTCTTGAACCTGAACCTTCTTGTTTTCTCTGAGAGTAGGAGGAGAATACTTTTTCTTACATTCTTCATTGCTCCATGAGAGAAGTTTTTAAGGTTGCATCATCCTTTTTATGTGACTAGAAACATGTCTGCCCAATTGTCTTCTGAATGCATGTGTATGGATCAGGCAATGTGGGATGGAAGTGGGTGGCTTTCCTTGTGCTTTGATAGTCACTCATAAAAAGTGAAATGTGGGGATAAATTACTATAATTGCCAGTTAGCTTTGGCTTAGAGTAAATACTGTTAAGTAGACATTGGGAGATTTAATCTGTCCTCTGGGTACAAGTCTTGGATTCTAAATCCAAGCCAGTTTAATATAGTATATTTTGTGTTTCCTTTTGGTCCACTGAAATACATTGTTCCTGATGTATACCTCTGATTTTCTTCCCTTTGATTTAATTCAGGGAAAAGAACCAGCAGAAGACAACTTTGTCCCTCCAGGTAAATTTCTATGTTACTCCATAAATCAGAGTGTTTTTAGACAAGTTTTTCATTATTATTTTTGAGGAATCAGAAGGTACCATTCATACAGTCTTAGCTGATGAGGCCTTTTTGCTGCAGAATGTTTAATGGATGCTAGAAAGCTGTTCTCTGGTATCTCCTGAAGGGCATTCTGGCACATTGGGTTAGCCCTTCCCACTGGCCAACACTCAGGGTCTATTCCAAACGATCTGCTCAAGGGGAGGGGCCGTCCTGCCTTTCCAGGCTGGCCCTGCCTAATGTTGACAAGACAGGGTCCCCACTGAGCTCAGTTTTTCCTCAGATTATTTTTGTCAGTTGCTCTTTATTCTCCTCGCATTTCTTCCCTCCCACCCCTGCAACTTTTTCTGGGTTTCATTAGAGCGAGCAGCCTTGGATGCTGCGGTGCGAGCTGCTCCTGGATGCAGGGAGGAACAGCACGCTTTCCTAGACAAGATAGTCCCTGGGCTGTTGGGCTTTCTCTTCACTGTGGTGTGAAAAGCTTTGCTCCACCCTTGTTTTCTCCTGAGGACACTGGGCAAAGGGTGACATAAGGAGCAGCACCCCTCCCTTCCCCATTAGTGATTGTGGATACAGGTTTCACTCCACTGCCAGCCATGTCCTCCCCATTCAAATATGCAGCCTGCCCCTTCCCGAGACCCACGTGGGAATAGTTTGTGCACCGTCATCTGTACACAGCAACAGAAGCCTCAGAGCACAAGAGGAGGCTGCAGTGTCGCTCCTCTGCATTGGCTGGCAGACCACTCAAGGGGCCAGGAAGAGTGAATCTATCTGTGGTCCTTCCCTATTCTTCTCAGTGGGTGCCAAACTTGAGTAGTGACAGGCCCACTGCTATCTCCTTGCTTTAGTCAAATAGTTTCTGGCACAGGATATTAAAGACACAGTTTTGCATCTGGAGGGAAATGAGCTGCCAAGCTAGTCACTGTCCCGTTTTAGATTGTAGAAGTCCCATCAGGGGAAGAAAAAAAAAAGGCTCCCTGTTCTGGGGCAGATTGGACCACAGAAAGAACGAACAGAAATGCTGGCTTCCTGGGGTTACTCTGAAGAGATTTCCTGAGTTCCCTTCACAGCATTTTCACAAAGTTGCTGAGTGAGGTTCCCTCCCCCACCAAAATAAACTTGTCTGTCAGTCCAAGATAGAGGGAACTGTCCCTCAGGAGATTAACTATACCAGAACTTTTCCCACTCAGAAACAGATAGGGTGACAGACTCTGTGATTCCAGGTTTTATTCCTGGGGGACTTTTTTCTTAGGAAACATTTAGACTCCCAGCTCCCTCAGAAACAGGAGGCACCGTGGCTGTTAGAGCCAAGATGAAGGCGTTCTAGCTGGGGATTTTCCCGCATTTTTTCTCTGAGGCTGCTGTAAAAGAAAGAGCATTTCTATTAGGGAGCTGCCGCTCTCTCCCAAGCCCTGAGGGGCCAAGAGTGACAGCAGGAGCCTGTTGGCTTCTTCAGATAACTACTGCTCTGAAATAGATATGAATTCTTCATGACACTGTGGCTAGATTCACACAACAGTGACAAGCTGTGGTGATTTCTTACTGTTTGTTTCTCATATCATCTTAGTCCAGTTGTGGCATTTCAGCCTGGTAGGGTTGGTCTGCAGAAGCAGCGGTATGTTCTATGGTTTCTGCTTATCATGAGTGCTTTATGTGTCATCCAACTCTGCAGAGCCCAGAACAAGGGAGCTGCTTGGCAAAAGAGGCTGTTGCTGCTTTTGCCAAGTGGATAGCCAGAGAGTTCCACTGACAGCTGCCCTGGTTTATTAGAGGCTTCCTGGTTACTGCTGCCTCCTGCTCCAGAGATCTTTGGGAAGGAGCAGAGTGATCACTCACTTGATTCTATTCCACTCCACACACCTAAGAAAAAGCCTCTCATGGTTGACCGGGAGGAGGGGAATCAGCTGGCTGGAGGTGCCCCCAACATGGGTCAGTACCTTCCAGCTGATTGCTCTCCCCATGGTTATCTGTCATGATGAGTTGTTGTGCATGCCAATCCACCCTCTGAGTTCAAGGGTTCCCCTGATAGACAGCCTGATAGTTAAATTTCAATGCCACAGTTGTGACTAGCTGTTTAATCTTTCTACCAGGATTTCAAGTCTGACTTGACAAATCCCTAGAACTTACACCTAAGCTGAGCCTTCCATTTAAGGTTTAGGCAAGTTAGCTGTGGCTTCTGCATGTGATAATAATGGAAGATAACAAGTTTAGCCTGCCTGCACCCTGGCAGTGGGAATGCACTTCAGCCACTCAGGGGAAGTGGTTTGCAAGTTACGCAACTGGGCTTTCTTACACACCTTTGCTAAGCAGAACATACTTGATGTTTTTCTGGGGGTGTTCCACACACAAATCAGCATACCTACATTTTCCTTATAAGCTTCTGCCTCTGCCATGTGAAGCTGGTAGATAAAGTCTTTTAGACCTGGTTATTCTTTTTAGTTTTGTGTTGCATTCTTATTTTCATGGCGATATATTTTGGTGCCTTTCCACTTGTTTTCAGTTTTCTCTGTTCTGTTATGTTAATCTCCTTGTTTTCAGTTCAAGGTTGAGGGGCTATTTGCTTTTTCAGCTCAGTCCGGGAAGGCAGAACATTCATTCTCCTTCAAGAGGTTTGTTTGGATTGGATTCTGCCTGTTGAACAGTGGGAGGTATTAACCCAAATGTCTTGGAATGCCCTCCAGAAGATACACAAAATAGGAATCCATAGTAAGAAACTTCTCTTTTACAACAGCAAACACTGCCTGTACATGAAACTAAAGAGCCCAGGATTCCATGTGAGACTGAACTGAAATCCAAAGATAGCATGGCCTAATATAGATTTATTGCTAAGTAAACTAGATTTAAACCAAGCTCTGGCCAAATGAAAAGGGGCAGGGGGGTAGGACATTGTTCTTGTCCATTTCCCAAGTCACAGGAAAATTGTGGATGGTTTCTTCATTACTAGGTACCATGCTGGACATTTGTCACAACTCCAGTGATTTAGTTCTTCTTCATGGCCTCTATACTACACATATGGCCTCTGCGTGGCTGTTGTTGGAAAGATTCTACAGTTGAGACAGTTTGGTGGGAACCCCTTCTTTACCCTCAGTCTTGGTATATAGGAGGGGTTCCTGCCCATTCCCTGAGTTGTTCTTCGGCCATCATTGTGGTGCCTCAGGATTTTATCTCTCTCTGCAATTTCTAGCATTTTTTTCTTTCCACTTGTTACCTACAACTTTTTACTCTTTCCTCCTTGTCTTCCAATCTCCTTTCCTTGCATCCTTTTTATGTATGTGTTTTTGTATTTTAAAAATTCCCATCATTTTTCTCTTTTATCATCACTTTTTGCCTTTTTTCTTGCATCAGCTTTCTAATACAGCTGCTTCTAAACAGTTTCCTTACCAAGGTGGCACTAAAGGTACCCTTTAAAAAGTCCATCCAGTCCGTAAAAAGTGGCAAACTCCCACAGACTGATTGGCACTTCCTCTGCTTTTTCCGCCTAGGAGATGGGCATGTTATTCATTCCTGTCCTCATAATTTTTCACTATATTTTAAATCCTTGTACTGTTGCTTGGTCTTACTCTAGTTCTTATTTTTTAATTAAACTGTTGTTTTAACCATTTACTTTTGTAATGTATTTATGTTTTAAATTGTTGAGAACCTTCAGCTATTGGACAATATAAATAAATGCATAAATACATTTCAGGAGTATGCTTGTGGCATATGTAGGAAAGGGGTTTATTTGGTTTTTCTTGTGCACTTCTTCTAGTTCAGGGATCCCCAAACTTTTTGGACTTGTAGGCACATTTGTAAATTTGAGAAACTGTTTTGGGCACCACCACATCATATTTACATTAGTGGATTCTTGCTTTGTCTACCTGTGACATGTATGTATTTTAGGCTGTACCTTGTTCAGCAAAATTTTGGGGGCTGTGAGGTTGCTTTAATAAGAGATTGCCTAATTCAGCTAATTGCTGGTAGGGCACTACAGCTAATACTTTACATGTTTCAGCAATGTCCAGTAGTTGCTTTCTGGCAGGAGGTTATCACACAGATAATTTATATTGGAAAACACTTTAATTGTCACCAGCATACATGTTCTTTTAAACTGTTTAACTGCTTCATAGAATATTACAAATGGAATTGGTTTTCCACATATGTTTGACAAATTGTGATATTGCAAAATTGGAAGGATAAACATTTACCTTATATAATAAATCCAGTGAATTTAAGACCTTACAGCACTTTTGATATATGAACAGGTGCATATGGACATCAATGAGTGCCTATTTAGTCTACTTTGGATGAAGACTATGTAATTGCTAGAAAGATGCATGCATTTCATACAAATCCATATGCAAAAATATTAGAAAGAGGGGACATCTTGAGTGCCTGGAGGTACCACACTGTGGGTACCCCTTCATGAGGTGCCCACAGGTGCTATGGTACTCATACTGGGGACAACAGCTTTAGTTGTTCTTTAGGATGGTTTTTCACACAGGTTCTTTATTAGGACCAGTGCTTTTCAACCTATTCATAAATGATCTGGAATTAGGAGTATGTAGTGAACTTGCTGGTGACACTAACATTTTTAGGGTGGTTAAAACCAAAAGGGGTTGTGAGGAGCTCCAAAGGGATCTCTCCAAGCTGTGGAGAATGGGCATCAAAATGGTAAATGCAGTTCAGTATAAGCAAATGTAAAATAATGCATGTTAAGACAAAACAATCCTGCTTAAAAGTATATGCTGATGGAATCCAAAGTAGCAGTGACTGAGCATGAAAAGGATCTTGTGGTAGTAGTGGATGTAAATGTCAGCCCACAGCTGCTTTGAAGATGTCAAACTCCATGTTAGGCATATTTAGGAATGAAATAGAAAATTTTACTTCCTTTATACAAATCTTTAGTGCAACTACATTTGGAATATTATGTTCAGTTCTAGTCATTTTACCTGAAAAAGAACATTACTGGGTTGGAAAAGGTAAAGGGAAGGGCAACAAAAATCACCAAAGGGTTGGAGCAGCTCCCCTATGAGGAGCAGCTACAACAGCTGGGACTGTTCCACTTTTAAAAAAAGTGAATAAGGGGAGACATGATATAAGTCCTTAAAATAATGCATGGTGTGTTTTCTCTCTCTCCCATAGCATTTGAACTTGGTGTCGCCCCATGAAGCTGATAGGTGGGAAGGTTAGGACAAATAAAAGGAAGTACTTCTTGCAACAGCTATGGGAAGTGGTAATGGCCACCAATCTGGCTTGCTTTAAAAAGAGATTGAGCAGATTTATGAGGGAGGAGGTTATCAGTGCATGCTAGCCTTGGGTAATGTTCTGCCTCCTTTACCAGGGGTGGCATCCCTGCATACACCAGTTGCTGAGCAGCTGGGCAGGAGGAGGTGTGGCACCCATCTTGCTTGAGGGATCCTGTGAGCGGCTGCTTTGTCACTATGTATACAGGGTGGTGGACTAGATGGACCTTTGGTCTGATCCAGCATGGCTTTCGTTATGTTCTTATGCTGTTAAAACTTAAAAAATAAAATCCAAAAACAAATTTAAAATGTAGGCAAAATGGTAAGTTAATCTATTAACTTAATATAATCCATTTAAACAAAAATGGAAAAAGTTAGCGGAGTAATAAGCAGTACTAGGTGCACTCAGCCTTCACCACCCTCAACAACAATACATCCACTCGTATAAATGAAATGCCACAGGAAGCACTCAGCCTATTCAACAGCATACACTGTAACCTATTCTACAAAGTATAGGAAAATGCAGTCGTCCTTGTATGTTACAGTAGGAGAGAGATGACTGGGAAGCTCTAGGATCTCTTCGTCTGGAAGCATCTTGGTTTACAGTATCTTGTTAATGGTAGAAAGGAGGGTTAGAAATTGCAGAGGGAGCTGAGGAAACAGGAAGCTTATAACTTAAACCCATCTATTCATCTTGTGCAAGTAAGGTGGTGTGTCAGAAAACATGGAGACTGACAGTTTAATTTACATCTCTCTCTTCATGGTAGATGCTGATTGTCCCTTGAAGGATGCAGCCAGCAGGAAAATTGCCAGAATCACAGTGAAAGTAAGAAGAGACAGTGATTGGTGCAAGAGTGGTTAATACAGTCAAAGCTGCTATACAGAGCCTCCATCTCTCTCACGGGTCTTCCGGTCCCTTTGAGACCAGGGCTGGAGTGCCTCTACTTGGTGTTGGGCGAACGAGACAGATTGGGGATTCTATTGGTGTACCGTGCACCTTTCTGCCCAGCAGTCTCCCTATCTGAGCTGACAGAGACCGTCTCGGACCTGGTGTTGAGGACCCCCAGGATGTTGGTCCTGGGGGACTTCAATCTCCATGCCGAGTCTGGACTGACCGGGGCGGCTCAGGACTTCATGGCCTCTGTGACGGCCATGGGCCTGTCTCAACACGTCATCGGCCCGACCCATGAACGTGGACACACTCTGGACCTGGTATTCACGACGGGGCAGGAAGAGGATGACCTGAGGGTGAGGAACTTATGTTTGACTCCCCTGTCATGGTCAGATCACCTCCTGGTGAGGTTTGTGCTCGAGAGCGGCCTCTCCCTCTATAAGAGTGCGGACCCGATTGTATGGGCCCGCCCCCGGAGCCGGATGGATCCGGATGGATTCCTGAAGGCCCTGGGGGAGTTTCCGGCTGACAAGACTGGTGCTCCTGTCGAGGCTCTGGTCGAACTGTGGAACGGAGAGATGACCAGGGCTGTGGACACGATTGCTCCCAAGCGTCCTCTCCCACTGGGCAGAGTCCGCTCTTCCCCTTGGTATACACCTGAATTGCGGGCGATGAAGCGAGTTGGGAGACGGCTAGAGCGTAGGTGGAGGAAATCACAGAATGAATCTGACCGAACACACTTGAGAGCCCACTATCGGGCCTATGCTGTGGCGGTGAAGGCGGCGAAAAAGAAGTTTTTTTCCGCTTCCATTGCCTCCTCACAATGCCGTCCGGCGGAGCTTTTTCGAGTGGTGCAAGGCCTGGTTCACCCGGGTCCTAAGGAAGATCCGATGCCACCCTCAAAGGCCCGCTGTGACGACTTTGCCAGGCATTTCAGGGAGAAAATCGCTCAGATTCGTCACGAGCTGGACTCCACTAATGAATCGGAGGTCTCTGAGGAGTCACCAATGCTACCGTCTGGTCCAAAATTATTGGAGGAATTTCAATTATTGCGGCCCGATGATGTGGACAAGGTGCTTGGACGAGTACGTCCCACCACTTGCCTATTGGATCCTTGCCCGTCTTGGTTAATAAATAACTCCAAGCACGGGATTGGGACCTGGATCTTGGAAGTGGTTAACGCTTCTCTGAGGGAGGGTCGAGTGCCTGCCCCTTTAAAGGAGGCGGTAATACGACCGGTCCCGAAGAAAGCGTCACTGGATCCAGAGATGGCCACTAACTATAGACCTGTGGCCAACATCCCGTTTCTGGGCAAGGTGTTGGAGCGAGTGGTGGCGGGACAACTCCAAGCACTCTTGGATGAAACTGATTATCTGGATCCTTTTCAGTCCGGCTTCAGACCCGGGTACAGTACTGAATCTGCCTTGGTCGCCCTGTACGATGACCTGTGCAGGGAGAAGGACAGGGGGAGTACATCCCTGTTGGTTCTTCTGGACCTCTCAGCGGCTTTCGATACCATCGACCATGGTATCCTTCTGGATAGACTTGCGGGATTGGGGGTTGGAGGCACTGCTCTGCAGTGGTTCCGCTCCTATCTCAACGGTCGATTCCAGAAGGTAGTGCTGGGGGACCATGTCTCTACGTCATGGCAGCTATGCCATGGAGTACCACAGGGCTCCATTCTATCCCCTCTGCTATTTAACATCTATATGAAACCGCTGGGAGAGGTCATCAGGAGGTGTGGGCTGCGGAATCATCAATACGCTGATGATACCCAGCTTTACCTCTCGTTCTCCACTAATCCAGGTGAGGCAGTGGCTGTGCTGAACCGGTGCTTGGCCGAGGTAAGGGAATGGATGAGGGCAAATAAACTGAAACTCAACCCAGACAAGACGGAGGTCCTGTTGGTTGGCGGATCGGGTTTCGGAGAGGGTGGATTTGACCTGGTCCTGAATGGTGCAACACTCCCTCTTAGGGATAAGGTCCGCAGCTTAGGAGTACTCCTCGACCCGGAGCTTTCTTTGGAAGCTCAGGTGACAGCGGTGGCGAGGAACGCCTTCCTTCAGCTTCGGCTGATTAATCAGCTGCGCCCCTACCTGGAGTATGACTGCCTGGCGACGGTGACACACGCGCTGGTGACTTCCCGCCTAGACTTCTGTAACGCGCTTTACGTGGGGCTTCCCCTGAAGACAGTCCAAACACTTCAATTGGTGCAAAATAGAGCTGCCAGGTTGCTGATGGGGCGTTATGCTCACATGACTCCAGTCCTCCGTCAGCTTCACTGGCTTCCCATTGAAGCCTGGGCCCAATTCAAGGTGTTGATTATGACCTATAAAGCCCTAAACGGCTTGGGTCCTGGCTACCTGAACGAGCGCTTACGTCCGTATATGCCCGACCGCCCTTTGAGATCTGCGGGAGAGTCCCTTCTCCGGGAACCCTCCATGAAAGAAATTAGGAGAGTAAGTACTCGGAGGAGGGCTTTCTCTGCGGTGGCGCCCAACCTATGGAATTCACTCCCCAAAGAGGTCCGCCTGGCACCGTCGTTACTGGTTTTTCGGCGCCAGGTAAAGACCTTTTTATTTAAACATCATTTCAATTGTTAAAACATATGATCTGGCCAGGGCAACTTCTTCTTCCTTCTCTTTCTCCTCCTATATTTTTATTTACTTAATTTATACTGATAATTTTAATCTTATATTTGTAAATCAATGTATTTTTTGTATTTTTGTATTTAATGGTAATTTATTATGTGCTATTGTATTTCAATGTATTTTATCGTGTTGTAAGCCGCCCCGAGGTTTCGGCAAGGGGCGGCATAGAAATGTAATAATAATAATAATAATAATAATAATAATAATAATAATAATAATTGTATTGCCTGATGTTTGAAGTGGCAGAATATCTAGCAAGGAAGTAGTACAGATGAGCATGCACTTGAGGAATAAAACAGGATTCAAGAATCTTTTTCTTTGATGGATCAGTAGCCCATGGGAAAAGTAAATTGGGCCAAATGTGACGGTGGATGGAGCCACCCCAGCTCTTTCTGTCAGTGGTGTGTCGCTGCCACCACCTCCAAGCAAGTCTTAATATGAAATCCACTTGTGAGCCGTATGTTCCCCACCACTGGAATTTTTTTAGGCAATGTAGTGGTGTATTGGTATGCATTAACAAAAGGGATAGCATCAAAGTTGTGTAAAAGAATGGTATAGGAATAGAAGTATAATATGTATGCTATCTAGTTGCTCATTTTTAGGAAAAGTGATAAATTGGTGAAGATGCAGGAAGTACAGCAAATGCTATAAAACAGTTCATAACCCAGCTGAGAAAGTTAAAGGAACTCATGTGCATTTAGTCTTTTCAGGAGGACAGCTTGGTCATGATATCAGCTTGTTTAATACCTTAGAACTTTTAGAGCATCTAAGTTGTCCATAAATAGATACATTTTACTATTATTGTAGTAAAGCAAGAAGGATCTATGTACATAAACTGCTTCCTTAAACATACAGGGTCGAAACCATTATATCATCTTGCCTAAAATTGTCAGCACTGACTGGCAGCAGTTCTTCAGGGATTCAAGCAGGAGATTTTCCAGTCTTCCCTAGAGATTTTGACAATTTAAACCTTGAATCTTCTGCATGCAAAGCAGTTGCTTTACCCACTGTGAACCATGGTCCTAACCATATTTAGAGATCTATCATTAGGCCTCCATTTCTGAGGGGCAATGTAAAAAGGTCTAGTTTCATGTTTCAGTTTTTTCTGCTTATTATGATTCTTTCATTGGAAAGTACATTAAATTTTGATCTTGACCTTAAACTCTCCCTCAAACTCACTATCAGGTGTGCATGCATGTGTACACCGCCCCCAGACCAGTTTGCATGATTAGACAGGTCTCTATAGCTTATTAAACTATGATGAGCTATCGCACATGGTGATGCATGCAGATGGCTATTTTGAACATTCTGATCATGGTTTGTTGTGTTGTGTGAGGGGTTGTATGGAGTTCAGTAGTTATGTGAAGGTTGCCCGTCCCTTGCAGAACCCTTTCCACTGAGTTTCAGAAAACATGACAAGCCACAGCTTGAATATTCAAACATTGCATGGTTCATGCCAGTGTGAGCCATGGTGGGCAGCAGTGACTATGTAAAATAGGATGCTGGGTATTAAAAACCAAGTACCATTTTATTGGTGAACCATAGGTACAAACTTACCCTTTTTAAAAGGCTAAGCTAGACAAGCCACTAGTAGGTATAAACTGTACATGTCCAAGAACCACAAGTAAGATGATGCTTCACTTTCCTTTTAATCTGAAATGGGTTCCCATCTTTTTTCATGATTTTAGGCTAGAGAGCACTGCCTAAAAATGCTGGAAGAAGCGCTAAACAACAACCAGCAAGCAGCACCAACAAGAGATGGGTAGGATTTATAATCCAGTTTTGGGGAAGACTCCCACAAGTTTCAATAGATCCCTTTTTGCCTTGGCTCATCAATGTAAGCAATGGGTGCATATGCAAATGATACAAGGGGTCACTGCATAGCATAGAAGGCTTTGTGTTCTTTCCATCACCCACATCCAACCTTTCCTTCATGTGCTATAAAAAGTACAAGCATCTTGTTCCAAGCAATGGTCCCATGTGTTGTTGATGTACATGCCCATACACTCAAAGTGATGGTGGCAGGAAACAGGGAGAACACAGTCCTTCATGTATAGACACTGTATTATCAAGGGACTGAGGTATATACGTTATTATAACCTTGATTTTTTAATGTCACCAGTATTGGCCAAGTGTATTATCAAGATCTAAACAGCTTTGTTTATTGTCAGTTGTATAAATAAGATTTCAGCAGCAGCATCTATCATTTTAACATCCCATGTTTCCTTTTAGTATAATATTTTTGTTCTATGCTTATTTTTTGTGCCCTGGGAAAGATGCTGCCATGGGGAGTCTATAAATAGCATAAGCAAATAAATTAGCATGCTGTGCAGTATTTTGAGCTATGGAAAAACTGATTGTAACCTGCAGTTCAAAACTGAAAGCAAATTGTCTAGTTCAAAGTGCATGTCACACTTAAAAGTTAAAAAACAGAATTAGTGTGCTTTTAGGCGTCACACTATTGACACTGTAGTACTTACATTAGATACAAAATGTGTATTTGTGCAGTTTTTCCTGCATTATGGTGTACATTTTTTACAAGAATGATTCACATTATATATTTAAAAAAGAATTCCCAATGGTTAACCTTTGGAACCTTTGATCCAAAGGTTGCAATTCTCTTTTGTTCCCACCAGAGAATAGCAATATGCTGCACAATTGATCTTATACAGAACTAGAGAGAAGTTGTATGGAAGTACCTGCTCAATCAACTAGAGAGATTCTAAAGAAGGACATGTTCTTGGGCCTTTACCTTCTGGCCTGCCATTCAGTCACAGAAAAATGCCATAGCTAGCCCATCCAATATTTGTGCATTACAATTTAATTTTGGCTGCTGCTGAAGCACAGATTCCACAGTTAATTTTTACAGGAAAGTGTTGAGTACTTCCTCTGTCATTTAAGCAAAATATCTAACCTTAGTTTATCAAACTGTGGGTGTATTTCAGCTCAGATGCCCATTCATGTGCTGTGGAAATGGAATATGAGGCTTTCCAGACCAGTAAGATGGCGAACCTGTACAAGGCTACTGTTCTAAAAAAGGTAAGAGAATGTTGGTGGTTCTAGGGACAAAGTAGGCATTGGTTCTTCTTCCATATGGCTACTCGACTGCTTAAAGTATATGACTTTGCAAAGGAAATTGATAACACATTTTCTGTTTGTATCTAATGGAGAAACACAGCTTATTCCATCCTGTGTACTTGTCATCTTTGTTAGAAAAGTCTGTCTGCATATTTCCTTAATTTCTGTAGGCTAGAACTCAAGTAAGAAACAAACATATACTCTGAGGACAAATTCAGCACTTCTTAGTCAAGGTATCCATGTAATGATATTTCTTTTCTAAAGTGCAATGCAGTAAATATTTAAAAGATTCTGCAGTCTCTGTGCAATCCCATGTTGTAAGGTGAGAAATATAAGTGGCTTAGTTGGTATTTTTACAAAGTAGTATAGTTGAGATGCTGAAAGGATCAGTATCAAGAGGGTCAAAGCCTCTAAGTATTGTTGGGGCCTTCCAAGTGAATAAATCCAGACTGGTAGAAAGGCAAATGCATTGTTATTTCTGCATTCATTTGGCAGTTCTTCTCTCAGATGTGTGTCTTTCTCTTTACATGAATGTACAGGTACCTCAAGCAGGGATACCTTGTACTTCTGACCTTCAGAGAGTCAGTTGTTGAGCAAGTTCTTATTTGGAGAGTGTAAAGAAACATCAGCAGCCAAACTTGGAAATTATTGTACATTCAGTTGCAAGCCCTTCTCTGTAATGTTAGTTAGTTAGTTAGTTAGTTTACAACATTTATATGCCGTCCTTTACAACAACGTCTCAGGATGGCTTACCACATTAAAATCGAATAACAATCAAAACAATCCATAAACAATGACAATAAATAGGAATGATAGATAATTAATAAAAATACAAACAGATAAAGTTAGATAGAAAGTTCCAACCTCTTTTCATTGCCAATTGCTCTGAAAGCCCTCTAACTTCTACCCTAACCTGCCTTAAGGATGGATGCTTTTTTGGTGCCCATCCATTACACATTAGGTGAGAGGTGATCAGACAAAAAGCCACTGAGGTGGTACATGACAAGTGTAGTTGCTGTTTTATGGATTGTATAATGTTCCTTTTTTATGTCATTAATTCTTTTATTATTATTTGCAAGCTGCTTTGAAAATACATTTAAAAGTAAGGTACAAGTTTTTTTAATGCATATTTGGAGAACATTCTCATCAATGCACTTTGACAGACTAGGGTTGGAGAGAATCCCTTTTTAATGCTGAGAGTGGGGAGTGAAGAAACCAGATATGTAAATAAAATACTTCAGTAAGTGACTGAAGTAAATAAAATGACAACAGCCTGAAGTTAATCCAAGCAAGATTGTTATAAACATGCCCTGATAATTAGGAATGATGATAATTCTTTATTGATTAATTTGGAAAATAAGTATAATTTTTCTGAACATTTCTTTACATGGGGCTGCTATGTGTGCTGCTTTTGTTGTTGCAAAAATGTTGTGTGAAGACAGAAAGGCATCAGGTAATCCCTTTTTTCTGCATAAAGGTAGCAGAAATTAATAAAGCTTCCAAAGATGGGGAACTCTATTCTACCTTTTCCTCAAGAGTTGAGGGCAGTTCCAAGACGAAAGCTGAATCATCTGATGATTTCTTCCAAGCATACAAAATGAACACAGTAAGTACAGGCAAATTCAGTTTGAAGCTTAGGTAGTGATTATAATGAAGAACTTGCAACATCAGGCATTGCCTTGATACCTATGTGAATTCTTTCCTGTAATTTATTCTTACTCTCACTAGTCCCTCTTTTTCTTTTCCTCCTTTGCTTTTATCTCTTAATGCTTTCCACATAGGAAAAACCTGACATGTAAAGTAGTCCTTGGTTTAAATCACACCTATGTTTTGGATGGACTATGCTTTAGTTTTGGGTTTCCAAGGGGTAAATTGGGTAGGCAAAACTGGAACCTTCATCATCTAGCTATTTCTGATCCTTTTTAATGTAGTTCAAGCCCAAAAGAGTGGGCATTGGATTTCCGAAGACATCTGGGATTTTCCAATCTGCTTCAGAGGTTCTGGCTGCCAAGGAGGAAAATGGAATTAATTCTATGAAGATGATTAGCTCAAACTGGAAGAAAGAACACAGCTGTGACTCTGAGCCTGTGGACACAGATAACATACTTGAGAATAAAGTGAAAGTTACCAAAGAAATCTGTAAAAATGCTGATGAAAACTCTGAGAAGGGACAGCACAGCACTTCTGATTCTATAGCCTCTTCGGGAGTTTGTCCCACCATGAAGGGCAAAGCTACTAAGAGGCAGCTGCTGTTGGCAGAAGCAGCTAAAAAAGAATCTCAGAATATTGTCAAATTCTTCTCCATTTCTAAAGCAGGGTCTAAGACCTTAGCTTCAGAGTGTGACATTGCAGAAGAGGAAAACAGCTCTCTTAGTGAAATACCTCAGTCTCTTTGTGAGGAGAAAACAAGTTCCTGGGAAACTGATATTGCCACCAAAGAAGCAAGAGCTGGCTTATCCCAGATAGAAGAACAGGAATCTGAGGAAACAGAAGGTGATTTCAATTTGAGAAGTCATAGCTCAGGAATAGAGTGCTTAGGATCAAGCACTGACAAAACAAGGTAAGGTATTTTTCCTTAGCATCCTTTTGGTAAGAAGTTGGAAGGGAGTATTCATAAGCAGCTCAACTACAACTACTCTCTTATTTCATCTTCCAGTGGCTCACAAGCACATAGCAGTCATACTGGATCGAACCAGAGGCCTATCATGGTCCAGCATACCCTCCGTACAATGGCTCATTATATATCTATGGCCCACAGTCAGGACATGAGGGAAAGAACCGCCCTTCTGTTTGTGTTTCCCCACAACTGATGTTCGGACACAATGATGTGGAGGTGCAAATTTCCACTGAACATTTGTCTGAAACAGGAAATTTTCCAAAATCCTTTTCAGTATTTAATTTTTCCAAGTAAACAATTCCGTTTCTAATGATCCACATCATAGAATGTGCCTGTGCCCCCCGTGCCCCCTCAGTATCCACTTACTGGATCTACACTGTGCTTTCCAACACAACCTCAAACTCCCTTTCTTGGTCATTTATTGTTAGCTGAGACCCTCATCAGTGTATATGTGGAACTAGGAGTTTTGGCCCCATGTGCCATTGCTTCATGCTTGCTTACACTGAATGACATTTTCCGTTTTAATGTTCACTACTTGGGTTGAGAGAGAGCTTTTGGAACCCTTCACCATTCCTTTTAGGGGTTCCAGTTGCAGCTTTGATTATTCCCCCTTTCTTCCTGCACCACAGCCTACATCCTTTCAATGGGTTCCCTAACCCTTTGGGTGAAGGCCAGAAGTGCTGCTGTTTAGAGAAGGGAGCAGGAAATTGTGCTCCCCAGCCTGCTTTCACGTGGTTAAATGTGGATAAAATCCAGTGTATTTAAACCATCCTTGCACAAACATCTGATTATTTCTCTCAGCAGCAGTGATAAAATTTTGCTTGAAGATGAAATGGTGAACAGTTGTGAAAACCATAATGGAAAGAGACCAAGGTCAGCTGAGGTAAGGAATTGTTTTTAATACAATTCTCATTACTGTATTCCTTTACTCTCACATATACCTGGGGCATAGGCACAACACATTTTACTGGAGCTTACTGCAAGAGAGCTGATTCTCAGCCACTAGAATAGGAGAAGAAGGTATAATATGGGTGTAGGACTGATATTAGTGGAATAGCAAATTCAATGAGAGTACATGGAGTTAGTTTGTTGTTGGAGGAAAACCATTACTTGCTTTTAAAGCTCTGGGTTGTTTCTCTCACAAACAAGCCAGAGCTCAGGATTTGCTTGTCATGAAGTGCAACCCCAGGAATAGGATACACCTGGGTTGTTCATGAAAGCAGGGACAACACTGAGTTAGTAGTCAAGCGGTAACACTTTCATTTGTTTCTGCCCCTACTCCCTAACTATCTACAGTTTAAATAACCTGCCCCGGGTTATTATAGGTAGATGAAGTCACTCGATCCTTGAGGCAATTTCCAATAAATCATAAACACAAAGAAGAAGCAATTGAAAACAAATCTAAAACTGATAAAAATAACAAAAGGGAGCTTTCCAAAATCAAAAAGCACCCTGAATCAGAAAAAGCTAAATGGAACAATATAGCTTTTACTCCCCATCTAAAGTCCAGTAACAAGCAAAGTTTCCATTCTGTATGTACCCACACTTAGTGTCTGGTTGGTATACATAGATCAGACTCTAGGAAAGGAGGATCAATCCGCCTATGTAAATAGCAGAAAGGCACTGCTGGGACGTGATGCTATATTGCAGGGGTGGCCAAACGGAGGCTCAGGAGCTGCATGCAGTTCTTTGAGTTTATTTTGTGGTTCATGGTCCATAGGCGTCCGCTTGCCACATACTGGCCACAGCCTGCAGGTGACTCTCAAAGATCTGACATTTATTATATGTGGCTCTTCCACTGAGCAAGTCTGGTCATCCCTAATCTATTGCATTAGAAGATGTGTAGGCTAGTGTGGCGTAGTGGCTAAGAGCACTGGGCTGGGACTCAGGTGATCTGGGTTCTAGTCCATGCGCAGTCATGGAGCCAACTGGCTGACTTTGGGCCAGCCTCAGACACTCAACCCAGCCCAGCTCAGCTCACAGATTGAGAGCAAGAGGAGGAAGAGAATGATGTAAGCCACTTTGAGTTCTTTAAAAAAGAAAAAAAGGATATAAACCAAGTAGGTAAAGTGAGTGAATGAGCCCTTGATAATACAGCGGTTTTTCTTTGGTCCAGTGACTGTGTTTGAATAGCAGAGGGATCTATCTTGCCACCAGATTTTGTGGTAATGGTTCCTTCCTAGGGCTGTGTCACTGTTGGTCCATTACTGTAAGCTTCAGATTGGAGGAGATGCTTGCCTGTGGATAAGGATAAGCCTTTTACACAAGGCTCGTGAGAAGGAAGAGTAATTTTACAAGATACAATATAGATTTTTTTTATGCTATACTCAGTTTTAGTTGAGAACTGCAGGTGACAACAAGCGGCATTCTGTTTCTTCTGTTGGAAATGCCATGTAGTATTGATCTGTTTCTTCACCTCATCAGGTGAGTGTAGTTTTAAGAATGCCTGCTCTGTGTTCTGCTGAGTTTTGTCTCTGTCAAAAAGGGCTACAGTAAATGAAGTTAGATGGTCAGACTGCAGAGAAAGTGGCTCTTGTGGTGTACTCTGGACAGTAAGAAAAATCATGAAGGTCCATATAACAGTAAACTGACATTCAGTATAAGGTGTTTATGACACTACCCACTGTTGCACTTGGGTGTCCAGAACATAAAGCCACGATGTGGAGCAATCCAGCCTCACAAATAATCAATTTGTGTGTACAAGGATGATTTAAATCCAGTATGTTAATAGTTTCAAGGGAAAAATAATAAAATGGGTTTATCATGTGACTCATAGGTGTCACTTCAATTGGTGGCTCATGTAAATGTCAGATCACATGATTTCAGTAATTGCAAATTCTGTAGCGGTTTCTCTAACTGAGGTGCCTTAGCCATTGCTGGAACTTGGTGAGATGCTAGTAATTATTGACATTCTAATGGAAAACATTCTGAGCTCTTCCCTTGCCCAGAGGATGATGATGTTAATGTATCTGACTAGAGAAGAGACATTTGGTCAGGTTCGGAGTAGACACTACAAGTCTACCTGTGAACCTTTTTACATGTCACTCTCCATATAGTTTCAGCCAAAAGCTGTTGTGTAGTGTAATATAGCATAGTGGCCTCTTAAACAACTTACAGTAATTTATGTCCCACTCTCATTATCATAATGCCTTGTCCTAGAGAAAGGGCTCAGAATGTTTTCTTGTTTTAAAGGAGGTAACAGTGAGGTACTCCCAAAATAAATTAAAGAGCATTAAAATGCCATTTTTGTGTGCGGTAATGAGATAAATGTTCCAGAAACCGTCCTTTAATAAGTAGACAAAAAGTATGCATAGCTATGTGAACAGTGATTGTTCCAGTAGGCTCACTATAAGGCAGTTATTAAGAATGTGCCACTTTCTAGCCCCATTTTTTAGTTAATTGGCACATACTGTTTGTCGCTGTGATTAGTGGTATGTGGCTGTTGTGCATGCACATGTGTCCAGCATACATAGAAAACTTCTTGTATTGAATAATAGCCAATTGTTGGTTGGGGGCTAGTGAGGCATCCTTCTAGTGTCCTTCCTTTGAAGGCTTACAGTGTTTGGAGGTGATTTTATTTAATTTCTTTATATTAGGGAGACACAAACAAATACAAACTGAGAATCTTTGGTGCACAAAATAATCAATGGTCTTAGACTACAGACCAAACTGGTACAGAATAAGTATTTCTGTTCTTCAGGAAGGCTGTTTAAGCTTGGCCACATGGCATTTATTTCATGAGCCTGTTGCTCTCTCTTTAAGGACTTGGGGAGCCCTGTTGAAAAGAGACTGCGGATGATGGATAAGTATCCCATCTCATTGCAATCAGATGGGAAAGCTGGTGGACTTGCTAAAAAGAAAGTCACTTTTGATCCAAACTTATCACAGGTTGATAAAGAAGGAACCACCAAAACCATTCAGCCAAAGACATTATCACTTAAGGAAACAGCAGATATTGTTGTAAAATACTTGACCCCTTACTACAAAAATGGCAAATTTGCTTCCAAGGTGGGTTATTACATTTTTGTCATTTGAAAGGGAGGCTTGAAATAAATTATCCATTAGGTTTCAAGGACAGCATGGAAAGACCATTTCCACAGTATTAGCCAGAGATTTATGCATGAAAATCAGCGTCACACATGGGGGTGGCGGGGGCATCAGCTAGGCCGCATTGCCATGGTGCGAAGCTGATTCTCCCGCTCTTGCTTGAGCAGGCACGGGCAAGGGGAGTCTGGGCTAGCCTGGGACATGCCAAACATGAAACATTATTGTCTGGTCTAGTGTCTTCCTTTCCCCCTCATATTTGACTGGCTTTCCTTCCAGCAAGAGCAAAGCATAAGGAGAAGCCATCCTCCCCACTCCTGTGGGGAAGAGAGATGATGACAAAGATGCTCCCTTCTTGGTAGGTCCCTACCTAGCCCAGGCCCCCCTTCCTTCCTTCTGTTGGAGGGAAAGCCATTCTTGTTCCACAACCTGATGCCTGCCAGAATGCCTTTTTCCCAAGCAGGATGTGAGAAGGCTGGACTTGCTCTCTTTGCTGGAGAGAGAGTCTTTTAGCAAGAGCAGGGAAGGAAGAACCTGGGCTAGGCAAGGATGTTCCATTCTCAGTACATCCCAGTTTAGCCCACGTTCTTCCTTGACTGCTCCTGTAGGAGGTCCCCGTTGTCTGAGAATCAGTCACTACCCCCCTCCCCTGCACCCCCCCCCAAGATGTCTCTTTTGGAGCAAGAGCTTCAACTCACAGTGAGAGAGAGGATCCTTGTCCCTCCCCACAATGTCTCCTGGGATCCTGCCTGGAGGACTGAGAGGGATGAGGTGGTGGGAAGAAAGAATGCAACCATGATAAGTCTGTTCTTTAGTTGGGCTCACCCTGCCTACATGGAACTTCGGGTCAGCCCATGTTGTAAGCCTCCCAGAGAGCCTATGGCTAGTCGGGCAGTATATGCATTGAATAAAATAAATAAGTAAACCCATCAAGGTAATCTACTACTGTGTATTGTGCAAACATGAATTGTGCAAATCCACCCAAGTGTCTTGGATCCCTTTTAGAGTGGGAGTGGACCATAAAATACACTGTCCTACTTTATAAGCTGCCCTTCAGGTAGTTTAATTTAGATCAGTGTGTATTTTATCCTTTGAATCTTGTTCAGGATTCTAATGCATATAACCAGCCTTTGCTCCTCTGTCACTTTCAGTCTTGGAGGAAAAGATAGGGAAGCATTGCTGGATATTTGGGTTCTGTTTGGTCTATATTGGAACTCATTTATAGGCACTGATGCAAAATGATGACGTTACTGCAGCCAGCCTAATCTGTTGCCTTTTTAGCAAGCAGTTGTCTTGCTGTTGGATCATGAAGTCACTATTCTGGTAGTAGCAGAAAGCTGCAGGATATTCCATAAATGCCTTCTTGGTTTGCAAGAGTCCGATGGGCAATGCCAGAATAACAGCAAGAGAACAACATACTTATTCTTTGTTCATGTTCATTTCAAATTTACCTCATGTGATCTTTTTACATCTAGCCCTTAACATAGTACAGATAGCATTGTGGCAGCCCTAAAGTGAGCGTATTTGGGTACATATAGTTTAGGGACTGAATTATAACATGCTAATTCTACCCTTTTTGCTTTAACTGGCAGGACCTTTTTAAAGGGTTTGCCCGGCACCTCTCACACTTGTTGGCTGCAGACAAGACTCCTCTCCGGAAGACAGGTGAGGTGTGCAGAAGAGCGTCCTTTGCTACTTGGTATGAGATATGTCTAACATACAATCTGTTGACTGGTACAGGGCCCTAGTTCTTCGCTCTTAGGGCAGGGGCCAAAGGTCTCTAGTACTTGTGGATCCCAAATAGTAGCATAATTAAGATGACAGAGATTGTAGATATATAAGTTCCCTAACTGGTATCCCTGACAACTAAGTTGAAATATTCTTGACAATTCTTATAAAGTCGACAGGCTTCATACAAAAGAAGGATCTAAATCTTGGAGATCAGAAACATCCATCCTCCTTAAAGATAATCTAAGAGCCAAACCATGGAAGATGTGGTATGGGAAATCTGTGATTTGGGTTTCCTGACATTTCTGTTTCACTTAAAAGCATCCATAGGGAAAGGGGCTCCAGCATTGACCCGAGTGGTGCCGTGAGCAAGAAGGATTTTTCCACAACTGCAACTCTGGGATGGTGTTGTGAAGTATATAACTTGGGGAAAATGGCATGAGGGAAAGGATTAGTCCCTCCTTTCCCCAAACAACACTACTTCAGTCAAAATAGGCTCCTCTATGACTACTTTTTAACGAAAGCTAGAAGCATTGGGAAAACTAAACACCATTTTTTAAAATAGATGAGCATGTAAGAACATAATATCAAAACACTATTGAAAATATATGTGGCATCTTTAAGAAGCGGAAATTGGACAGGGTATTTAGAGTTTTCTCCAGCAACTAGTTTCTTTATCTTTTCATACCATGATTCTTATTCCTCAGTTGTATGCTTGTGGTAGTACAGTATTGCCACAGTGCTTCAGTACTGCCATGTTCTCTTCTTCAACATTCCCATTTTGCAAACAGAATTTGCTACAGAAAGGTATTCACAGTTTGGAGCATTTATACAAATATTCATAATCAACATTTATAACAGGTTATTTGTATGTGTGTACATAGCGGGAAGGGGGTTAGTGCAGATTCTTCTCATTGCAGACCTCTTGGTAGTACTGGGACCATGTTAGTGGATACTATTAGCTGTAGTGATAAACAGAGCTATATAAGATTTCATTGTTTATTGTTATTTCTGTTTGCAGTAAAAGAAGATGCACATAGACTTATCAAAGTATTTTTCAAAACTCGAGGCAAGTGTGAAAATGAGACAGACTGGCAGGAACTAACCAGCTTGGAAACATGACACATACAGTGCAGTGGTTCTCTTTGCTTCTTATGGCTGTTGGACCCAAGTCTCTAGAGATTTGATTGTAGCTATGCTTCCTGTGGAGTACTGGGGGTGGGGTGGGGGGTCAGGAGAGGACAGCCCTGAAAAATGCCTTTGGTGACATTTCTTGTCTTGAAACAATGCTTTCACAATCCTGGTAGGCATTCTGTGATGCCATCTTCTTTGCCTCTTTTAGCAAATACAAAGGACTAGAACTATTTGACTAGGACTCCTTCTACTACTCAAGATTCCCTCCTCCATCTTTTCAGATGGATTTATCAGCAGCAGCCTTAAATAGCAGAAATGTACCTGCTTTACTCAGGATCTCTGTGCTGTGCAGTGAGTTGTTATAGGGTACATTTACTTTGGCAATGAGAAACTGAAAATGTTTTCCCCAAATCCCTTTGTGATTTTTGTTGTTTTAAGATGTCACAGCATTTTCCTTTTATTTGGAAAGTGTCATCTTAGACTAGAATGAAAACATAATTTCCTGCACATTGCAAAGAAAATGTGAAGTGCTGGCAGACATCATCATCTTCTATGATGTTGGTAATACAGTGTAGATTATAGTATATTAACAGTTACATGAAAACCAAGGATAACCGCACCCAGGTAGCTGCTACTTTAAAACAGAAAAAAAACTTCTTCAGTAGGGGATGATTTGTCTTAAAATAGTATGAGAGAGGGTTGCTGGTGCTCTGCTGCTTAATTGCTTCAAATTCCAGTCCATCTATACTTTGGGTGTGAGATTTCCAATCTGTTTTTGCTGGCCTCCATCCTCTGCCTGTTGCTATCAGGTATTTGTTACGTGCATTTGTATGTAACATTTTAGTCATACCTTAAGAATTTATTTTTAAAGAAAAATGTAATTTCTTTCTTCTGCTTATCCATGGTGGGATGGCATGTCCTTGTTTGAAGGAAGAGGAATAATCAGGCCCTTTCATTTATAAATGCCATTATCTAACTCAGCATGTCCAACTAGGAGTTTGAACCTTTCTGTAGAAGCTCAGGAATATATATGACTAGCACCCCCTCCACTCCAAAGTTTCTGTTGTTGGTACCATTATGTATTTCCTGTTTGTACACCAGGAAGCTGTGACTAAATGTAGGTGAGATACTTAAAGAGGCAAAGACTCCGCTCTCTGATCTATTTGTGTGCACAACTGCTGTTGCAAATGGGCAGACCTAATATTACCTTTAAGGAAAATTGCCATTGCAATCTTGTTATACACTGTTATGCAATATTGTATTACATTTTTGAGGGTATGAAGTAAGTCCAAATTATTGGAGCCCTCGCATACATTATTATTGCCATATAGTTTTAATAGATGCCTGCTTCACAGGTTGTCAGGCACAGAATGCAAGAAGCTATGGCCTGGAATTCGTAGTGTCTGTTTGATTCATGCTTGTTGGTATAATCTGTTATACTAGTGCACCTTAAAAATAATGTGGGAAGCAGCCCTTTGTATTAACTGCTACAGTATTATACATGGAAGTGCTAAAGCAGCAGTCTTCCAATAGCATGGATAAACAAGCCAGAGATGAGTCTGCTATGCAAAGTCCTTGGTGTGGAGGTGAACATCTTTGCTGGTAAATCCCCCACAATGATGCTGCAGTTTACAGAAAACATCTATAGGAGTTGGTGCTGCTGAGGGCTTAGCGTGTAGATTTTAGCCTAGAGTGACTTCATAAACCTCTTGCAGGAAAAAATGAAAGTAGCTGCCAAGTAACTACATTGAGGGCAAGTGACCTGAAAATGATGTTTTTTTGCCACCTGCTCGTATCTGTTTCTCCTATCATGGAGAAATTGCATTGCATTGCCAGCTGTCAATGACACAAATTGTGAAACAACTGTACATTTGGAAAAGTTGCTTGAATAAAAATTGTTATATTTTTTTCTTAAGTAAAAGCCATATTGCTACACTGTGCCTCTAGGGTCTGAACTGATCTTAATTAGCCATTAGCTTCATGGCAAAATTGCCCACAGACTTTGGAGAACATGCTGCTTCATTTATACATAGTTGGAATTTGTAATAAGAGGTCGGATCCAGACATAGCCATACTTACAATAGACTCTTTGCAAGCAATGGGACTTAAATTAGTCATGACTAAGTTGAGCAAATTGATTTTAAAGGGTTTACATGAAGTATGACTAAGTGTGGATCCAGCCTGGGCTGCAGATACCTTGCACGCAATAGTGATGTTAATATTATTCGGTTGACATGTGCCTTAGTTTTCGCTCCAGAACAGCCACTAAATTTTCTGATAATGAGAGCTCATGGACAAAGGTTGATTAGGGAAGGGTTTTTCTAAATAGCTTCTGTTTGGGGAAAGGCTTTGTTACTAAAAAGATATATTGCAAGCTGCTAATAAAATGAATGTTGAAGTTACACAGGTTGTTGTTGTTTATACTTGAAAACAGGAATCATCTGCAAGGGCAAGGTACGTCAAGACACTGGTTCCTAGCTTGATTTTGAAAAAGTACTCTCTGAACTGATTGATCACTGAATTACTCAAAGTTTCTGCAGAATTAGGTACTCTACCACTTAAGAAAAATGGACTTATAAGTGCTTAACTGTGAATAGAATGTATACTTAATTTTATTTTAATAATGTATATACCCTTTTCTTACAAGCAGAGCAAAGTAGCTGAAAAAGGAACCCAGTAAAACAGCAAAATAACAGCAGTACTACCAAGAATACAAAAACAGTAAGAAGAGAAAGCATGAGCACCACCAAAAACCAACCCAAAGAGCCACATTTTTATCAAATGGTGAAAATTAAGTATAAGGAGATGGCTGGCCTCTGCCAATGAAGTTCCAGGAGTTAGGTAGCTAGGGGATGGTGATTCTTTAAGGTACCCCAGTTCTAAATCATTTAGGCTTAATACGTAAGAACTAACACACTAAATTGAGGCTGGAAATAATTTGTCCAGGGCAGATTGCACAGGATTAGAGTTGTACTCCTTGTCAATACACTGCATTCCAGACAATATTCTGGGGAAAAATGGGGGCCCAGCAGAAGCTTCTAAATATTAAAGAGTAGCCATATATCAAGCATGTTAAAATAGTCCACTGTAGAGGTTACTAGAATATAGAATTGTATTCAGCCTAGTTTGTTAACCACAAACAAAACTGGAAAAAAACCTACAGTTTCTTGTTGGGTTGAGAACTATGGGTTGTTCATGGTTAACAGACCATTGATTTATTAGCCCAACAGGGTTCTCACAACCCATGACTTAAGAGACCACACTCAAACCATATTCTAGTTTGTGCTGTAACCCAGGACACAGACCATGAGTTCTTTTCCTAGATTCTTCATGATGAACAACCCATAGGTAAACCATAGGACTCACATTTATCACGTAACAACTCAGCAATCACCATCACGTTATTCAAGAGTGAGCCATACAGCAGGTTAAATGCAAATGCTAGGGTGCACGCAAACTAGGGCAGTGAGTTTAAGGACTAAGATTCTACTGTACTGCTATACATTTTTTTCTGGGTGATATTTGTGCTTAACCTTTTGTGCTGGAGCATATTTAGCTATATGCCTATGAAGAGCAATATTCATCTGAAGCCTTCTTGTAAGCCCATTGTAGGAATTCACTCTGTGCATTGAAGATGTTCATGGCTAGGTTCCAATTTATATAAGTTTAGTTTTAGATTGCATTCTGCAGTTGTTGCACCTTAACTCCTAAAGCTTGGATAAAGCGCAGCTGAATTATTGTTTACTGTAACATTGGTTCTGCTAAACTTTTTGTAAATATTGCACTTGTCAACATATTTAAATATTACTTTTGCTACTATTTATTTCAGTAAATATAGCTATATTTTTCTGTAAAAGTTCATGAGATAAAATCATAAAATACCATACAACCCAATCATGGCAGTAACAAAGCATAGACTGCCACACTAAAATAGTCAGGGGTAGCAGGTGGTGCTAACTGCTAGTGGTTAGGGAAATACCCAGGTTAAAATTAGTTATCATTAGTAACACCTACTTGCCATGGAGCTCACTTGGTGACTTTGGACCAGTCATTGACACTCAGCCAAGCCTATCACAAAGGGTTGTTGTGAGGGTATAATGGAGAGAGGGTTGGTTTAAGCTGCCTCGGATTCCTTGCAAGGCAAAAAGGGTGAGACATAGCATAATAACTTATTCCACAAAACAAAAAAGGCCCTTCTCTAGAACATGACCAAGCACTGAGAGGCAGGGCCTCTCCCTCCCAGGCCAGGCTCAACCCATTTCTCAGCTATTTAGGGCCTTGAAAAACTGGATTCTCAATATGGCTCAGTAGCCATGGAAAACAAAGTGCCTAGAAAAATTGTTTCACTGGATATCTAAGGATGCCAGTGTTTTATTTGTTGGGCAGATGCCACTAAACTTGGTGTAAGTCAAAAAAGCTCTGTTGGATCCTATTTGAGGATGCAAGGATGTTTGCAAGACAAGCCACCTTTGCTGTTTTCACTGCCACACAGTACATACAATTATGTCCTCTCATGTTATCTTTGTAGCAAGTCCTATACAAAAGCTGCTCTTTTTTCATCCAGCCTAACTCATCACTCAAAGTTCTGCAGAAAACTGCAAAGCCGCTCAGGCTACACAACACCAGACAGGACAACCCAAGAGCATTAAAGATGTTTGCAATTAGACTGGAGGGAAAACATGTGCAGTGACAGTGGTGGTCCAGGTTCAGGATCATGGTACAAAGAGCTAATGTAACAAAGCTGCTTACAAATGGTTCTGATGGACAGAGACAGAGGAGAATGATTCCTTATGTCAAGTCTGTTTGATGAGCTGTATCAGAGAAACATGAGAACGATCTTGGAGGTAGGAGGAAGCATGTTGTCAGCTTCCATTGATGGTCACTAAATGTTGGACTCCGTTGCTTCCTCTAGAATGAGGACAATTGTATGATATAGTGCTTTTGCCTGTAAAGACAGAAACCTGAGTGAAACAAAAACCCTCATTTGCTATTGTATCACAACTACTATATGCTTTCTTCCTTACTTTAAGAATATACTTGTACATGTCATGTTTGCACCCGCTTTGCCTTCCCAAAAGAAGCTCACTGCAGCTAAAAACGTCTCAAATCGAGGTGAAGCTGTAGATTACCACACCTTTGTTCTCTTTATATCTGTAAAAAATTCAGATCATTGTCCATAGCCAAACATTCTGTAGTAACTTTTCTGTAATTATGACCTTGGTCCTTTTTGGAAAACAGCACCATCTAGTGCTTACGAGAAAAAATCATGAGAAAATGGAACTATGTAAGGCTCTTTGGGTTTCTAACAAGAGGAAAAAAAGACTGGGTATAAATGCAATGTAATAAGAAGTCTGTGGTCAGCTTCAAGTACACAGACTGCTGAGGCAAGTTAGCCATACTGCCTGCAAGAAAAATAAATATCTTAGCAGGTGTAGTATTCTTCCCTGTGTGTGTGTGTTTTTTTAAAACCTTTCTCTTGCAAGCCAGAGATAATACCATTTCCCTAAACATGAATAGTTATAGAATGGGTCCCCTTCTGTAACCCCCAAAAATCACAGCTTCCCAGTGTCTGAGAAGACCTTGCCTTGGGAACTTTTGAGTTCCAATGACCAGAAGCTATATGGCCCCTGAACTATTACTTGTAGAAACAACAGAATTTTTCTATCACAGTGGGTGTTGTGCTTGCACAAAGCTATCAACTCCACTAGAAATAGGCATACCTGCTGTGCCCTGTATAAGCTCTAAACTAGGTTGCAAAACACAAAGTTGTAATTAACTTAGGTCTATGGGCATTTAATGTAAGATGATGATGATGATATTATTGTTGTTGTTGTTATTATTATTATTATTATTATTCCTCCTCCTCCTCCTCCTCCTCTCTGGGAGGTGTGCAATATAAAACAGAATAAAACATTAGCATAGTGAACATTTTCTACAAAATTAGGATACATTTTCCACATCTTTTTTTACATGTTTACAAACAGCATTACCTGTTTCAGTTCAAACAAGATCATTTTGGGATCTTCTGCTGGGCCATAATATAATTCCAGGCCAGGCATGCTAGCTTTAGAAATGGGGCGCACAGTTCGCATCTTTAGTATTGTCTTCAAAAGAATGCGGAAGTAGCATTTCTGGGCAGAGGGAGGACAACAGCTATTAGGAGAAGTGCATTGCAATGGAGGATCAAACATTGCAGAAATAATGTGTTACCAGTGGATTTCATGATTTCATCTACAGCAGTATATGTGCACTCATAGTATTTCATAAACCTTTTCAACTGGTTACTATATTGTCAGAAGCCCTGTTCACCAAAAGAACTTTGAATTAAAGGCCAAACTAGACAAAATATTCACATAATTGCATGACTAGCTTTTTAAAAATAAATTGCTGGTGTGCTCTCTCATCAAAATCTGTACTGTACAGATAAGGAACATTGGTTCTTTGCTGGCTATTCCCTGTACCTGCTATTTGCATTGGAGAAAAGGCTTCCCACTCTCTGTAAAGAGAGTCTCTTCCAAATGCAGAGTAGCGGTGGACTTCTCATACAGGAAAAAGGGTTAAAACTCCCCCTCACCTCTCACCATATTCCTGGTTCAGACTGGGGCTGCACTCCCAGGGCTTTAGTTGTATTTCAGCTGAATGAACTTATCATACCTTCTGTATGATATGCCAAAACACACTTCCATCTAGAGCATCATCCAGCCTAATCAAATAGAATTTCACTAATGGATGGGTTTGTTGTTTGTTTAAATCAGGGAAACGGAGCACTTTTTAAAAAATGCTGTGACACAAGTTTTCAGCAACCAAAGCCCACTTCATAAGCATGAAGTCGTATTCTTAGATTATGAAACAGATTTCCTTTTTCTAAGGGCCAAATCATATGTAGCCCCATGGCCATGTTAGCTTTCGGCAGTACATTGTAAGAGGGAGGGGGAATTGGAATCAGTACCCAGGGGTAAGGGTCTTACCCTTTGCTTTCCATGGTCATCTCAATCCTGATTGGCACCTGTGCTTGCTTTTTGTATCAGGAGGAAAATTTCCATCAATACCAGTTGGATCTCTCCTCTTGATGGAGATTAATAGGCCCGGAGAACTTAGACAGGGATGGCAGTAGAGTGGGGGAAAGGGTAAGGGGCCCCCTTAGAGTCCTGGGTTGGATCTACCAACCCAGGAATCTACCTTCCTTGCTGTGTCCATGGAAGAGAGATCACCAGCACACTGGGACTCAATTTCCTCGAGCTTCCCACCCTCTGAACCAGATTTGGAGAGCAGGCGCCCAGGCTTCAGAGAGGAGGATTGGCTAGGCAAGCCTTGTTCTACCAGCAGTACGAAGTTGAATTCAGCCCTTCCGCAGCACCTGGCTTTCCACATTTGGTATCTGCTCTTTAAGGAGCCATTCATGTAATTGCCAATTGCACAATGGGACCTCATCTAGCTTGGCCCTAATTGTAGTGGCTGTTTATATGTTCGTTTATGAGATGCCTTTCAGCCCCAAAGCAACTTGCTAGTCATTCCAGGGTAGTCATATTGCATTAAGTCATTTCATGCTTTATGCAGCTGACAAAGTCCACAAAAAGCATACACCAGACAAAAGGTTAGCTTTTTTTAAATGATGCAAGGGTCTTATTGACATCGCAGTGGGATGGCCCATAGCTCAGTATTAAAGAACTGCAGAAGTCCTAGGTTCAGTCTTTCACATCTCCAGCTAAAAGGACCAAGTAGCAAGAGCTGCATCTGGAACCCAGAGGAATGCTCTGCAAACGATAATTTCCTGTGCTCCCAAGACTCCCATTGCTCTGGAATTTTAATGTGCTTCTGGTTCCCTTCTGCATAGGAGTTTAATGTTTAATATAGTGCAGCACTAACTGTATAAAGAAGGAGCAGCAGTCCCATGACCGGTAAAACAATGGTAAAAGTCTTCCCTCAGAAGTTTCACACAAATAGGACCGGGGAAATTCGTGGAAGAAGCAGAGAGAATGTCCTTGGCCCCATACTGTATCAGCCATTATTTAGGCTCTTCTTTCATGGTTTTATTTTGTTACATAAATCTTGAATGAGATCAGGCAAAAAAAAGCAAAAACTAAAAATAAGCTTGCATTCATCATACCTGGGAGTTTCCATCCATTACCACAATTTCTTTCTGATTCACTCCTACATAGCAGGGCCTGGGGATATCAGGTATGCTGGTTTTTTCCAGTGGGTAAGTGTTGTAGCCAGAAAGTGGCAGCTCGGTAACGCGCTCTGAGGAAACAGAAGAGGGGAGTGGTCATCAGAAAGGTCATAAAATCTGGACTGTTTGGCTCGAGCAAGAAGCACACAGCTGTAGATAATGTACAAAAATGTTCACAGGGTGAAGAAAGTGGATGATGATAATAGAACCCAGGGAAGTACCATGAGATTCACTAGTGGGAGATTCAGAGCTGAGCAAAGGAAGTACTTTTTCACATAACACGGGGTTAAAGTAAGGAATTCGATACCATATGATGTAGTGATGGTTACGCATCTGCATGGCTTTAAAAGGGGGTTAGAGATAAAGCTATCCACGATCTCAAAACAGAATAGCTATCTGCTAGCTCCAATATTGGAGGCTGCATGCCTCTGGATACTAGTTGTTGGGGAGCATGGGCCAGAGGGTGCTACCGCACTCATGGCTTGCTTGTGAGCCAACCACAGGCAGCTGCTTGGCCACTGTATGAATGGCCAGCTGGACTCAGTGGACCCTTGGTCTGTCCCTGCACAGCTCCCATCAGGTTCTTGTAGTGCAGTGCTAAAGGGCTGGACCTGCCATGCTCCCAGATGTGCAGCCATTCTGTCTTGTCTTCCGTAGGGATGCTTGAGGGAAAAAGATGGAAGAGTTGCGGAGGGGAGGTGCTTCTCCTTCACAAGTCCTGTGTATGAGCAGAGGGAAGAGGGCATGAGACCAAGCCCGGGGGGGTGGGGAGGGTCCTGGTGGGAGGTCAGTTACGGCAGTGATGGGTGGAGGGAGATTGTGCTTTGGGAGGCAGGCTAGCCCAGTAGGGGGCACATGGCCCAGGCAGTTAATGGCCAGCCCTCCTTGCAGCTGCAGCTTTGGCAGTTACCCCATCAGCCTGCCCTTTGAAACAATGAAGCAATGGAACAAAACGGGATGGCTTGGGTGCGGATGGTGGAAAACTCCTAGTGGGTGGAATCAAGGCCTTGTATGTGCCTAAAGTATATTTGAGGCAATGAGGGAGGGGGAGAGAGAATATTTCACTGCCTCTAGCTAGTCCTCTCTGCGCGGCCCAGTGGAACTCTCTAGAGCTGCACACCACACATTGGCTCCAAAGGCATCTTTGAGTCATCTGAGGCCCACTACAATATATTTCCTGTGTTTGCTAAGCACTTACTTCCAAGATGAAATCTCTTGCATCCACCAGGACGTAGACTCCAATGTTATTGCAAAGGATGACACAAGATAGCCAGAGCACAGCCTGGTTAAGCTCAATGCTACGGAAAAAGTGCTTGGAAAGGTTCATGCAACCACCTCTGTACTCGATCCTTCCCTGCTTGTCTAATAAAAGCTCGCAGGGAGGAGGCAGCCAGCTGTTCAAGGAAATGATTAACGGCTCCTTATGGGAGGGAGTGCTCTCATGCCATCTGCAACAGGTGGCAGTGAGGCCACTCCCAAAGAAACTCTCTCTGGACTCAGATGATCTTAATAAATTTAGGCCAGTGATAACTATCTCCTTTCTGGGCAAGGTCCTTAAACAGGTGGTGTCCAACCAGCTCCAGGCACTCTTGGATGAGATGGAAAGAATTAAAACTGTGGGTTGCACTCCCCTTGAAGGAGCAGGCTGGTAGCTTGGGGGTGCTCCTTGAGCCATCTTTGTCACTTGAGGTACAGGTGACTTCAGTGGCACAGAGTGCCTTCTACCATCTTCATCTGGTGGGCCAGCCTTGCTCCTGACATGACAGAAATAACCTGATTTCAGTAATCTCAGCAATCTATGCACTGGTAATCTTTAAACTCGATTACTGCAGTGCAAAATGCTGTGTTCAGATGCTGTGCAAAATGCAGCAGCCAAATTGATAAAGGGCCAGATTGTCCAAACATGTAACACCAATTCTGGCCAGCTTACACTGGCTGCTTCTATGCTTCTGAACCCAATTTAAGGTACTGGTTTTAACCTATAAAGCCTTGCATGACTTGGGACCACAATTACTGACAGACTATCTCTCCCAACAACAACCTACTATGACAGTACAATCAAGATCTGGGGCCTGTGCCCAATTGTCAGTATGAGGAAGGGCCTTTTCAGTGGTGGCACCCTCAGCTATGGAACAAGCTACCCACTGAGGCCCACCTGGCACGATCTTTAATATATCTTCAGTGCCAGGTTAAGACTGTCCGTAGGACAGTTAACTGATGTATGTTGCATTGGGTTTGTGTCAGCTGCTCAAAGAGATCTGATGATTTAGTTTGTTTAATCATAGCTTTAAAAATTTATTTTCAATTTGACTTTTACATTTTGTATTTTCATGATGTTTTTATTGCTGCCTATATTTTATGTGTTGTTGTAAACAACCCAGAGAGCTTTGGCTATCGGGTAGTATAGAAGTAACAAGAAGAAGAAGAAGAAGAAACAGTGGGGAAACACAGAAAATCTCCAGTGCAAGGATGACATCAAATTCTGTAAATGGTATAACAAAATCCTAGTCTGGAAGTATTCTTGAAATGGGGAGATCCTCACTGGAGACCCAGTTCAAGACCCTCATCAGCCACTGGTTAACTTTAGGACAGTAACACCGAAATGACAGCGCAAGATATCTCGACTGCCTTGGGGCTCCATTGCACAACTGGACTCACTGATGAACTGTATTTTCGATTCCTGTTGCGTATATGGTTTCATGCTTTCCAGGAGATGGTTGATCAGGGAAGGAACAGTTTCTGGTTTGATGAGATGTGCCACAGATTTAGGGAAGTAACCAATCAGCTCTTGTCTGTTTGGAAAATAAAAGTCTCACTGTGAATCATAGTTAGTCTGAATCCAGGGAAAGCTTTCAATAGCCTTTTCAAAATAACAGACAGTTGTGGCAGCAAATTCAAGGTAACAACTCGAGTGAGGGAAGTACGCCCCAATCTAGGCATGATGGTGGTCAAAGAGGAACGGAGGGGATGGGCTGGAGCCTCTCCCACGCTGCCTTGGAACAGGAAGGAGCGAGGATCCCGCCCAGTCAAACACTTTATTTTTATTTATTTATTTATATCCTGCCTTTTTCCTGCAAAGGGCTCAAGGCAGCTTACATCTCCTCCTCCATCTTATCCCCACAACAACAACCCTGTGAGGTGGGTTGGGCTGAGAGTCTGTGACTGGCCCAAAGTCACCCAGCTGGTTCCATGGCTGAGCGGGGACTAGAACCCAGATCGTCTGAGTCCCAGTCCCAGCTCTTCACCACTACACCACACTGGCTCTCACTATATAATTTACTATATAATTTTCTATTTACTATAGAAGCTTCCCAGCAACAAGCACTGTGCAGGCGTAAAGCCCATGTGAGTGATGCACAGAGACCCTGGGGAAGAACCGATAGTATTGCACACTTTAAAAAGCAAATGCGAATGAATCCACCCACAAAAATAAGGACTAATGAGGTACTTTTCAGAGCTCCTTATGATGGCTGTTATCAGGCAGGGATCACTGGGGGCTGCAGGTGGCCACACAGGCAACACTGCTCTTGGCCTCTTTTGTTGGACAATTGCAATGAAACTTGCCTGAGCAATTGCACGTAATATGTACCTTTGATATTAACATTTAGGTACTGTCTTACCTGTTAAAAATCAATCTAGGCAGCATACAACAATTTTAAACAAGGAAACATTGCAACACAAAAAGCAGGAACGGGAAAACACCACACATGTTAAAACATCTTTAGACCCTCTCTAAAACTGGGAGGGGGGGTGTCACCATGGGTGGGGTGGATTTCACATTGGAGGGCGAGAGAGAGAGCCCTTTCATTTGTTCCCAGCAAATGGGCCTGCCTGGGTATTGGTGTCCCCAGAAGGGTGTCTCCTGCTGTTTAGGAGAATGAGCAGAACCCTCTGCTCCCTCTGATTCACAAGAGTTAAGCCACAAAACAGAATGCAGAGCTGCCCCAGGGCAGGGCTCTTCCAAGCACCAGGGCAAGACACACGAGATGCTCTGGGAAAGACGGGAACAGCTGCCTGAGCAGGGAAGAGGTGGACAGTAGGAGAGCCCAGATACTCGTGGCTCCTCATCTTCCCTGCAGGGTGAGTGACTGAGGTTTGCAGACACACTCTCCTCCACGCACCCCGACCACGAGAGAGAGCTCGCCACTGGAAGGGAAGGAAGTCTGCCACACATCAAATTCTGGTCTACACAAACTACTGAAGGGTATGAATGGGCGGTCCTACACACAGCCCCAAAGGCAAAGAATGACTTACTCAGAAGGGATTGATTGAGTTCCGCTGGCCCAATGCTGAAGCAGTGCCAAAGAACCCACCTTCTGCTCCATTTGACTATCGTGCAGCAACTGGAGTTCCCCTTCCTTAAATTTCTGCAGCACCTAGAAATAACCCATTAAAACTCGTGTATTGCACATTACTCTTTCCCTGAAGTTTTCCAGCTGTTACCAGCCATGCAGCATTCTGGCATGTTAAGCAAGTCTCACTAAGATAATCATTGTGCAATGGCAGAAATTCTATAAACTCGGGTTGTTTATGCATTGAAAATGTCTCTTGACAGCAAAACATTAAGCAGTTGGTCCCAACAAGTGCAGCCAGTTAGAAATGGGAAGTCATCAAATGCTCGCATTCTGTGGGTCACCTTCAGCAGAACACTTTGACTTCTTGCAAAGCCATCCCATAGAGGATGGGAAGGTCCTCTGTGACACAGGAGAGCCGCATCCCGGGTTGCAGGATTTGCTGTCTTTTGCTAGCCCACCCTCAGGTCCACCGCCAGTTGCCTGATGCAAAATGGCGACTCAGGGGCCAGAGCAAGTATCTGTTGAACCCTATGAACTATACCAGACCTATGCAATATTCACCAGGAGGATGTGCATGCAGTACTTCTGAGTTACTCCAAATCAGGAATTCCAACAAATTAAGCCTAAAGATGACAGTTGGAAACCAGCTGGGAGTCGGAGACCTTTGCTGATCTACTGCAAATGATCCAAAGCGCCACCAGCAAATTTGGATCTACCTTTCCTCTACCTGTTTCGAGAGAGTGAGAACTAAATGTTTTCTCCTTAGCTTACTTGATTGTAATGAATGTTGATGTAGATCTCATTCTCAAAATGCAAAGGCGTCTTCCAGGTGATCCTGCGGAAGTTCAGCTCTATCAAATTTCCACCTAGCAAATAGTCATGGATGTACTCCTTCTGGCGCATGGGCCATGCCACTTTGCCTGTGTAGGGTACAGAGAGATTATACTGAGTGCCGAGCATCACCCTCATTCCAAATGAAGCAAAGGGAGCAACGCAAAGTGTTTCAAGCCCTTCTCCTCGCCCAGATCGAAAGCCGCCTGTGTTCCGCAGGATTTGGCCTCGGTTACACTGTCTTGCATTAAGACACCCCCTCGCCATTTCCAAAGATCTTCATGGCATATTTTAAAGTATAAGACAGCGCACTCAATTAACACTGCACTGTACAAATTAATGGGCCTTTGACTCAAACATACTGTTTTGATCTGAGTAACATGCTAATACAGTGGCAAGTGCATCAACCTCTCTGCCCGTCTTTATTCAGGAAGTCCTTCCGGATGTTGCAGAATCCTCCAACTAAGCAGCCTTTCCCTAAGTCCTTAGCCATTTCTTATACTAGCGAGCAAATATCAGGGTGACAGAAAGGGCACCCACATTCACCATCATTTAGTGAGAACAATGCACACCCAGTACAAAAATGCCTAAAGAAGCACATTTTAAAACTGCAGCTGCAAGAATGAGCTGGATCATTGAGAGGTAAACAAGAACGGCTAATCTGGTGATATTGTAGAGGACCTAAGTTTGTATCCCTCAGCTCTTCTCTTTATGATCATGGCAGTCCCCACATAGTGCATTGCAGTGGCCAAGCCAGGAAGTTGCCAGGCCTTGTGTTCTAGGAAGGGCTACACCGGATGTACCAGCAAAATCGGACCAGCAAACTCTGTCGCCACACGCCAATCCAGGAGCAGGCCCAGTTCCAGGAGCTCTACCCCTTTTGTCACCTTTCCTTCAGACAGTGTCCTCCAGGTGTCTTGGACTACAACTCCCACAATTCCTGAAATCTAGTCATGGTGGCTGAGGCTGATGGGATTTGAAATCCAGAACATATGAAAGGTACCAGACTGGGAAACCCAGCTTTGGGAGGACGGATACCCATGCAGGTCAGGTATGTCAGCAGATCATCCACAAATGTATGTAGTGCTTTTATAGCCCACCTTCCTTCTTAACTCGGGACTTCGGCAACATGCACTGAAGCTTCCAGGCATGGGATGCACCCAAACCGGCTTAGCTTCAGCAGCACGGCCGCATCGTGAGCCCTGGACCAGACGGTGCCTTGCAGGCCACTTGGCATCACAGTCTCGCCTGCCCATTGAGCCAAATGCTGACTGCAGGCACTCCAGGAATCTGAAGGTTTGAACACAGTGAGCTTCTGTTGGTGACTCTCCGCAAGCATTTAAAAGGCAGCAGAGTCTCTGGATTAACTCACCCAGTTCCTTTTCACTCGAACCATTCCTGAGAAGATGTCACTGTAAGGGCTTGGCTCACTTCTCCCAAAAATCGTACTCCAATATAATGCAATATTATATTGGGTTATCTCAGACGCTGTGTCTGAACTGGAGGAAGAGGTGGGATTGGAATTCTTAGCCGAAATGCCAAGCCTAACAAGCCTTGAGAGGAGCCCAGAAGCTGCTGAGACCAGACCATCTCTGGTTCTGGGGAGACACTGTAGAATGGACAGGGCCTGAGGAGGAGGGATGTAATATCAGTTATCCATTATATTTATATCCCACCATTTCTCCTTTCAAGGAACTTAAGGTGGCCAGCATAGTTTTTTTCCTCCTCCTCCTCTCAATCTTATCCCCACAACAACAACCTTGTGAGGTAGGTTGAGATGAGAGTCTGTGACTGGCCCAAGTCAACCAGTTGGCTCCATGTCCAAGTGGGGACTACAACCCAGATCTCAAGGCCCAGCCCAGTGCCTTAACCACTGCATCCCGCTAGCCAATGTCAGTTTAAGATAGCAGGCTAATTGAGTGGTGTCTGGTGTTCCTTTCATCTGGCCCACAAGCTGTGGGAACCCCCCTGAGGGTGGCGCTAACTCTGTTTGGCTGGGAAAAGAGGGAGGGGATTCAGTGTAAAATCAACTTCTTGGCATGAGCAATCTTCCTAACATGCCTGGTGTCTTTTGCGGAGGACATCTGCAGTCCTCCTTTTGTACCACTAAGCCAGCCTGTCTGGTCCACTTTAACCTATTAAAAACTGCAGCTAGGAACCTCTTGCCTAGATCTCCTTGGAAGGAAGAAGGCTTGTGGGGAGACTGGCTCCCAGCAACCACTACTGCATGGGAACATGCACAGGTGCAATTTCCTCCAGTAAAAACCAGGCCTACGCAATCACGGGAGCACAATGTCCCTGAGGAATGAACCTCTTGCCAGAACGTCCGTGTTACGCAGAGAGCAGCACAGTACAAACAAAGAAGCACCGGAGCAGCAAACTATGAGCTATTACAATTCATCAGCCCATAACATGTAAGGCCAGGAGTGGGCGTCTCCATACCAGGACTAAGCCTTAAAGCAGAGATGGGGAGCCTCTGGCCAACAGGCCAAACTTAAAGCTTAACAGATGTGGCTGGTCCCCAAGAGCACGGTGGTGCTGGCAGTGAGGGATGGGAAAGAGAGAAGAACAGAGCTCCATGAATTGTGTCACTGATACCCTCCTCTCCCACCACCCATCTTGAGCAGAGAGCACCACAAGAACTTGCTCCACAGTTGACCATGGGCCAGCGGCTGCTGTGGGTACACTTGCCTTTGTCTTTGCAGGCCAGGATGGCAAATTCCTGGAGCTCCTCTGGCTCCACAACCCCGATGTTCTCGCCGATTTCCTTCACCACTTCTGCAGCAACCTATGTCCCCCAAAAGAAATGCCGTTTAGCATGTGCAGAATGCCTTCACCTTACCACCAGTTGGCCAAAAGCAGCCACCCAGTTATCTCAGCGTGATGGGCTTCTGAGCATAGAGGCAAGACTCCCTCTCAGGCTGGAGTCCCAGACTTCTCATTCCAAACAAGTAGGTGTGAGAGAGAGGTGGGTTAGTGAGACTCAGAATTGCTTCACATTGCTCCTCCTGCCCTAAGCCTTTGGAATCGGATTGGACGCAAATCAAAGCACAGCCAAAACATTAAAAAGTTGGGTAGGGAAAAGTGAGCTGCAAGTAGGCCAGCTTCAAAAGGAATAATCTCGCCTCACATCCCTGGAATTGCGAGCACAGTATCGTCTACAGCAGGGCTCCTGAGCACCCTCTCCAAAAGCAGCCCCCTGGACAAGCAGTCCCAGCATTCAGGAACACTTCATAAACAGCTTCTGGGAATCTTCACCACCACCGCCATTTTATCATCTTCATGGGAAGCCACGGGAACCCACATTCCAGCTAGATAGCAGGGGAATTTTCCTGACTGTTAGAGGAGGGCAGCAATGGGACCAATGACCCGGGGAGGTCGTGGGTTCTCCCCACACTGAAGGCATTCAAGAAATAGCTGGACAGCCACCTCAGCAGTGTGAATTGGTGTCCTGCAACAGCAGGGGGTTGGACCCAATGGCAGGACAGCTTTCCGTTGCCTGCACCATCCCCTTAATTTCAGGAGATGCTGAAACTGATCCTGGGACTCCCTGCATGCATAGCAGGGACTGTACACTGCTCTATGCCCTCTCCTACTAGAAAAATAACAATACATTTAGGATTGATATGGCAGCCATGGTTCCTGCAAGGGGTGCTACACCGTCCCTGGGCACCTCCAGTAGACAAAGGCTGCTCTTCTAGAGGGAGATGCAGAACTTTCCCTCTCTACCTCTGTGCCCAAACAGCTGCCAGAATGTTGCAGCCTACCCTGGTTCCACCCAATGAGAGTTGTTTTGTTCATCAAAATGTACATCAATTTTAAAAGGGGGTCTTGTCTGCCTTCACAATAGTCTGTGAAATGCTCTAAACAAGGGAACTCACGGTGAATGTCCTGATTTTTGTTTTATATTCCAGACCTCCAGGTAGGTTGACTGATATCCGGCGTAGGCGATGTCCCTTCTGCCAATGGGAAATCAGAAATCAGTGAAGGCATCCGTGTGCCCACCACGTGAGCAGGGTCCCGGGGCAGCAACCTGAAGTCCCCTGATTCCAATGAGGTGGAGTTAAGCATTTGCTCAACTTTCCCACTGATTTGAAGGAAAGCGTTTAGCTTACTTCATTGTGCTGTTTCATTTTTAATACCTGTCTGGGATCATGAATGAGTAAAGTAGTTTGAAATACCTTGGCTAGGTTTAATGGTTGTCATTAGGATGGGTCAAAGATTTTCTTCTGGGTCAGCATAACCATAGATGGATGGAGGGGATCCTGAAGCTGCTACTTCGGTATTTCCTGTCAGTAACAGGTATCTTCTCCCTCAAATCCTAGTTCAACTGCACCCATCAGCCCAAAGGCATAAGGGGCCAGTTTGCATGTCACAACAAGCAACCGTGAGTGAATTGACCCTCGGAGTGCTGCTGTGCAGGCTGACCCCCATTTTCGATATGCTGTGACCTGTTGTGCCATGTGATCCCAGGCCACTGTCCTGTTTTTCATAGCATGCACTGTGTCTTCATGATCCCATACCATTACATGACACCCAAAGGAAACTCATTTCCTCTTCACAACCTCCCAACCAAATTCTGTTCTCCCCTGCAATCAGTGTGTGATCTCAGCCAGGAAACTAGCCTTCCTCTACCTGGCAACCCTCAGATGTTGGCAGACTACAGCTTCCAGCATCCCTAACTGGCGTGGTCACACTTGTTTGGATGGTAGCTGTAGTCTGGCAACACCTGGAGAGCACCGAGTCGTGACAGGCATTTGTTCAAAACACCTCAGTTCTCACATCCCAAATTGTCCTCATGCTTGGCTTTCATAGCTACGTACTCAGACTCTGACCCCCATCCTGTGCACACCCAGAGAAAGCTCTGCTCTACAATCCCTGTGCTTGGACTTAGCACCTAGCCTCAAATCTGTTGGCTTCCATCCCACCTTTGACCAGGTCCTTGGCTCCCTCAGGAACCAAGATATTAGACTCCCCTGTCCTATCCCAGGTCCATGGACCCATGTGGCAATTTGCAAAACACGTGGGTATACAGTGACCGCAAAATGGTTGCTGTGGGAGTTGGGGCTAGGTATAAAGGACAGGTAACCTGCCCAAAGGACATGTGTACAGGCAAAGGTGGGGTCCTGAGCCACAATGCCTGTGAACCCATAGTTCTCAGTGCCACCAGAAACCTATTTGACAGGAGGCAAACTCTTTTTCTCTTTTGATCTCCGCTGCCTGCCACCTCCTTGGATTTCCCAGTTAAATCGCCATCCATGGACAAGCTCTGTCATTCTGTTTCCATTTCCTAAAATTGTCTCTGAGCCCCATCATGTACCCCGAAAACATTAATGAGAAATGAAGGTGGCAGCAGCTGGAGGCACCTTGATGGGCTCCAAGAAAGGTATCTGAGGGCGGACTGATGCCCACGGGCACCAGATTGCCTGTCCCATCCTGCCCTGCCCACCCACCCACCCACCCCATCTGCTACCCAGTTACCAGAAGTGCTTCCATCTCCACAAGGAACGGCAAGTATCGGCGGCCACCACACATGACTGTGGTCCTCAAGTTGGTCTGGCAGATCCTGGCTGTTTCTGAGGATAGAAAAGGACCAAGGACTGAACTTGGCACCCCATGAGATGGTGCTACCTTATAAGCAGTGCAGCGAGAGATCTCTCCTCAGCTGCAAGTCTGAAATCAGAGTTGGTGAGAGGATGCACAATGATGTGCCCCGAGAAATCTGTGGAGTAACTAGGTTTGGACAACATGATAACCATGGTAGGTTAACGTGTCTTCTGCACCCAGCACTATTCCCATGGGGTAGTTTAGAAATCATCCCAGATATTAATATTATCATTACATTACATTTCTTTACCACCTGTAGCCGAAGCTTTCTGAGTGGTCCACAACATTTAAGTCACCCATCCAGATTTCAACCAGCCTGAACCTGCTTAGCTTCCAAGATTAGGCAGGATCAGGCACTTTGAGCAGTATAGAAGCTATTCCGGCTATACAGTTAACCATGGGTTGTTGTAAGGTTTAATTAACCCATCATGGCTTAATGTGTCATGTGAATCCAGACAACACACTAATCCATGGTCAAGCCGCGAACCACTCCAGCCAAGGAGCTCTAGCTGCTGACAGCCAGCGAGGTGCAGCTGTTCTTGGTTTTCCCCGCTCTTCTGCCGCTGCTGGAGGGTAACCAACCCTGCTCTCCCTCCAGCATCAGCAGGAGCCTGAGGAAAACCATCAGGCTGCACAGCACAACACCTCTCCAGGCCCTATTCCTGTCATTTGCCCAACACAGCCCCTCTTTTCAAAGCTGGGGTTTGAAAAGAGGTCCGTGGCAGACACCAGCTGGCCCTCCAAGTATGGGCCGAGTGGTGCCTGCAGGCACTGAGTCCTCTGGGTGTGGGGACCGAGGGCCAGTGCAGCATGGTCAGCAGGCCTCCTTCCACAGAGACTCCACTGAACATGCCCCTGACCACTCCCCCCCCCCCCCCCGGCCAGCTCTAGGATGCCACCACTGAGCAATGGGGAAGCAACCCTGGCAGCCTTCCCACTGCCCAGCCTTGGTGCACCACAGTCGAGCCGCTGGTTGTCTCACAGCAGGCTTCTGAGCCTAGCACAAGGCGGCACTTTCTTTCTCGCCCTGGTCTCCAGATCCCCTGCTAGCACTCTTGCTGATGCCAGGAGAGAGGGGTTGCTCATGACCTGTGGCATCAGCAGGCACACTGGGCAGGGAATTGAATGGCAGGGCCAGCTTTCAGCTGTTGTCATCCTGTCTCCTCAGTGCTTGGGGCCCTGCAGCATCCTGGGGAGACTACAGGGAATGAGTGGGGAGGACAGGTGGGAGAAGGAGGGACACAAGCCCCCTGCTGTTCCCCACTGCCTCTCAGGCACAGGGGGAACTTTGCCTGGAGCACGTGGGTGAAATTCCCAAGGGTGTTTAGAAGCCATGAGAGCCCACCCAGGTCAGTTGCCTTGTGATCAAGAAGCCACCCTGAGTGGCACTTTTCTTGGCAAAAGCCGGCTGCAAATCAACAGAGCGACTGGCTGCAAGAGTCCTGGGGAGCCAGGAGGCACAGAGCAGTGGGGCAGGCCCAGAGGTGCTCTGCCATTCCACCAGGCCCCTCAGAACTGTCCCGCTCTGTGATGCCAAAGCAGGGCCAGAGAGAAGGGAGGCGGACTGTACCTGTGAAGGGGCTGGAGCCATCAGAGCTGGCCTGCTGCAAGTACTTGGTGACATAAGGCATCAAGTGGTTGGAGGGGCTGAAATATCCCGTTAGCAGGTTTAGGAGCAGCCAGCCATGGTAGCAGCTTTCTCTGAAGGGTAGAGAAAAACATGAGGCACGAGCCCTTGGCCACCCCACCGAGGTTTGTACAAAATGCAGCCTCCTTCACCAAAGAGGAAAAGGAAGGCAGATTGAGGGGAGGGAGAAAAAGAAAGGAAGTTGGAGAGGAAAGATGGGGATTAGAATGACTCCGAGAAGCAAAGGCAACATCGAAAAGGAAAAAGTATTTGTGTCTAAGGGACTCTTCACACCGGTCAATTCACAATAAACGCATCTTCCCCAAGGAATGCCTGGAGGTACATAAAGCTTGCAGCTGCCGTGGCTGAGAGGACACTCTCACGTAAGCGTGACATGGACTGTCTTTGCATTACTATCTCTTGCCTTTCCACTCTTGCAAGCAACCCAAGCTGGTTGACGAGGTTCTCCTCACCATTTAAGAGAGGTCAGGCTGAGAGTCGCTGGCTCAAAGTCCGCCAGGGAGCTTCTGCATAGGTCCTGTGTACTTGCACATAGCTCTCCTGCACAGTGCAAAACTCTAACTGCTCTGCCACACTGGCTCCGAGAAGAGCCCTCGCCCTGCCGGGGCCGGGCATCCACTGCAAAGCCGAGAAGCGGGAGGTCGAGAACAGCGACCAGGGCCCAGCAGCTGCAACACACAAAAACTGCTGCATCCATGGGATAAGCCCCCTTTTCAATTATTCCCATTCACAACTCCAGCCCTTGGGTGCAGAACAGGAGGGCATACAGCAGCTTTCCCAACTCAGGACCCTCCAGTCGTGTTGGTCTGCAATGCCCAGTATTCTTAGCCACGTTCGCCGGGAAAGATGGGGATTAGAGTCCAACAAATCGGGAGGGCACCGAGTTGGGAAGGCCAGCCTAGAGCCGACAGTGAGGGCCTCTGATGCGATGCCAAGGAAGAAGGTGCAGCAGCAGCAGCAGCACGATACACAGGGCAGGACTGTCTCCAACCATCCTGGTTCATACCAGTCAAACTCCGAATGAGAGCCGGAATCCTGACGCTTCCGCGCTCAAGCCTGCCAGCCAACGCGCTGGAACCTGGCTGGCGTGCACAGGATGTTAAGAACCTGCCTCGTCACGCTTCATGCTTCACTGGATTTAAAAGCCCAAGAGAGTTACAGAGAAAAGCAGAATTTAAGACAGGTTTCCATTAAAGCAGGAGTGGCCAAACTGGGGCCCTCTGTATATTTTAGTTTACAGTTCCCATCAGCCTTCATCATTGTTGTACTGGCTAAGACTGATAGGAGCTGTAGGCCTAAACAGCTGGAAGGCCACAAGTTACCCACTTCTACACTAAAGGTACAGAAACCAAGGCAAGTCTGGACAGGGTTTTCGGGATTCCTGGCAGAGAATTTTAAAAAAGAATAATGAATGACATTCTGGAGCAGTGGCTTTGCTGTTGGGCTTAAATCTGAAACACCCAAATGGTGACTAAAAGCACTACTCACTATCCCAAGTCTAGCCCACCTGCCAGGGATGTTGTGTGGATAAAAGGACACACACACACACACACACACACACACACACACACAGATAACCCACTCTGAGATTCTAAAATCCAGTAAGTTCAAATAGACCTAATCAACCCCTTAACAGCCTCTCCATTTTTAGAGACTTGGTGCACGGCCATAGCATCAGTGCCCCATTATTCTCATCCCTCGTTTTCTTCCACCAACCTAGTTTGGCCAAAATATTAACACAAAGGGAGTGAAATATGCAACCAGGTCAACCTGTGTAAAAGTGCATTATTCTGCCCCACCAATCACACACCAAAAGATCCTGCATTTGTAAGTGGGCCTAGCTACAACTCTACATTTTTTCACTAGAGTAACGTTAGCATCATTGCTGTAGGAGAAGCTCCCGCATGGCATTTCTTCCCTTCAGGGATGTCCCTATTCCTTCGAGTTTCAGGCTCCAAAGGCAGCAGTACTTACTGACTAGGATTCTGGGTGATCTGCTTAATCACCTGGCAGTAAACCTCGTCATGCAGCTGCTTCTGCTCTTTGCACAGCTGTACAAAGCAAGGAAAGCATGTGAGAGAAAAAGAACACTTCCAGAACATCTCTCCATATACTGTCCTTTAACCTAAACTCTTGCACAAGATTGGACAACACATAGTTCAGAAGAGGGATATAAAATTAATAATTCCTATCCAAGGAAAGGTTATAAATAATATGCTTTCCCTGATCACAGATCCAGCCTTGTCTTATATTCTCTGGCACCCAATGCCTACCCTTTGATGAATACATTAACTCAATTTGCATGAGATGGCATGTTATCATGGATTAATTGGGTGCGCTGTGGACAGCCACAGGCCGGAGCATGCAATCTCCAATTGGGCCAATCCAGAGTGCTGGCCTGCTGTGCAAACTTGGCCTTCATGGGTGAACTGGAGGTTAAACATCCCTCAGTTAGTAGTTATTACCACATGACAACCAGGTACACACACAGTTACGTATACAAAATGGCAGCCACACATACCCCTCTCACACATTTGAGCTAATCTTGGTCTGACTGACTCATGACAAGCCACTGCATTGTGCAAACCACTCTGTTGTTTCAGGAAGCAGTGTCTGAAGACTGAAGACACAAGCAGCCATCAGTGATGCGTTGGGAGCAAGAGTTTGGAGCAGAAACCAGGGTCCTGTGTAGCAAGCTGTGCAGGAGATCCCCAAAAGCAGCAGGGCTACCACTGATGGGAATTAATCTCTTAAATATTCTGTGCTCAGTGAAACATGTTTTGGTAAACTTGGAAGCTTCCTTCCTCTCCTTTCCAGAATTTGGTGCCTTCCTGCTTTTTCCTCCCTTTTCTCAGAAGGCCAAACTATCAGCTGAATGTTTTGCCCCTCCTCATTATGCTGATCTACTATTGCTCATGTGTGTCTGTATTGTTTGTAGTATCTGTGGATTTTCAGAAAGATTAATGATGCTGCTGCTGAGTATCTTACTTGGTGAAAAGAAGGCAGGATAAAGATGTCATAAACAAGCAACTAGCCATTAAGCTTTCAGGACTTCAGCATCACTTAAAATTAGCCACTCCTGATTCTGCCACCATCACTTACATACCCATCACTGAAAAAGCTACAAACCTGAAGGATTTCATAGCCATATTCCATCTTTTCTTGCTTCTTGAGGTTCGGCTGGTCCCCCATGAACCTCATCAAAGCTGCAATGCAGGAGCTAGCATTAATCCCGGCTGTGATGTTTGACTGGGACAGTAAAATATGGTGCTATATCACTGGATCCTAGTGCACTGGACATGGCCATGTGAGGAAAAATGTGACTTCCATTTTTGACAGTACTAGTAGTGTCATCCGTCAAAAGTGGAGGAGTCCAATGCCCATCTCCCTTAAGGGGGGAAGTACATAACCCATAGAAGCAGTGATGCTCTCAGGTCCCCTCCCACAAAGCCAACATGGCATAAGCCAGAGCTTTCCCAGGGCTCTGGCAGTTCTGTTCCCATTGCTTCCCCACAGCTTGGGCCCGATGGTCTCCCACATACTCAGAAAACATTTTGTAGCCAGTTCATTCAGGTTGTGATCAGTATACGGCAACAGTGGCTCCACAATCGGTACCTGGGAGGTTAGAACACAGGGAGTCAAGAAAAGGGAGGAGAGCCCACGGGTGGACTAATAAAGATGCAGCCCTTTATCCTTCACACGAGTGGAGGATTGTCTAACAGAAAAATAATGCACATTCAGGAGAGGCAGCATCAAAAGCTTTAGTGCTAACCTCTCAAACGAAAGCCCCCCTGGCTCACCAGCCATCTTTGCACTGTCCATAGCCCAAGGGATAACAAAGAGGAGAGACGGATCCAAAGATGGTTCTTCTCCCCTTTCATTTACCTTAGTATGCTGAACCAAGAGAGCTGGGCTTATCTGTTCAACACTCCCATCCTTCCATCCTAACCTAGCAAAAACAGAAAGTGCAGATGTTACCCAGGACATTGAATCACGGATTCTGATATTAGAGATATCTGATTCTCCAACCAGCTGAAGTTTGCAACCGCGGCTCAGTAATAAACCACTGTTGCTTGTCAGTGTGTGCTAGGAAGAGAATGGGTATTGCCACATTTCCCAGGACCCCACTTCACCAAGATACCTGTTAGTTGAGATAATGCTATTCAGGGCTGGTGCTTCCGCGGAGCCTAAGGCTGAAAAGATGCAATTTTGATAAGCATGTTCCTGGGAATGCCAAGGGAAGCACACAAATCATGGGCATAGATTCTTTTGTTGCACAAATCTGCCCTTCAGGATCAGTCAGTAATCCCCAAACCTCTCATCTTGTTTGGGTAACATTCGAGGTGCCAGGCATGTGCAAATTAAATTCTCTTGTGGCTTATCTTAATAGTCTATGCATATCTTTGGAGAGGGAAATGCTACCAGTTTAAACATTTTAAACCTGTAAGGCACCCAAGAGTAGCAATTCTGTGCAGAACCTAGCCCTTTGGGTCCAATATTAACATAATCAGGGAGCAATCCTATGCATATTTAAATAGAAAGAAGGCCGACAACTCCTAGCATGCTGCAACTCCCTGGCTGGGACTAGCTGCTAGTTGTAAGACTTCATTTAAACACATATAGGACCGTGTGTAAGTGAATTCCAGAGGCATCTGTGCCCATGCGACTGTGGAAGTCTTGCTAGCATAGGCTGCTCTTAAACTCACAGTCCTGTTGGAAAATGGTTTGGGTAGGTATGCCATATTTAAACTACTCCTTCCCTGGCAAGCCTTTGAAAAATAAGTTTGTTCCCTAAGAGAAAAAGGCACAGCCTGTCCCATCCAGAGAAGCTGAGCAGCAGTATCCGGTTGTTCTCCAGGAAACCCCGTCCCAAGCAGTTAATGGCTTTAAGTTGAAGAACAGCACTTTCAGCTGGGTCCACAAACATCCTGGCAGCTGGTGCAACTCATGCAGGATGGGAATGATGTGCTCAGAGTTCTGGAACCTGCCACCATCTGAGCAGCTGTATTTTGCCCAGCTGTAAGCTCCACACTGTCCTCCAAGGCAGCCTCCCCCGTCCCAGTAAAGTGCGCTGCAGTATTCTAGTTTCGAGGTAACCAAAGCATGGGTACCCGTCTGTAGCCAGGTCCAATTGTTCCCAACAAAGCCACAGCTCTTGCACGAACTGCGGCTTCTAAAAAGCACTCCTGGCCGCTGCCTCCAGTTGTGCCTCTCCAGACAAAGGTCAGGTGGGGATGGCGCACTGCTTAGCTACCTTAACGATTAGTGCAAGGTTAGTATCATGCAAATGAGGTAGAGCTAGTTAAACGTCTTAGAATATTTTCTAAAGCATGCATTTTTATTGACATCATTTTTGTCAATATACAAATGGTAGAGAAAATATTATCTGTACAAAGTGATTCTAGGAAAGCAAAGGAACAAATAAATTTTAGATTCAGATTCATTGAAATCACCCCAAGTGGGACTACAGCACACCAAGAGAAGTTCACTAAGTGAAATGGGGGAAGGAAACGGCATTCGAATAAGGTGAGGCATGAAAACTGTGGCAGAAGGTCAAATTAAATCTATGCCTGCGCATTCTGAGGCGTAAGAAAGGAAAGATAACCATGGGGTCATAGCACTCTTCTTTTGTGTGCAATTCCTTGGCAGCTACACTGGATGGGTAACTGTGCACATAGCCATATCTTATGGAGACAGCACAGCTTGGAAGGTTGCTAGGAAGTTTTTCAGGTCCTCCCTATCCGTAATTATGCTTCTTTGTGGCTGGATCAGGATGCCTCTGTGCAAACAGCCAGAGTCTGTGTGCTCAGACCAGTGAACAGTATCTCTTTGGAGGCCAACTTCAGTCTGGGCTGGAGGCTTCTTGGTGGCCTTTCCAAAACCTTTATACCATGGGTCCGCAAACTATGGCCCACGGGCCAGATCCGGCCCGCCATGCCCATTTATCTGGCCTGCCAGAGGTTTTGGACTCGCTGTGCATGGGCATGTGGCGGGGCGACGGAGATCGTTTTGGACTCACTCAGAGAAAACGATCTCCACACGAGCAAGCCGGCGCCTCACCCCGTGCGCCCCCCCCCCCCCCCCCCGCCCCCCCCCCCTCACCTTGCCGGCCCACACCCACCACCGGCACCTTTCAACTGGCCCCCTGCTGAAAAAGTTGGAGGATCCCTGCTTTATACTAAACAACATGCCTGCCATCTATGATGAAAGAAGTGACATATTTATTACAGTTATATCCCGCCTATTCTCCTCTTGCAAGAGACTCAAGGCGGCTTCCATGACCCTCTTCCTTGTCTCCATTTTATCCTCACAACAACCCTGTGAGGTAGGTTCTGCTGGTCCTCTTGTTATCTCCTTTTCTCAAGTTGCAACATGTAGCAGGCTCCTCTGTGTGGGACTGTACCCTTAATACCGCAACCTTGAAAGATCTGTCCTGTGCTTCACTCACAAAAACTGGCTTTTCCGGAAGTGTTCCTTTGCAAACTCTGCCATGGTGTAGTGGCAAGCATCAGGCTCAGCGGTAGTTTTGCTAGTGCCAGTGCCTTCTGATGACACGCTGGGGGCAGAGTTCTGAGGAGGTAGAAAAACAAACCTTAAGAGAGGGATTACCTTAGGAAAAGGGCATGAAGGGCATACTATGCACCAATATCCCATTAGATGCCTCTCACACATCCCTGTCCGTTCCCAGCTGCCCATTTCCAATGGTGAGAAGCACCCTCCTATCTCTTCCTGCACCCCAGCAGGCCTCTTCCTGTGGAACCTCCCCAGAGCCTCCTCTCCCCACATGTCTCCCTGAATCTTCTACCTGTGAGCGACTGAGGAATCATAGTCTGCCTCACCTCCTTGCCAGGGACTGTCTCCTCTTTGCCTCTCGTCAGGCTCTTCCTGCCCTCTTCCTGTTGGTTCAGGTGGAGGCTGAGGTGTTCTGGAACTGCTGCGAACTGCACAAGGGCAGAAGGGAAAAGGCCTGAGCGGCCACCAATGGAACCGAACTGCCAACCTGCGAGGAAAGAGGCCGACACCCACGTAAGAACAAACAAGCAGTGGGCAGGAATACTGCTGAGGGCTCAGTGACACAGAAGGGAGGCCTTCCATGGCCAGGACTGTTACCTGGCTCCAGTCCCTCCATGGGGAGAACCCGGATGAAGTTGCCTTTCTTGAAGCTCAGGAGGCTCTTGTCATCGGTCACGTAGCTGCGCAAGGCAATGACGTACTTGGAGTCCTTTAAGTTGAGGGTGAGGAAAGGAAGGAAAAGGCACCATTAAGATGATGGCACGATTCTGGGGGTGGCAGTCCATCCTGTACTTTAAGCAAGACAGGTGGTGTCTGGAGCAGCAGGACAGTGGGGGGCTGGCTGCCTGCAGGACGTTCTCTCACCTGTTTCAGCTCATGGAGGAATTGCTCCACCATGGCCTTAATCTGCCAGGCCTTGTGGGAGTGAAGGATGAGCTGCTCATCCTTCAGAGACAACTGAAGAACGTTCCACCCCAACAGCTCCAAGGACAGCACATCTGCATAGCTGCACAAGTCCAGAGACAGCATAAAGTCATACAACGGGAGAGGACCAAAGGTGATCTAGCCTGCCGCCTGTTCAGTAGTAGGGCCATTTAGCCACTAGCCCCACACAAAACCACACTAATGCAGATCAGATCACAGCAAGGCCTAAGCAAAGGAGCTACTTGTCGACAGAGTTAAGAGCACCAGATAAATCAAGCAACTTAGTTAAGCCTTGAGTTGTGCAGCAAGACCAACACAAAAAATGAACAATTCTGCATTGTAAACACTAGAAGTTAAGTTTTCACTGTGCCGCTTTAAGGCATTCTTTCATATAGCAGTATTAAATGCCATTTTAACAGTGTTGATTCTTTAGTAATTTTAATGGTTTTATTGTAAATTTTATTATTCATGTTTTAATTTACACTGCAAACTGCTCTGGGAGAAATATTATGAAGCGGTGTGTTGCTGCATAATTGAAAAATCCGAAAGATGTTGCTTGCAGGGCCATTTTGGATATCCTTTACATGCAGCCATCATGCAAGTTTGAGATCTTGACCATGCTGTGCCCATACCCAGAATGTACCCATACAACTATCAGAGAGAAGTTAGCAGAGAGAATACTCCAGACAGAGAGAAGTTAGCAGCCTTCTGCTTCGAAGGCAAGAGTTACCCTCATGAACTGAAGGGTTAAACTACACACTGCATTAATTAAAGAGCATGCTGCAGATCGTCACCCAGTTTTTTTTCTTCTTTACCTGAAAGTAGAAATGCATGCTCCCAATCTGGATAAGAACCATTGTACACAAATAGGGAAGCTTAAACCTTCCCACTCAGTTACTTTCCCACTAAATTCACCCTACACAGACGTGCATGCATGACAAAAGCAAGAGTGAATACTCCATTTTGCCCCTGCCAGGTAGACAGATTTAGGGGGGAAATGGATGGGTTGGAAGGTCTAAACCTTCCTACCTGTGTGCAATGGACCTGATCCAGGTTGGGTCCTGACGTGTTTATATCAAGCTTTTTTGTAAGTGAGGTTCAGCTGCATGGCACATATTTAACGCAGCATGGAAGTGAGTCCCCAGAAAGCACTGCAGTATCCTAGTGTTGGATTTCATGGCTTCTCACCTGTAGCTGCAGAGGGTCTTCAGATGTTCTGGACTGAAAGGGGCTACCTTTGCTCTCTTCAGCAGCTGCAACCCCCGGTGGGAAACACCCAGAAGCTGGATATCACTCCCGTTTTCTCCCTGTAGCAAGGAAGCCCACAAGCAAAAGAAATTGCCAACGGAATTTGTCCTCTGTGTCTCATGTGTGAAAGGCAGCTTTTGTGGAGAGGCGACAAGATGACAAGAAGTGTCCAGAGACTTTAGAAAGGGGATGGGCAACCTGTGGCCCCAGGGCCTAGGCCAAATTTCATGCTGCACCTCTGCAAGCGATCAGGTCATAACTCTGGTAAAAAAGACCTATCCATGGGTTGGCAGGAAGAGAGGCAGAAAGCAGGGGCAGGGTGAAGGGGCACTGAGTTGGCTCTGGCAGGGGACTCTGCCCAATCCTTCCTGAGACAATGCAGCTCCCAGGTCAGAAGACACTTTTCATCTGGTTTAGAGCGGCTGACTCTGAACTGTGTCCCTTTAAAGCCTCAGGCCCGGCAGACCAAATTAGGCAGGGAAAACTGGGGAGAACCCACAGGAAATAGGGTACCCCAAGTAGCAAAAACAGGCTGCTGCAAAGATTGGGGCCTGATTTAAACCTGGTGGCTGGTGCATAAGAAAAACTTGCCTGTGCTATGTCCAGCCTGCCCCCTTTGCACCAGGGCATTTCGCTTGCAGAAGCAGCCTGTGCAGGCCACGGGTCCCACACTCAATCAAGGGCACCAATTAAGCCGCAAAGCAACTTTCCACAGTCCAGGGCCCAGCTATTATTATTAATTTCATTTTCAATTGGCCGTGCTGGCTGGGAATGATGGGAACTGTAGTCCAACACATCTGGAGGGCAGGGGAAGGTTGCCACAGGTAAAGGATCATACCACTTCTTAGAGCATGTGCTCTGAATGCAGAAGGCACCAGGTCCAAACATTGACACTCATATCCAGTTAAAAAATGGATCGGGAAAGCAGGGGCAGAGAGCCCTTCAGGAGCTGCTTCCAGTCAGAGTAGGAAATACTAATCCCAGTAGTTTGTGCTAAGGCATAAGGCAGCCTCCTAGGTTCCTAAGTAGGAAGTTGCTAGTGTACAATGGCACACAGGTACATCCATCTTTCTTCCCTGCTGTCACATTGAACCAGGGCCTAAGAACGTACTCATCACGGAAGGGCTTGGCCACACTTCTCCTTGATGGTGATTTTCTATTGGGAGATAAAGTCACCCCAACACGTACACAATTAAGTATGCTCTCACCCAACGACAGTCTGAATTTGTGCAACCCCAACAAATCCCACATAGAACGATACATGGATCATTCTGGATGTGTGTGGATTGGCTTTAGGATTTGGCAGATCTGCCATTTACACCCGTCTGCTGCTTGTTTGGGACATCTGAAGTGTTCTGAGAACTTCACAACCATTATCTCAATAAGTTTTACTTCAGTCCAGTGAAGGAGTTTCTTTTCTTCTCTGCACCTGGGGGGATGTGGAGTCCTTTTGGCTGCTTCCTTCCTACTGAGGAAAATATTTGCACCCCTCTCTCTCCTCCCTTCTTCCCTTCACAGCTACGGTGCTCCACATCCCATCTCTCAGTAACTCCTCCCTTGCTCTTAACTCCCTTTGCCCAGCCCGACCTTTTCTGTTGCCCTCTCTTTTCCACCACACCCCATCTCCACATCTTCATATATCCCGCAGCAAAATGACTTGAGCCAACCTTGTTCCCAGCCCACACCTGCCAGCAGAGGGAGCTGAGAGAAGAACAACTTAGTTCATGGAAGAGGCAAAGTCTGACTTCGATACCTTCGGTACCTTTGATACCTTCGCCTGTTTAAACACTAGGCAATATCAGCTCTCCACATGGAGGCAGAGGGCCAAAACAGACATTTTTCATTTTTATACTAGAGTAGGTGCAAGACACTACCCCCATCCCTTGGTATGTGCTCAGCCAATTTGGGGGCCCTGTACTCCATTGCAGAGTAAAAATGGGGTGCAGGAAACACAGCTGTTAGACACAGATTTAAATTAATGTCTGTTGCGGCCCATAGGTGGGGCCAACACCACCCTCAGGGCAAAACTACCAGGTCCAAGAACTGACAAAGAGTAAGCAACTCCAGTCACAAGCCCAACAACACAGGAAACTGTTCCTTCTGCAGTGTGGAAAGGCCCCAGCAGGGATGCTGCCAGGCTTCAGTCCACGGGGACTTGGTTCCAAATCTCTCCTTCAGGGTCCCATTCTCTTCCATGGAGTCCTATACGTGCACTGCTGCCAGAAGAAGGGTTTTTTTTCCCTCCCAACCTAGTTTAATTGTTCTGCAATTTTCAAGGAGGACTGAAGCTGGTGAAGGAAAGATCTCCTTACCTCATACTTTAGCACCCACCCTCAAATCATCTTCCCCTGAATGGCAATCAAGGTTAGAGAAAGGAAACCCCATCTATTGGTTTCAGATGATTTGGGTCAAGATGCAAATAAACTAAAAAAATATTTTATTTGGGATTATTTGGGTGAGAAATTATTGGCCTAGCTTTGCATCCTTTGGAATGTAAATAAATCCAAGTAATACTTTCTAAATTTGTAGGTACAGATATAAATTAGCAGATACAGATTTTATGTGAGTGTGTGTCCTATCAGCCTGTACCCCAGAACTTTTAAATACCTAGCCATGCCCCAGTCTGTGAAGCAGTTGCTCGTTTGATTTACCTTTACTGGGAAGAGACGAGAGAAATAGTTGGCCCAGTTGTCACGAGCAGCCAATACAATCCTTTTCTTTATCCCATCTTCAGAGATGGATCTGACATTCATGCCCACCTGGAACTCCGCTGTAGGCAAGGAGGAGGCACACAAAAACATTTCATCAGTTGTGACAGAATATGGCTCAGCGTTACTGATAAATGCCTGTACTTATGGGTGGAGTTAAGCTACTTTTATAGTGTTAGCGAGGCCCTTAAAGTTGAAGTCAGTGCTCTTGTGGCTAAGCTAGAATTATGTTAAATGCATAGCACTGAAGCCACTCTGTTTCCTTTTCTCTAGGTAAGAAAAAGGGTCCCCAGTCTGCATGAGAGCAGGGCAATGTTATACTTTCCTACCTAGAAGCTAAAGAAAAGTGGAGGGGGACCTCCACGGCTAACCTGGGGGGAAAGGCAGCTGGACTGAAAGATATGTCCCTGCCTATTTATGCAGTTGTCCCAGTCCAGACCAGACCACCATTATTACACTTGAGTAAAAAAGAGAGAAAAAGTAGGATGATTCCTAGGATACATTTGACATAGAGACTAGTGTATCCCTCCTTGTGGTGAGCTGAACTGTTCAAAATGTTCTGACAAGGAAACCAAAATCCCACAATCAGGACTGTGGTGATCCGGAGCCAGAAAGTATCAAGGCCCTTGCAGAGGGCTGTCTAAGCGAAACTGCTTCAGCAAACCAAGGTGCTCAGCGCCAGGTAAAGAGCTTTTTATTTAAACATCATTTCAATTGTTAAAACATATGATCTGGCCTGGGCAACTTCTTCTTCCTTCTCTTTCTCATCCTATATTTTTATTTTATACTGATAATTTTAATTTTGTATTTGTAAATCAATGTATTTTTTGTATTTTTATATTTAATGGTAATTTATTATGTACTATTGTATTTCAATGTATTTTATCATGTTGTAAGCCGCCCCGAGGTTTTGGCAAGGGGCGGCATAGAAATGTTATAATAATAATAATAATAATAATAAATCAATGAGCGTTTCTATGTTCATAAATAAAGCACGTATTACAAATTTCCAGTGCTCTTTGAGCTAGAGGTAACTAGCACTACTTCCACTGCCTCTAGAAGTCTTCATTGCTTGGGGAAATGGAGAATATGTAACAATGGCTTAGCACACATAAATGTGCCAGCACATTTTTAAAATGTGAAATCAAATGGGTCACTGTACATATTCAGAGAGACAAAGATGGTGCCCCTTTCCATATGTTACGCACAACATTTATACTTTGCCCTCTTCTCACACTCTTAGTGGCTTACAAGATTGGCAGAAATTCTGTCAGTTTCCCACTGCTTCTCCTTTGAAGTGGAGATGCTGAAAGAAGGGTTGGACTTCAGAGAGGAGGAAGGAATTTATTACAGAAATGACCGCTATGGCTACTCTTTATTCCTTGGCCCCAGTGGCTGCTGTAATTTGAAGGGGATCAGTTTGGAGTGGTTTGGTAAATACCTGCAAGAATGTGGGGACAACTCTAAAATCTTGTGATTTGCGCTGGTGCAGCCAAAGGCAATTTTAGGGGGTTGTGGGATACATACTGGCAGAAAACAGGCACATGTATCAGTCCCCACACTCCTAATGCACAAGCTGTGATAGATGCAGCCAAACAGTTCATCACTTCCAGGGACAAGCTGTATGCCCTGGGTCAGGGCAGGGGATCATGAGAGGACTGCTTGCTTACCTAGCAGGTCTTTCATCTTGCGCCTCTCCTCTTTGGAGAGCCGAATGCAGGAGTCTGAGTAAGTGTCTCTTATGATCTGGGAAAGAACAAAGAGTGACTTCCATTAGACTCTCATGCATCATACTGAAAATGTCACCTCGCAAAAGCTCAAAGCCAAAAGCTCAAAGAGGAAAGCAGCCCCATGGCTTGAAAAAGGCAGGGCACAAGAACACAATGAGGAGGGATGGAAAGAAAACATCCTTGGTGGAGAAGCTATGGACCAAGAGGAAAAAGAGTCTCTGCTTCCTTCTCTCTCACACAGATACACACACAAAGAGAAAAACTTACTTGGTCACACAATAGATTCAAGCAATAAGGGTGGCTGAAGAGTTCCTTGGGGTAAAAAACCTGTTGGGGAACAGATAAGAGACAAAGTTGTTTTCAAACTGTAAGTTTTCACCTCAACCACCCAAATGTCTCTTGCATTAACATGAGCTACATTTTTAAGGACACACATCTGAATTAAAGAGATCAGAGGAAACTGGTTTGTTCATGGAAATCCACCTTGACACATAGCTAATAAGGAAGCTTACACATACTTGCAGTTTGTAACTGTCCAGATCAACTTCCCTTATGGATTAATATCTGCTTCAGTATTGCTCTTGCCATACCCACTGAGAAATTATTCTCACCTTTATCATCCTGTGGTCCCATTTCCCCAGGACTATTCTCAAACTAACCCTGCAGAATGTATTGTGAGAACTGAAATGACAGCTTCTGGCAAGGTTTTGCTCAAAACGCACAGTGAGATTGCTCAAGTGCAATTTGAAAATACAGGGGTGGTCCCTGAATGGACCAGTAACTGTGACAGGTCTATCACCAGCTTTCCTGATCCCACTGGGAGATGCACAGAACATGCTTTGCACACAGAAAGTTCCAAGTTCAACCCTCAGCATCTTCAGGTAGGGCTGGAAAAATTCTGCCTGGATTTCAGGAGAGTCATTGCTGCCAGTCTGTGTGGATAACATTGAGCTACTCACAGGAAGGGTCTAACTCAGTATGGCAACCTTTTCTGTTCCTGCGTGAGGGGTTCGCACCACAGGTAAAAAAAAGCTGGATTTGCCTACTGTAGCAAATAACTACTTCCAGAAAGTCACAGTTGGGATGTGATAGACTGTAACACACCTCTTTGCGCAGGAAGAGTTTCCAGGTAGGATTAGCATAGGAGAAGGTGACGCTCGGAGAGATGCTGAAGAGCTGGGTTTTGATGTTGGAATCGTCCACCATTGTCCTAGCAGAGTCTAAGTGTGACAGAAGAGAAACTGGAAGGGATTTTATTGTTCCAGCATTTGTCATTTTTCCATCAAAGTGGTTTTCAGATTGGATTAAACACCCCCACCAAAACAACAACAAAATAACAGCCAACCAAAATAAACACAACCATGGAGAAAACAAAATATTAAAAAGAAAAGCATTAAAATATTAAAAAGCCAGCAAATACAATAACCTGGGCAACAGACTAAAAATTAAGTATCTGCTTTAAAAGGAAGATGTTGAGCTGGTGTCCCCTGAAGACATCAGGTGGGACGGGCAGAGGGGGGTCTTCTATGCAGAAGACTCTTCTTCCCTGGCAGCCATACCACATGAGCCAACCACCAAATCCTCATGGGCATCAGCACCCAGAGAAGAGCAATCAGGCAGGAACATATGGATGAAGGTGCTCCTTCAGGTAGCTTTAGTCTGTCTCGCATGAAGGAAAGGCTGTAGGAACCAGGTATGCTGCAGGATCTTACCTTCCACTCTGGTTTCTTCTTTGGCATCACCTGAAGGAAAGGAAGGAGGCATCGGGGGTGGCACAGGAGGAGGAGGAGGAGGAGGAGGAGGAGGAAGTTCCGAAGTGGAGGACAATGTGGTTTGTGGCCGAGAAAAGAGGCCCATGAGGGGCAGCTGCTTTTCTTTGATGGTGCTGGACAATTTGCCTGGTGGTGGAGGTGGTGACGGCAGCACAGCTGATCCAGAGCTCATCTCTGGTGACGCAGAGGAGGGCTGGTTGCAGAGAGAGAAAGGGAACAGCATGTGTCAGCACCTCCCTCAAACAGTCCTCCAGCCAGTCCTATAAGGCCGTGAGACAGCGTACACGGCAGTAGGTAGGAGGTTCCTGGTGGGAATCTCCTAAATTGCAGGAGTGGCATCAATTTGTGCACCTCGCTAGATAGCTCTCTTGGAGGTTTAATCCAAGTAGCCAAATAAATAGCAAAACTCTGGTGTGATCTGAGTGGGGCAAGGAACTCACCCCTTGAAGCAAAAGGTATTTCCAAAGTAGCAATAGTTTTCCCTCAAAAGGCATCTAAGTTAGACTGGAGCTGCCCATAACTTAAATTACGGCACCTTTCGATTCAGGCTCTCAAACAGCTTTTCAAAACCCTAGCTTAGCTTGAACCAGATAACTCTCTTTAGGTTGGCTGCAAAGAGCCAAGAGAGTTTAGCAATGCTCCCACCCATTCAGTCAACATCAAGGAAAGCTACAAAGGAACTCAACTTACTTTCTGTTATTTATCTTATCTGTGTTCCATTTTTCTCCAAGGCATATAGGGTGACATGTTTGGGATTATTCTATTTTTAACCTCCCAACATTCCTGGAAGGTAGGCTCAGCTGAGAGAGCGTGCCCAAGGCCACCCAGTGAGCATTATGGGCTGACAGGAGATTTTAGCCGGCAAGTCCCAGCAGTACTTTTGGCCCATGTGCCATTCAGACTCCCAGGTGGATCAGTACCGGAACAAAAGTATACTGGAACACTTACCGATAATGGACCCATCTGCGTAATCCCCAGTTTTGCCAGAGCTTCTGCCTTTGGGTCTTTCTTCTTCAAAAAAGGCTTAGAGACAGGCCTGTGTGCCCAATAATAATAATTAAAAAATAGCCTCTATGAGTCTGCTGCACGGAACAGTGGAATACATGCAACAGAATCCCTCCCATCAAAGACCCCCTTCCTAGACTCAGGCAGCAGGTACACCTCTGAGGTTGCACAAATGCTGGGACAAAAACATCTGAAAACTTTTCCCCCACATGAGAAGGTGGTTAATAACCCCTTGAGAGGCAGCACCATGCCCAGTTGATGCCTAATCATGTCACAGCAGCCCACATGAATTGTAAATGTTCTCGGAGTGCCAGGGCAGCAATAAAGATAGCTTTTGCAATGACAAACATCTAAAAGAAGTCCCAGTTCCTTGAATAAATCAGGCTCATTCCTCACCTTTCGGGCATAAAGGGTTCCTGCTGTACGAGTGGTCGATTCTTGTGGTCTTTAATGATGTCCCGTATTTCCTGGCTTGGATCAAGTTTCTGTGCCTCCTGATCATTCATTTCTTGGGAAGAGGGCAGGCATGGAGTAGGGAATTAAGAAGTTTTGCTTGTTTTTCAATGAAAGCCCACAAAAATCTGTTTCCAGCCCAAACACACCCTGGTTCTCCCCAACCCCTCTTTCTATTCAGTTCTTCAGAATGTCCTGGAAAATACTACTCCCCCCCATTCAGGCACCTTCTGTCTTTCTCAATGAAGCCAAAATGGGCAACGAGACAACCAGAGAAGAGCAGTGGCCATTCAGGAGAGAAAAGCTGTCTGAAGATGCTGAAGAAACGAGGAGTGAAAATGAGCCTGACTTCTCCACAGTAAGCATCTCACAGCCCCACCTGCATCCCCGGCCTGGAGAAGGGAGCCTTGCTTGACTCTATTAGTGTGGCACATGAGTGAACCATCTTTTTTCTGACAGGGCTGCATGCTGGCAATGAACAAGGCCAGAGTCAAAGGTGACTCATCCCTTTTTTCTCTACATTTTCCTTCATGCCCAGTGGACTGCCAGGGACGACTCTTGCTACATGTCTGAGCTGATCACATGCCAAGGGCCACATCAAGGTGTGCCAAGGACCTCTTCTCTCCTCTTAAGTGGAGCACCTCTCAGAATTTGGCTCTTGTCTCTCACATGTTTTCCCCATTCACATGTTGGTTGTTTCTTAGCTGAGATTTACCTGAATTTGAATCTGGTTTGCTTGGGGGACTCCATTTCTTTGGACTGGCATTTTTTTTCCAGGTAGGATTTTTTTGCTGTGCTGTGTAGAGAAGGAGGGTGAAGCACAGACAACTATTTAAAACTGAAAACTGGCTTTCCTGGGCCTGATGGCATCAGTCTGGTTAGAATCACCAAGTACAACGTTTGGTAAGTTGGAAGGTAATGAAAATCAACCTGATATTAATAGATTTGCCTATATAAGAATATGGCTGCATAATTTTTAATTTTTATTTTTCTGCTTATGGTACACCACAGTCAGAGCAGGCGGGACAGATGCATACTGTGTCTCAGCTACCTCTAAGACAGAGGAAGACTTTCCTAGAATATAATCAAGAAGACTCTCAATCGTGTCAGAAGCTACAGAGGGAGATGAAGAAAAACTCCTAAGATGACTGAAGGATGCAACTGAGATAATTTATTTTCCTGCAAACTGTGGAAGCACTAATCTACTGAGTCATTAAAGAACCCCATTTGGCCTCCCATTTCCACTTCGAGATATTTCTGCCTGGATAACTGAGGACCCAGAAAAATTCTTACAAAACTTCAGAACTTATCTTAGGAATAAAGAGCATCATACAGCAGATTGTGACTAAGCAAAACCAGCTATTAATACTATTACTCAGGGCTTTTTTTGTCATAGAATGCACAGGAACAGCATTCCGGCACCTTTTTTTGATGGATTTTTCCAAGTGATTGTGAATTGCCCTGTTGGGCATAGCAGGTTGGTGGCAAAAATCATTAACATAGTGCCTACGGGCTGCTTGTGTGTCGGCGCTGATTGTAAGGGCGCTGCTCGGCTTGGGACACTGCTCGGCTTGGGATCGGTCGTGTGGTCGCGCACTGAGTGCTTACTGCCAGGGGCGACCGTTATGTTTGTGTGTGTGTAGAGTGACTGGCTACATGCAAAAGGTAAATAAGTTCTTTATTTCAAAAAGAGTTGGTGAATTGAAAATCTTTTTTAGTGTAAAAGTGTGACCCAAGACGTGAGTTCCGGCACCCTTTTTTTTTTTTTTTTACAAAAAAAACACTGCTATTACTAGTAGTAATACTTTGTATTAGTGTGGAGTCTGAGGTGTTAACACGGAGAATGAAATGAGAAATAGCAGAAAATGACTCACATATTCTCTGGAAGTACTCCATTTTCTTCTGGAAAGTCTCTCTTGAGAGGGTGTCCCATTTGATCTCTGCATTTTGCTCTTCTTGGAAAATGTTTTTCTAGAACATAGAGCCCAATCCTCTGTTAGAATAACCTGCCCGTTCCCAACCTGCAATCTCCTTTCCACTGCTCTAGATACAAACAAATTTGTCAGTGCCTCTGGTCTTTCTTTAGATTGATGCTTCAGCTACAGAGTTCAGACCCAGTTCCAAAACACAGACTCAAGACTTAACCCTAAGCCAACCTCAAAAACACCTTAAATGAAATACAGTGGTACCTCGGCGCACGAACACCTCAGTTCACGACCAAATCAGGTCGCGAACAAAAATTTCATAAAAATTTTGACTCAGGTAGTGAACTCCCCATTGGGTGGCGACCGTGATCGTGGCCATCTCCCCGCCTGAGTGGGGAGATGGCCACGATCGTGCTGTGGGCAGGGAGGACATGGCACCTGACTTTCCTGCAGGAGCACAACTGCGATCTCGGCCATCTCCCCTCCCCCTACACTCCCCAGAGCACTGGGATGACGGGCGTGTGCAGGGATGACAGGTGCAATCGTGGTCATGCTGAGGGGGGTGGAGAGATCGCCGTGCTCATGCTCAGGGTGAGGGGGGAGATGGCCATGACCTTTGTTGTTCTTTGTCACTTTGCTTCACATTTTTCTGATTAAAAAAAATAGTTACAGAATGGATTAACCTTATTTACATTGAACCTTATGGAGAAATTTAACTTGGCTCATGACCAATTTGGGTCACAACCAGAGTCCTGGAATGGATTAAGTTAGTGAGCCAAGGTACCACTGTACTTAGCAATAAACGAATGCTGCATTGTGCAGGCATGGGGGGACCCTCAAATGGGAGCATTAAAGAAAAAAGCAAAAAAGGAAAGGTCTCTCATACCAGCTTCTCTCTCAGCCCCCCATCACTCTCAACTTTCTCAAACTAACACCCCTTTTCAGACGCAATGTTCTCCCTTCACTAACCCGCATCCTAAGTTTGATCTGAGGTAAGCCGTGCGGGACAGATGTCTGAAAGAACCAGAAGTGTTTCTTCCATCCCACTGCTTGCATTTTGTGGCCACACAGTCATGCACCACAACTCAAGCCTAGTTTTACAAACAGAAAATGAGGTGGTAAACTTGCACTTGGAATGCATGGGTCCACACGGCTGAATGCTCCACCTTATGCCCTAAGTTCATGCCACATAGGAAAATGTAAGTCTAAGAAAAAGATGCTAATTTAGCTTTCTCCCTGGACCACCACACATTTTTAATGTGCATGAAGCTTTTTATTTCATGCAAGTTCCCACCTGAAATGTTACAGCTTGGATAAGGGTTTCTCACATCAACTACTGTTTGTAGGAACTAGGCCCAAGTTTTGCTGTCAAGGTAATGACAAGTGTAATGGGAGGGAGGCTAAGGTTCGGTTTTCTCTCTTTCAGTGTTGAGTCATTGCAGGGAATAGAGATCTCATAATGTGGCAGGAAGTATTTCTGAGGTTTCTAAGCTCTGTCCCATAGTATGTGATTGTCAGGAAAGCAGGTAGAAAATTATGTGCATCATAGCCTAAACTGGAAAAGGACAGTGAGAAGAAATTTATCCATAGCATTGCCATGGAAACACTCTTCTTTTCATTTCCCCTCCCAATAACTACTGCAACTCAATTTTGGGACTATTGGGTCAATTTCATTAATTAACAAGCCATGGTATAGCTAGGCAGTTTAGAAAGCTTAAATTTATTTACTTTTTACTGGTATACAAATATGGTACCTATACCAAGTAACTCCAGATACACAGCTATAGAGCACACTGACAAGCCTCAATTAAAATTACAAGATTCCAAGTATGCCACTATGACCATTTAAGGGGAAAATATCTTGGGAATCTCATTAGTAGGCCTCAGCAGAACTGAGGATTTTGGGGTTTTTTAAATCCCAAAACTTTATGCCAGGGTGTGTGAAACAACATCTAGGAAAACATAGAAACACAGAAACAGAGCGAGTCAGAAGGGGCCTCCAAGGCCATCTAGTCTGACCCCCAGCTCCAAATGGCTCCACTCATGACATGCCTACCATGTGCATGTCCAGCCTGTCCTTGAACACCCTCACCGATGGGGCCTCAACCACCTCCCATGGAAGCCCATTCCACACCCTCGGGGTCCTAACTGTCAGGAAGTACTTTCTGGCAACTAAATGAAAAGAACTATATAGACATTCCTACTGCTGTGGGATACTTGCTGGATACTTTCAGCTCCATACCGGTGGAGGTGGAGCTTCAGGTAGAACAGGTACTGATGCATCTTTGTCACTGTCACTCTGACTCTCGGGTTTAGGAGGCAGAGCTGATTGACGCACAGAAAAATCTTGTTTTTGCCTTGGAAGTTCAGGGGATGGTTCCTGTGATGATGCTTGACTTGACTTTGAAGGTTCTGGTGACCTTCGTGGTGACTTCTGCTTGGGTCTTGAACGTTCAGGTGATTTCCTTCGTGGCGACGATCGCCTTGGTCTTGAAGACTCAGGAGATCTTTCCCTTTGCTGCTGTTGCTGTTGCTGCTGCGAAATTGCCATGGCTTGAAGAGTCACCTGCTGGGCCTGCAACACAGAATCCAAATGTTTATGTAGCACATTTATTCTATGCACTTGTGTCCACCATACAGGAACTAGGCTGATGGTTTTTCATCTTTCAGAATCGAGACGATAGAATCATGGAATAGCAGAGCTGGAAAGAGGCAATAAGGCCAATGGGCTCAAACCCCTGCTCAATGCAGGAGTCCAAGTTAAAATACCCTAAACAGAGGGCTGTTCAGTTGCATCTTGAAGGTCTCCAGTGTGGGAGAGCACACAACCTTCCTAGGTCATTGGTCCCATTGTTGTATTGCAGCAACAGTCAGGAAGTTTGTAACCTTTAACCCTTTCCTCAAACATAGCTGTTGTTTGCTGCATATGTCCATCTTTCTCTTATCTCTCTATTTTTGTTTACTTTTTCTTCTTTCCAGCTCTTTCCTACTTTTAAACAGAAAACACCAGTCAAGGTTGTAGAACGTCTTTTATTGTGTGTGTGTGGGGGCGGGGGGCGGGGAGGCACATTTCATTCACCAAAGGAAACAGGGCTAAAAATACTAGCATCTTCATCTTGTATCTTCATACTCTTTCTGCCGGTAACTAAGCCAGAGGACAGGCATTTCAAGCTTTTCAAGTGGGAAAAGCTGCACGACAGCCAGGAAACTACCCCATGATGGGTGGCGGAGGGAAAGCGGTTGGCAGCACTGGCTTGAGACTCTGGAGGCTCCATGGGTAAGACACCTTCAATAGCGCCCCTCCTCAGATAGTCCACTTGTTATTGCCATCGTCACCCACCATGGTTGCACCTCATCCCATTTCTCATCATTGTTACCACTCATATGTTGGGCAGGCCAAAACCCACTGCCTGTAGAGCGAATGGCACCTTGACTGTTCCCCCCATTGCCCTGCTACCACTGTCCGGACCAGAGCAAGCAGAGGATAGACAAGCATGTTGCCATGGTGACAAGGAGCAGCCGGTGCAGGAGTTCTCATCAGTGGGCACGGCTACCCAAGAGTGCGATGCTTGATGGGACACATCACCACTCACATTTCTGCATATCAGATACTGGCAGGACCAGCCATTTGAATTCATGCTCTGTGCTGAAGCACGAAATTGATATTAAAATTAAATGAAACTACTTAAATAAATTTCTGTAGAAATAATATTAACAATGCTCCTTATAGGACAGTATCCTCTGAAATGCCACACAAGCAGAACAGATGGAGAAGAAGGTTCCACATATTTTCAAGGCATTGTAGGAACAAAGGCCTGGACGGTTCCATGCACAGTATCCTCAAACCAGTCAACTGCTATAGGTATCAGCATCCTGTTACACACTTCCTATTTTATGTAGGGGGTCTGTCTCCTTCACCTGAAGCATCCAAACAGCCAGTTAGTCATTGCTAGAGATGTTGTAATCAATGCATTGTTTGACCTAACTGACAGGGCAATTTTCTGGTGTCAAGTTTTTAACCAGTTAAGCATGTGGAACTTTGACGCTAGGGAAAAGAGATGGAGTGAAGCTATGGAGACATGCCTCAAGATCAGGCACTAGATCCAAATATGGACTCCTTCTGCATCTGCTTCGTAATAAACATGTTCTTCCAGGTACTCGGGCAGGCACACACAGAACGCCCCCTGGCAGGCTAGGCAGGGTTTGTGACTAAAGGATCAGCACAAGTATACACAGCTTGGTGCATACCTCCTCTTACCCATGCTCTTCAACTGCAACATGCAGCCCCCGGACCACATACAGCCCCCATCACCCACCCCCAGCAAATATCATTTCATAATGGCATCCAGAGTAGCTATTTTGGCCCCTTTTTTTCAAACAAGCTGTGCTCTCAGAGCCTACTGGAGTGCTGCAATCACCTTAGATGCCCTCCTTTAATTAAATCAAATTTCTGTGCCACCAGGAGGCATGTACAGCCAGCAGGGGGACGTTTGAGGGAATAAGGATGGTCCTGAGACCCCTGGAAATTGCCCATCACTGTCTTAAACCCTTTCCCTCTTACCATGAGCAAGGCTTGCTGGTTGATGAAAGCTTGTTGCTGTACAGCCACCTGGCTGGGATCCACTGATGGTAACATGGGCTGAGGCTGGGGCACAACCATAGCTGAGGGAGAGAAAGAGGGAGAGGGGGCTATGCATTTTCACATAATGCAGCCACTTGCTCTGAAATGCATCAGAATCTGGGCTGGACACTTTGGAGGGCCTTCATTCATGGAGTCACCATAAGCTGTAGACAACTCAATGACATGTAACAACAAAGGATTTCAGCACAATTCCATATGAGAAACAATGCCAACACCTTGTGAAATAGTTTGCCAAAACCTAATTTATCTCTTAGATCCAGCCTACATTTTGCAACATGTAGACACCCATGAGGTGAAGCCCAAGTCAATTCACAATTATTTCATGTCACAGAATCATAGAATAGTAGAGCTGGAAGGGGCCATGAAGGCCATTGAGTCCAGCCCCCTGGTGGTGCAGGGCACCATGTGACACCATCCCACTCGGGGCTGTCCAGTTTCACCTTGAATGTCTCTAGTGTGGGAGAGCCCACAATCTCTTTAGGCAACTGGTTCCACTGCCATATTGCTCTGACAGTGAGGAAACGTTTCTTGATATCTAACCTGGGTTGCCATAACTTGAGTTAATTATTCCTTGTCCTACACTTTGGTATCAGCAAAAAGAGATCTGGACCTTCCTCTTTGTGACAGCCTTTGAGGCACTTATAGAGGGATATCATGCCCCGCCCCCCTTTAATCTTCTCTTCTCAAGACTGAACATGCCCAGTTCTCTCAGTCTCTCTTCATATTGCAGCATTTCCAAACCCTGGATCATTTTGTTGCCCTCCTCTGGACCCTTTCTGATTTTTCTGCATTTTTCTTAAATCTTGGTGCCCAGAACTAGACACAATATTCTAGATGAGGATGATATGTACTATAGAAAGCTAAGCTAGAATTAGCTTTTAAAAGGTTGCCTTTTAAAAACAATTTTAAATGGTTTGGCAAGGTCTTCTAATTGTTTGAAAGAATATGCACCACATTAAAGTTAGCATGGGCCAAGCTAAGCCAGAGTGAATGTTCTGCTTAATGAGAACTTGTTCACTGAGGATGCCAGAGACCTTGACACATCAGTAGCTCTGCTTGTAAAATATAAAGTTATATAGGTACATTAAAGTCTGTAAAGTTTGAAGGTTTACAGGGACATTAAAGCCTGCTTTTGGGTTTGAAGTTTATTTTCCCAGTGAACAGTGTTCACCAGGCCACACCTTCATAAATGGTGCAGCACTAGCTTTATCGCTTGCTTTATTTGCAACTGTAGCACCAATTTTATTGCCTATGTTGCTGGTTTAATCTCCTGCTTATTTTATACATAGGCTATCATTATTCTATTTCCTGTTAATTATCACATAACTATGCTATATTTATAAATGGAAAAATTTTAAATGTTTTACAAATAAGAAGTGCTTAAAATTATAGCAATGGAAGTTACAAAGTTCAAAATACATCTCATACTCTTTTACAGGATTCAGGTGGGAAATAAGACTGGCCTTTAACCTCATACCACTTTTTCATCTAGCTTGGGAAAGCCCAATTTTACTAGTAGAAAAAGGAACACATTGGTTTACGTCACAGAAACCAGGCATAAAAACCTTTTCTTCCCCATAAATTTCCACACAGTTTCATTCCAATGCTAGCCTTCCAGCTTATTTACTGTATATTTGTTACCTGGCATTGTTGGCATTCCACCATAGCTTGGCATCGCAGGCATGGTTGGTGACATCATTCCCCCCATGACTGGCATAGGTTGGTAAGCTGGTGCATTTATCATTCCCATGTAGCCTGATGAGTGGAAGAAAAGAAGTGTTTTGATGAGTGTTTTGTTGTGCATCATGTGAAAGTGACCCCAAATCCAAACAACAAAACTTGTGGACTAGAGAAATACCATAGGTTTCTGTTAACTACAGTCCCTCACACAGGCCATAACATTTAGGGGAAAAGTATTAATTAGATAGAGGAGAGGAAAATAAATGCAAATTCCATCATCCACTGAATTGTCTCTTTGCACGTGTATCTGTTTAGCTGTTTGTTCTCTCCATCATATTGAAATGCATCTTGTTGTCTCTGGAATTATACTTGAACATCTCAAACAGAAATATGTATCTATGTATCTCTCTGTATGTGTGTGAATCTATGTCTGTCTGTCTTGAGCAGTCCAGTGAGTCTCTCCCTCAGTAAGAACAAGTGAGCAACTACCTTATGTGAGATTCAGAGACCAATGAACCTGCTGAATAGTTAAAAGGACTGGAAAGGCTGGAAGTGAATGGCAAACAGGAACATTAAATTCCCCAGCAACACGTTCTTGTACAAGCTGCAGCCTCTTTCTGCTAGTTAGAGAAGTATGATGATCACAGTATACTCTACTATGGTGAGATCCTGAGGATGGGGAAAGAGATTCCTACCCTCCTTTGCTCCTGAGAAGGTCCCTGTTCTACCACATGGGGAATTGCAATACATTTTCCAAAGGTGGGTTCAGCTGGTGGGCGCTATTTCTTTCTTTTGCTGAGGTGGTTTAATGGTGATTTTAACTTATTCATTTTTATGTTATGCTTCATTCATTTATTTATTATATTTATACCTCACCTTTTTTCCTCTCAAGGAACTCAAGGCAGCTTATATATGTCTCCCCCTCCTCTTAGTCTTATCCTCATAACAACTGTGTGAAGTAGGATGGGCTGAGAGCCTATGATTGGTCCAAAGGCACCCAATGAGCTTCATGGCTGAATGAGGATTAGAACCCACATCTTCTGGATCCCCAGTCCAGCCTGTTATCAAGGTTACCCTGAGTGCCAGTTTTTGATAGAAAGGATGGATACTAAAGGAAAGAAGGAAGGAGGATTGCATTTGTCCAACACTGGAAGAGTGAAGAGCCACCTACTGACGAACTGATTCTAAAAAAGATCATGGACTGTGCAGAAATGGATAGATTGACTTTGTCTCTGAAGGAGAAAGAAGATACAGACTTCTGTCAAACTTGGGACTCTTTTTATCATTGGCTAGAGAAACGGGACTATGCATAGATTTAAATATGTATATAGTTTAACATAAAAAGAAAAAATGTGGGGGGCTGAACCAGTAGGTCTGATGTTTTTGATGACTGATTTTTTTTAGTTTCATTTTCTTGTTAGGTTTATTAAGAATAAACCTGACTCAAAAAAAAAAAGAAAAAGAAAGAAAGGAAAGAAGAAAGGAAAAATAATGTGATGGAAAGGTGGACTCCTAGAAATGCTTATTGCTTGAAAAAAGACACATGATTCCTTTCCAAGAACAGGCTGAGTTCCAAACAAGGTTTCTGTTGCTCTAGCATTATATGGAGAAAAGTAATGTAATCTTGGCAAAGCTAGTCCAAGGATCGATGGCAATAGTGAGGATGCTACTGGCATTCTGAGGCTGGAGTAGTTGTAGGCAGTGTGGTCCTCCAGACTTGACAGAGCTCCTTTGGTTTCATATGGCGCCACTACCCAGAAACAGGCGAGTCTTGTATCTCGGGGCTCATTCCCAACAGCACAAAGAATGCAACATTTCACATAAGAGTGCATGTTTGTGGAAAGATGTCTCACAATGCCATCTTCCTAAAGATTGATATTTTCCCTGCAGGTATAGGTCCCAGCTCATTCCAGCCCTTATGCAAGCTCGCACCTGGAAAAGCTCCTTGCCGAGTGGGCCCAATTTTCCCTCCTCCTTTCATGCGTCCTGTGAGGCTCCCCTCGCTCTGCATATCCTGCAGAGAAGCAAGAGAGAAAGAGTAAGCCCAACATTGAGTACACCGCTCATCCGGCTCTCGTGGTCTTGGAACTCAGGCACTTGGGCGCATGATAAGGTGTGAATAGGCTATGAGACAGTAGCTCACCACCACAAATAGATCTAAAGGCTAAAATAGGAAAGGTAGATCATCAAATGGGAATGCATGAGAGCAAGAGCAGGAGGAGGTGAGAAAGGACCAGACTTACCGATAGCTGAGGCCTGAACCCTTGATGCAGCACTGGTGTGAAAAGGTCATCCACAAAGTGATCCAGCTCTCTGGGGGATCCTGTTCTATCTCCAGTGCCTGGCTCAGAGGGAGGATCAGATTCTTAGGTTTGGGCAAAGTTCCTTCCCACTCTGTAGCACCATTCTTACCATTCTCATTTCCCCAGGCTAATTCCATATCTTCAACATTTTTTTGGTAAATCTTCTACCCACTGGTCCAAGTCCAGCTGGCCAGTCCCCCCCACCCCCCCGCACACACACACAGCCATCATTTTTTTCAAGGCCCAGAATTCAGAGGCCATGGCTTGTTTCATACATAACACTAGCCCATGGTTGATTTAACCCATAATTTGTCATCCTAACCAGATTTTGCTTGCATCATGACCAAAGAAACAACAGCCAGTTTTCTCAGTCCCTGGGTTGTTCATTTTCCTCCTCCTTTGCTCTCCTCCCTCTTGAATCCCAAACACCTTTGCAGTATTCCAGAACTGGCATGTAAAGCAGCTGGTTGTTTTGACCATTCTTTCCCACCACTTTCATAGCCTTGTGAAACATTCCGTGAATAACCCTCTAGGCTGGGTTTGTGTGTAAGAGCAAACCATGGTTTAAACAATGGAGAGTTACAACCCAACAACCATCCATGGGTTCTCTTTCTGGGTTGCTTGTGATTAACAAGACATGACACATGTGCGTAACTTGCATTCTCATGTCACAACCCAGAATTCAACAACCCATACCATGTGTGAATGAGTCCAATGGCTCAAATGTTCCCCAATTCTACTCAGCGTCCTTCAAAATCTCACCCTGATATTGGGGCTCACCTGAATACACAGCACTGGAATAATGTGAAGATGGGGAGGGTGGAGGGAAGAAAGGTGCCTGAATGCCTGGTGCAGGAGGGATGTTCAAGGGCATCCTGTCAGAAAAGAAAGTCAGCAAGGTCACAGAAGTGGGGACTCCTGGGAAGAAAGGGGGGCTGTAGTGGACAAGGAGCAAGGAGAAGAGCCACTGACCTCTCTACAGAGCTCTGCTGCACGTAGCCCCCATCATGCTCAGGGGTTATAGGATAATCTGGGAGGGACTGAGAGGGCCAGTTGCTCGCCTCTCTTCCTCCAATGAGATCCAGCACAAAGTCACAGCCTATCAAGTCTTGCCACACATCACCCGTGAACAAGGATACAGACCAGCCACGAGGGACCGCTTCCAGGCCCCTGAAAGCAAAGAACGAGAGAACATCACTTCAAAGTGGAAGATGCCATAAAAGAGTGAATAGAAAGGGATGGAAGGTACAAGGCAGCAGGATGGTCATGGAAGGAGTCAATGTATTTCTCCAGCTTCTGCATCATTTTTCATATTTCAGCTATGAGAAATCCCACAGAGACAGATTCCACCCAGGTATCTGCAGGAATGTTTACAGGTTGAAATTCATCCAACAGCACACATGGCCACAACACATGTGTGCACTTTCTTTCTGTGTGCACTTTCCTTCTCATCATCACATTTCATGGTATTTAGAAGCCTACACAGAGGAGAAGTTGATGGTTCTGGGAAGTGAGCAGCACAAATACAGCCATCTATATCATACAAGAAACATCATGACCTCCAGCAAAACTTCATTTGGAGGGAGAGATGAAAACAAACACTGCTAGGAACAAGAAGAACAAATCCTAAATGCATAAACACAGTACAGCTGTCTTAAACATATTGTTGCTTGAGATGTTTTGTGCAATCACTTCTCTCATTATAATACTGGCACTACAATTTCCAGCCTTCTTGACAGTTTGTCATGCTGGCTGGGGCTGCTAAGAGCTGGAGTCCAGAACACCTGAAGGGTACCAAGTTGGGGAAGGTGGCTCTAGAGAGCAGTAGCAGAGTCTGTAGGGAGTATCTTTAGCAGTGGGAGGAGACATGGGAGTGTTTGATCAGGATTTAGAGTTCCAATGGAGCCTGAACAACTTGCTTGATTTTCACATTGTTATCAGCATATTTACAGCAGCTAGCGATATAATTTTTATATGACTTGAATGCTGAATTGTAGCAATGTTCTTCTGAAACTGTATTATCTTTCATTCAACTGCACAGATTGTATTTGGTTGCACTCTGATGGCACCAGAGAACAGGCCCACTATTTCTGACCTGTCTGGTGACTGAGCAATGCCATAGCCTGGGTATCTTGTCTACCAGGATAGGTAGACATGGTCTGGGCAACTTGTATATTAGGACTATTCCAGGCTGCTTATCAACAGGTAAACCTGGAGCATCGAACAATGTCTTGCCAGCTTCAGCTGCATCCCTAAATTCTTTCCCTGACTCCTTTCACCCCTTCATTATTTCAGGGAAGCAAAGAGATGAGCTGCTTAGCTTGCAATCCACCCCTGTGGCAACACGCCATCATTCAGACAACTTCACAAGATGGCTATTTATAACTGCAAATGCATGGAAAAGCACTGACTTTTGAAGAGCGGTGGGGCACACTAAGTTCAAACGACAGGGTGGTGCACTATACAGTGGCTTGCCCCTGCCTCCCATGCAGCTGCTCTTGGCAGTCTGGCACTGGACGGCACAGTCTACTTGGATCCTGGATGAAGCCTCTTTTCGTCCTCCTGAAGGCCAGTAGGAGTCAATGTTTCTGCCTTCAAAGAGCAATAATTCTGACATCTGAGAGGAGTTGTCAAATTAAGAAAAGCAGTTTGAATTTGGATGTACCTTGAACTCAGGATCCACCCTGCATATTGCTCGCCTGTTGTCCAGGACTCCACTTCAGCTGAAAACTTCTCCTCTAAAACAGAAAAAGAGAGGTGGAATGGGAAAACCTTTACAAGTGCAAGTTTCAGTAAAACTGCCCAGTGGGGAAAGCTACTATTCAGGGCTCCGGCCAGGCAGCCATGTGGGTTCCTGGGTTTCTCCATTCCATACCCCTCTCTCCTTATGGCAGCAGGCAACATTCAATGCCTCTGGACATGCTCAGTCCTTTGGGTTTTAGGGGCTTTTTCTAAGGATTTTCTGTACTTCTGCAAACCATGAGGTTCCCCTGAGCTGGCTGTCACCAATTTTAGGTGTAGATTATACCATTTTGGTGAGATAAGGATACACATTTGGATAATAAGTTCAAAAATAGTTCTTATAAATGAAAACTTGCAACACTCCACAAAGGCAAGGGAAATGCTAGATGAATAGACCAATGCTATGCATATTTACTTAGCAATAGTCCCTGCTAAGTTCAAGGGAATTGACTTCCAGCTAAGCGTGCACAGGAAAACACTAGAGTTATTTCAAGAGCACAGTGAAAGTTATACTGAGGAAGGATGGGATGCTACCCAAATAGCAAAAATATTTCACCACAAAGTGGAAAACACCAAAGACCTTCTAGTCCAGATGAGGGCAATTTGTGGCCCTCTAAATGTTTTGGCCTTCAGTTTCCTTCATCTATCATCCTTGACTATGGAGATTACTGTTGATGGTAATTGTAGGCCAAACAATCTGGAGGGTCATAGGTTGCCCACTCTTGTTGTCAAGAAATTGCTTTAAGGAGCCAGACAAATTCAGATATATTAACAAACTATGATTTTGTTACAAGAGTAGATCATGGTGACCCCAAGTGTGGAAGAAGCATCTGTTCAACCACCTGCCCAAAGCGAAGACCAACTTCCACTGCAAGACCATTCCCCCAGATTAACCAAAGCATTCCATGTGTCACAGAGGACAGGTGCACTTCAGAAAGTTGCTGACATCTGTCCCCTTAAAAAGGAAAGAAGAGTCCCAAGTGTTTTATGCAAGAGACAAAGCCATATATTGCAAGGAAAGCACCATACTTTGCAAGGGAAGCTCCATCTTTCTCCCCCCCAGCCCCCGCTCCTACCATGCCTGGGGGAAGAATCCGATCCTCCCCTATGGACAGGGAAAGAGAACTGTCCAGAAGGAGCAATGGAGGACTCCACCGGCTGAGGTTACAATCCTGCAATAGCAGTTCTCCTGAAAGGTCCCAGCGCTGAAGGGACTTACAAACCTGGGACCTTAGAGCACTGGAATTATCCCAGTAAAGAAGTAACTCAGAATGAGGAGTTCCCTGATTGGAAGCCACTGTCCTCAGCCAGACTCAGCCAGTCAGTGTGAAAGCACTCATAGAAATCTGCATGACTGCATCATTTCAAATAAGGAGAATCCAAACTAGCCACTCTTGTTGCATTTTCATCTATCTGTTATTTCTGAAAAGATTTAACATAAATCTTAGAACCGTATTTTCCCTTTTTCTCCCTTAAAATGCTGAATTTGTGCGATGTATCAATACAAAGTACAGTAAAAAAGTTTTTTTCATTACATTTTCTTTCCTTTAAACAAAGAAAACACTTTCAAGAATGAAGGTAAAGGTTGATCAGAGGAAGGAACAGTATAAGATTTCTGGCTAGTCAGGAAGGCCTTTAGTTTCTTTAATGAGGCAGAGAGAGAAAAAAGGTTTCAGAACTGAAGCACTTAAGAGAAACATTATTTGACAGAAAAAAGAATGAAAAATCTCCCATCTGGATGTACCTATACAGCAGTGCTATTTCTGCTATCATGCAGATCATTAGCAAAGCTTTCCAGCTTTCTCTCAGCTAAACAAGGCAAGAGACCTACTAAGCCATCCATGTAATAATTGAGTGAACTGGGCTACTATACATCCCTTGGTTATAACTGTCCCTTATTTCTAAACACTTCATAATATGCAAGACTCTGCCTGAAACACATGTCCACAGCCAGATGATATTACCACAGCCTTTGTCCACACTATGATAATATCAGTGGCCAGAGGCAAGGAAGAGTCCTCCCTCCCTCACATGCACACAATTATAAGCTAAGCTTCCCTGGACTAGAACTCACATCATGAGATGCCTGGAGTGTGTTCCTCAGTTGTGTGATCACATATGGGGGGAAAGGGGTGAATATTACATCTTGGAGTTAGATGACAAAGGAATGAAAAAGCTCAATCTATGACCATTCAATTAGTGCTTAAATGTTTGCAACATTATGCTGCACAGTGGCAGTAGCTGCCAATCACCTAAGCAGTGCTGAGTACATGAACTCCTGCAGTTAGACCAAGGTCTTTATTCAGATCCAAGTGAAAAGAGCTGAACAGTTTGAAAGTGGGGTTTCTGCTGCATTACAGGCCTCCTACTTTGATGCAAATGGGGCACTATATAATAGACTTGCATAACTCCTTTTCTCAAGAGAGAAACTCAGTTTCATTGCACTCCAGTGCTTTCCTCCTGGTTTTAAAAAACGTTGCAGCTGCTGCTATGATCTTGCTGCACATGCTGCACAAGAAGGTGCTACTAGTTGTTACCTTGATAGGTGTAGACATCCAGCACCATCTTGCCTTTCCTCTGGTTGGCGATCCACTCCAGCTGGGTGGGAGGAAAACTGCGGGACGCCTCTGCATCACTGTCCACCAGCTTCATTGACATCAGGAGTTTCCGCTGGCATATTCCATTGTAGCCCTCCAGCCCATGATCTGACACAAACCTGCAAACCAACAAGGACAGATCCTTCAGTGAACTTCACCATTGCCTCAACACCTGATGCCAAAAGCAAAAGGAAGTCTCCCTACTTACTTCAGCAGTGGCTTCCCCAAATATGGAGACGGGGCAAAGGTGCTGAGCAGGGCAGCCATCAATACCCAGCCTTGCTGGCTCTGCTGCAGATCTGGGTTCTTCCACACCTGGGTGGCCACCTGGCTCAGCAGCTCATTGCGCAGGGAGTGGCTGGCCAGCCCATGTCTTACTATGTAGTTCCCCAGGAGCATTTTCTGCCAGTCCTGCAGCTCCTTATCGTGGATGAACCGCAGTAACTAGAAGGAGATGGGAAAAGACAATAAAGGCAGGCAATGTCTCTTTAGTCATAGATGGACTTGACTGGGAAAGGAAATGATCGCCCCTCCCCCTCCAGTGGCTGCAGTGGAGTCCATTTCTTTTAAACCAGAGGCAGGGAAGCGCGTGACCAATGCAGACTGCTTCGGTAGTATTCCGAGGACTAAATTATGTGCTAATCTGGAGCTCCACATCTGGAGCTTCTAACATAATTTCTTCTTTATTTTCTCCCCCCGCCCCTCTTTTTGTAAAAGCAGCTGCGTCCTTCTCCAAGGCCTATAGGAACAGGGATACTAACCTATTTCCCTATGCCACTGTCTCAGTCCAGTTTCCCCCACTTCTCCTTCCTTCCTTCCTTCCTTCCTTCCTTCCTTCCTTCAGAGGTGCTATTAACCACAGGGGCAAGAGTACCACAGGTAGAGATGCTAAGAGTTTCCATATCTGACAACTGCTCTGCTGGTTGGGGTATGCTGGGAGTTATAGGCCTGCTTTCTGTCTAAAAATGCACAGGATTGCACTGATATCCATCAGTTACTCTATTGTTTACTTTTGCTGGCAGTAGTTCCCAATGTCTCTGAAAAATAAAGCCACACAAGCTACCTCCTTTTTAACTGGATATGCCAGAGATTGAACCTGGAGCCTTATAGGTGTTCCACCACTGAGTTTCCCCATTCTGCAAACAAATTTCTTCATCTATGCAAGAAAGCAAACTAAGCTTCCTCTCTTCAATGAAGACCAGGTATTAAAGAATTCTTCCAGAAACTATAATAGTTTAAAATGGATAATTTAAGTTCGGCTTTTAATTTCATAAATACGAGGAGGACTCAAATAGACATTGAGTATTTTATTTGAAAGTAACCTTCAACCCAGTGTCTTTTTTTTCAGAGCTCAAAATGTGTTGCATACAGAAATAAAAATTTGTTTTCTCTGTAGCAGTTCATTGATTTCATAAATGAAACACACTATAGTTTTTTTATACATAGCATAAAGGTAAAAAAATGATATATGCAGTGTTATCTTCATTTTAGATGTCAAAAGGGTTTTGTGGCTCCCGGTGTTTTCTTTTCTGTGGGAAACGGGTCCAAATGGCTCTTTGAGTGATAAAGGTTGCCGACCCCTGCTCTAGAAGGTCAAGTCTGTAGGACTGCATATGTGTAAATCAGACTACAGAATGTGATCTGGGAAGATCCCAGTTACCCAAAAATGCAGGAAGAAGTTCAAACCATGACAAACTGAGCATAATGTGATTTTCCTTCTAACAATACTGTAAAAGTTGGTTCAGAATTTCAAAAGCAGAATCTTCTAAGCAGAAAATTGTCCAAGTTCCTTGTTCAAGAATCATTGACCTTTACAGCAGTGCAGTATCAAGAGTTAAGACAAGCCATAAATGTATGTTTATCACAGCAGCCCTGGCCTTCTCAGTCTTTGCCCTGATCATTGTCCTTCTTAGCAATTACATAATACCAAGAAAATCACACATTTCCTCCATGGATTCTATTTTTAGACCTCATAAATAAGAATTGCAATTGCAGCTGGATAGAGGAGCAAAACCAAAATGTTTGTGTACGCCCGATGCCATAAGAGATAAATCCCAGTATTTACAAGGAGCTTATGATCAATTGCCTCTGGTTCTATTGCTAGACATAACGACAGTAGTTCCCTTTTCCTTCTACTCTGCCTCCCTTCTTTTGCTTCCTGAAATAGTGTGAAACTTCCCTCCCAGGCCAATTAGCTGAAGTTTCTGGAGAAAAATAATAAATTCCCAGCCACTCTTTACCAGCACATACGTATGAGCCCTCACAAACCCTTACAGAGTGGCACTCCAGCCTGAGTCATTGTGCATGACTAAATACTGAATACCTCAGTTTCCGTCACCTCCTGATCAGAGGCTTCACGCTGGTAGACAAGAGTATTGTGAAAGCAAGAGCACAAGACCAGCAGTGTGGGGAAGGAAGGAAAGGGTTATTCCTCCATTCTAGGTGCACAGGCCAGCCTCCTTGCTGTTTCCATACTCCTTTCATGGGTGGCTATGCACCCCTTCAGCAGCGAGGAAAGAGGAGGCTGGTGGCATGCAGATGCCCCCTTTTGCTCTACTTCTTGTATGCATGGGGTAGGCAGCTGGCTAAAGAGAGAGCCAAGGCTCCATTTGATCTCCAAAGCTACTGCTGAATCAAGGGAGAACAAAGGTGGACTTAGACTCTCATGCTTAGCTGCAGTGTAACTGCAGTCCCTCTTTCCCTTTTCTTTGCAGCTGCTGAGCATCTGCTGTTCAGAATTTCAAAACAGGGCATGCTGAGGCTGCTGCTTGTTGCAGACTGTTTTAGAAAATGAAAATGTGCTTTCCCCATGCCTCTTGCTCACCCCTCCTCACACATACTAATTTCTAAGAGATCGGAATAAGATTTCAGAGAGGTCTTCCTGTGATGCGTACACATGTTTCTTTTGTGCCACTAGGGCCTCTGATCAAACAGCTTTTTTAAGTTTCTAGAACAAACTAGTACAAAGTCCTTGCAAAACTTGTCTCCCAGAAGCAAAAACAGACTGGGTCTGCACACAAGAGGGACACTCTCTTTTTCAAAGGACCTTCAGCTTCCTGGGAAAAGACAGTTCTCCCTTGTCTCAAGCCATGAATGCTTGCTCATTTCCTTTCTTACCAGTTTGTTTAGCTGCAGAGCACTTTGTTTCTGCTCAGCATCCAGTCGCGTCAAAGGTTGTTGCAGTGGCTGCCCAAGGGCAGGGAAGCTCATTTCCTGCAAGAGATGAAGGACAAAAATGCTGTGTTTGGGAGTGCTACCACTAGAGGTATTTATGTACTTAGGTGATATAAGGGTACTGCTGTTGTGCCACCTGCTCGAAGCTATGGCTGCTGCGGTCAAGTGGGGCAACCGGGGAGCAAAGGGCCTTGGTCTGCCCCAGTCGCCTGTGAGGGCAGCAGAGTTGCCAGTCAAGGCAGGGGGGGGGGGCGGGGGGCAGAAGTGCAACAGGATGGGGTTCGGAAAGGGAAAGAGTTGGGGTCCTTCTTACCACAAGATATTCACACACAGCTCATCACACTGAAGGGCATTTTTTGTTACTGGACAATAAGCAAGGAATGGGAGTAGAGAAACAAAAAGGGCTTTTCTGAAGAAGGCTCATTTCTGACAAAGTTTCATTTCTGATGCTCATTTCCTCTTACCTGGAAGTGAGACTTCATAAAGGTAGAGAAGGGAAAGCTGTTGATGTCAGGAGGCAGAGAGAGATTAGCCTTTGCTTTAAACTCAGGAGGGGAAACTTCTGTGACCTGATTAATCTGAGTCAATGGATTATCTGAAAGAGTAGGAAAAAATAATATTAATTCAGAGTGGTGAGGCACCTTGCATGCTTCCTTAGGAGGAAATGGGTAGTGGTTCTCCAGTGAAGTGGAGGTGTGAGAGCCAGTGTGGTGCAGCTGATAGAGTGTTGGACTGGGGACCTGGAAAATCCCAGTTCTAGCCCCTGCTTGGCCATGAAGCTCACTGGGGGACTTTGGGCCAGCCACTCACTCTCAGCCCATCCTACCACACAAGTTGTTGTTATGAGGGTAAAATGGAGTTATGTAAGCCCCCAAAGGTTCCTCACAAGAAAAAAAGGGTGATATAAATGCATCATCATCATCTTAACATGCCCTAATACTACCTGCACGTCTCAACAGAGTTAAGCCTTGGACAGGTAAGATTTTCATTAGGATTCAGGAGGAGGGAAGCCATGGTGGAGAACCCTCCTTCTCCAAGAAAAAGCACTGAAGTAAGCAGAGCTTGCTAAAAAGTCACAGCAAGTGGAGGATTAATGGCCCACAACTTTAGGAGTAACATGTAAAGTTATTTGTAGCACCCTGGATGAACCATGGAAAGCAAGAGGCTACCTGTGCAGATGGAGCAATATGATCTTGATACAACGCACCAGTTAGCCGCTGAGCTGCCACACTTGGTACCAATGGAAGCTTCCATCCTCAAAGGTGGCTCCACACAGCATACATAACAGTAATTATCTACCTTTCTTGCTCCTTACTGTTAACTATGGCTAAAATCTACCACTGTAGAGTCGCTAGCCAATAAGGTTTCAGTACCCCACTTCTCACAGCTTTATTGTGGAGATGTGCTGAGGCCAGGACTCACATGGGTTAACTGGCCCATGGATTATCCCCCTTCCGTGGGCCTCAGATGAGAGCCTGGCCTGTGGACCTTGGCTGAGCACTGCCTTTCAGGGGACCCATTACTCTGGTAACGTATCAGGTAGGTTAGTTAGATTTTGGTTACTTTGCTTGGAGTTCTGTCTTCAATGGACTGTATAGGCTCTAACAATCACAAAGGCATTCCCGTGCCTTACAGAACTGTTCAGGCACCCCCAATCCCCACCAGGTATCCAGCTCTCATGGAACAAAACTGGACAACAAGAAAAACAGCAGGTGGAGAGGCAAGAGTAGAAGGGATGGTTGTTGGCAAGGCAAATGAATCCTTAAAATTTAGCTACAGATGTGAATGAAGATTAAGGGCTAAAGTCAAAGACCATAAAGCAGCAGTCCAATTTGTACAAAGCATCCCTAAACTGGGGAAATAGAGGACACAGAAGTGGAAGAATGAAGTAACGTCCCCAAAGTTGCTTGGTAACCCAGCACCCCAGCTTTCAATTAATGGAGGCCTAAAGTCTCGAGCAGGTGGCTAGACCTTTAAGAGGTGGGATAAAGACCATGTGCAAGTACACACAACACATTCACTGAATGAACAACAAAATCCACTGTACAGAACCAACAAGTTAGCGCATGAGTACATGGAGAAGAAATTAATATTTGCAAATCTTCAGAATTAAGCAAGCTTTCCAGATTTACTACATAGAGGAATGTAAAATTTAGAGTTCCAGTGTGGTGTAGTGGTTAAGAGCATGGGACTGGGACTCAGAGGATCTGGGTTCTAGTCCCCGTTCAGCCATGGAGCCAACTGGGTGACTTTGGGCCAGTCACAGACTCTCAGCCCAACCTACCTCACAGGGTTGTTGTTGTGGGGATAAGATGGAGGAGGAGAATGATGTAAGCTGCCTTGAGCCCTTTGTAGGAAAAAGGCAGGATATAAATTGAAAAATAAATAAATAAATAAAATAGGTGCTTTGAATTGGCCATTTTAGCCACAAAGTTGTCAGAAATCAAATATCAATATAGAATATCCCTGGCTGTCAAGTATTTACAGACTATTTGAGAAATCAAAGACAGTAATAGGACAACAACTTAAGGATATACAAGAAGAGAATTTTGAGCTTTCCCATTGCCAAACAAATGCATTTCAACCTGACCCTAAAGCCTCACATAACTCTAGGCAATAGACCCAAGCAAAATGAGGGCTTCAGTGTATGGCTCACCTTCAGCCCAGCGGAGGAGAGCTGCAAGTTCAGCGGGGATTTCCAGCCGTCGAACATCCTACAGAGAAAATAATCCCCAATCAGGTAAAAAGACAAAGTTTGTTTATTTATTAAAAGTGCAATCCTATGCATGTTCGGACAGGAAAAGTCCTTACCCCAGCCAGTTTAAAAAGAGCAAACACATGAAAATAAAACAATGCAACATTTTTTCAATACATATATGGTTTCATATATTTGGTAACATCATAATGATTGATTTCTATAGTGCTGTCAAGGTACAGAGAATTTTACACAAAAATGCAAGAAAGAAGAAAAACCTGGCATCTGCCCAGAGGGGCTTATAACAGCAAGAAAAGACAACAGACAAGGCAAGGACAACTTAAGTACTGAGGAAAGGAAGAGGCAAAGAGATTCATGGAGGCAAATACAGTGCAGCAAGCTTGCTTGGGCTGTGGATGAGAATGTAGATCTTCATTTTTGGCCAATAGCCAATCTCTTTCTACACATTCAATTGTGTAAAAAAAAATCTGGCCAACCACTGGCCGTTCATTGATAAAGGGTTCCAGAGACTGTTTCCAATATAATACCAAGATTTTAATTGTGCTGTTTTGATTAATTGTTCAGCAGGGTTCCTGAGAAACAAATGAACTGTTGCCTGGCCAGATACAATTTCCTTCACTTCAGTCTAGCCCAGGGCCAGCCCAAGACAATGGACAAGACCTGAGGCAATGGGCAAGATCGAATTCTATGCACAAAACCAAGAGGACACTGGCAATGGGTCAGCATCTTGCATGGTGTCTAGGGACCACATTCTAGTTTAGCAGGTGCAGGGCAAGTCACCATTGTGCCAGTTTTTCTAGAAAGGTGGGGATGCAAGTAAAATAAATGACCAAACATACAATAAATGTGGCACTGGCCTCCAATATCTGTTGCCTAATGTCAGGACTGGCCTTGACCTAGCCACAAGGCAGAGTGCTCTTCAAGTCAAGTCATCATCTCAGAATCTGCATAACATAGAATTGGCTACTGAACTGTAGGAGGAAAGTGGTTAAGATTCATCTTCTTAGTACTGAGCTGAATCTCCACCTCTGTGTGCATTTGCTATTGACCACCTCTAGTCTATACTCCCATTCCTGGAACTGGTAGCACTGACTTGCAGAACTACACACTATAGAAGCAAAGGCCTTAGAAGGCTGTTCAAAGGTCAGAGCAGGGTACAAGGACTGATAAGACAAGGCAGCAAAGGGCTACACCCATTTATAGTGCATACTGTTGGCATCATAAAGTTGCAAAACAGATTCCATACTTTTAGTGGGGCTGCTTTAATAGCATAACTACGTAAGGACTGCTCACAAGAATCACTCAATTGATGCCTCAGTCCAATGCAGCAAGTCTCGGAAAGGAACGTGGCAGCCGCTAGTTCTTGGCACTAACAACACCACACACTTTTGTGGAAGACAGAAAAAGTCAACCCTGCCAGCAGAGCACTCCCATTGATGACTAATTCGCATTGCAGTATGAGGCACCGGATTCTTAGGTTCCTGTGGAGGAGAAATGGGGGGATGTCTCAACTGCATTTTGGTCCCACATGTCCCAATTCAAAGAATTGAAGGCGATGACCTGTCTGCACAAACCTGATGAAGGAGGGAAGCAGTTTTAAGGAGATAGGCACACCTCCACTTGCCCTTTGTTTGCTTTTGTTGTAGGAAGTGTGGTAGAAATCAGGGGCAATGTGGATTCAAGTGTGGGAGAAGGCAAACACAGTGTCTTCAAAGGTCTAAAGAAAATAATGTGTAAAGGTGGGGAGGAGCTTCTACAAAATTTGGAAAAGGAGATAGTTTTGCTAACATTGCTCAGATTTTTTTAAAAGTCAGTTCTGCTTAGAGTAGTCCCACTGAAATGAGTCTAGCTAATTTCTGTTCTAAGCATGACTAAAGCTGAACTCAATCCTAGACGTGTACATCCACATAAGAGTGGACGTATCAGGGTTACAGCAGTTAAAATGGTATGGCTTTAAAACAAAATGGCACAGGCATGGCATTAGGAATGGTGTCACATGTAGCATTCCATGTCACAGCTGATATTCAGTCGGCATTCATGACATTATACAGCAATCAACGTAACAATAGCAATGGTATCTGGGGAAAGAATCACACTTCAGATATTGTAATTTGAATGTAATATGTGATACTGCCTGGATTTTCTTGAAAGAAAGAATATAGATCTCTTCAATAAATTAGCAGCAATATTGCATTTGTGGCACAGATCACTTTGTGACTCAGTTTGCATGTAACCACCCAAACTACAAAATGAGTATGAGTTACTGCTGAATTGTGGGTGGTTACTATATATGACTCCTGCAATACACATTTTTAACTGCAAAGAATCCAGGAGGTTAACCTATGATTTGTGAACCCTGAGTTTTTTGTGCTCAGAGTTTAGCATTGTTGAATGTAATGAAGAAGCTGAAATGCATGAACCAGTGAAAGTACAGAATCATTTCAGAGAGATCAGAACAATATGATTTTTATCTGTACACCTGCTTACAAAGAAAAACAGTCTGGTTGTTTCTAAAAGCTCCCTGGGGTATACAGTGAGATGCAAGAAGGTGGTTACTACATTTTGGCAGCAGAGAACAAGCTTAGCCTAATATAGAAAAAAGTCCACATGTTTGTCCAGGGCTTGTTAGAAAGACAAAGAAGAAATCTGCATAGCCTGTTGTTGTTTAGACACTGCCCTTGAAAACTATTATCTGCATCCTAATTGCTGTAAAGTAGGAAACTGTGAGACATTTTTTACTATATATATTTCATCAGGCTTTACTAAATGATATCCCAGATTTTATTGCCTTGACATACCATTGCCAGGCACTTGATGTTCCCTTCAGCACCTTTGATCAGTGACTTGCTTTGCTGGTAGGGCTTCTCACACCTCTGTAATCAAGATAGGATAAAAATTATGCAGGGTTGGTTGAGTGATGACCATATCCAGGGTGAGGTACTCTCTCTGCAAACAAATAAATTAATCCTAGCATTATGACAAGGAGATATTCTTTGTTCATTAAAAAGTGTGCAAATTTGCATTCTGATGACTAGATCATTAGCTTTCTTTTTCACCTTATTTAAAAATACATTGAGAAACCAAAAAAGGGTGAACCCGTCATGACAGCCTGCCCCACTCTGCACAATCACAGCAGGGCAAATAAGTTACAGTGGCTTCTCCCCCCCTCCCACCCCCATGCGTGCTGGGTGAGTTCTCTAATTAGGCAGCATAGTTTCTTCTGTCTTGCAAGACAACTGCAGTGCCCATGCACTCACCATGGCAGCTTCATATTATGTGCGAATTCAGCACGAGAGGCTTGTACAAGCAGCAGAGAACCCAAGGGCTGTTTTACGGTAGCAAGTGACTTATCAACCACACCAACAACCCATTATTTATGGGCTCCCATGTGACAAGTAACTATGGCACACCTTCAGCTATTCAAATATACAAGCATTGTTGCTGCCACAACAGTGGCAGAAGAAATTTACCCACTCTGGCCTCGTAATGTATGACCCAGGCCTCACTTCTTCCTCCTCTTTAGTTTGTTTTCCTAAATTTCCAAACTTTTCCCAGTAGCGCTATTAATCTCTTCATCGCAGTCAGCATCCCCTGCACTCCACACTAGCACTGCTGTTATAATGTCAAGGAGCAACTCTGTTCCATCTTCATGCACACACATGCATACATCTACCACCAGTATCCCGAAATGTTTAACCCACACATGATGGGGGTGGGGTTATAGCAATAGAGGGTGGAAGGTAGATCTCCAGATGTATGGGACTTCAGTACCCAGAAGCCCCTGCCAGTTTGGCCATGGTCAGAAAAGCTGGGAGTTGAAGTGGAAAACATCCAGAGATCTAATTTCAGCCTGCCTTTTTGTACATTGTTTTTGGAGTACATACACAGCTTCAAAAATAGTCCATTTCCAACAAGAATGCAAGGGGCCATTAGCCAAGGCATCCAAGCCTTGGACTTTCAACCTTAAGCTAGCCTTCAACTGCCAACAGCTTTTATGAACACTGAATAAAGTACACATATGAATCTAAATCTGTATATGTTATTAGTTGGATTTCCCGCCTATAATATCAGTCAAATGAGAAAGCAGATCAAGTACAATAAGAACATTTTCTTCTGCATGTGCAATTGTGCATACCCCCCAGGGCAGGCAGATACTGAGCAGGTTCACATAACATTTTATTCATTTAGTCTTCAGGGAAGAAATGTACCTTTGTTGTCTTTGCCAATTGTCATTTTTGGGATCACCATAAATTTGGATGAAATCAAGGCTGCAAAAGTTTATGTTCATGTTTGGAAATTGAACCATCCAGGATGTGTGCTTCAGCCTTTTTTTTTTTTTTAATATAGACAGGCTTGAGACACATGGAGTGCTTGATGTTGTTTTAGCATCATTCACCCAAAAAGCGGATCTGGTAGTATAAGTGTTCTCAGGTTGTACAGTTTCAGATTGGAAACTGAAATTGCATGTTTAAATGCTCCCCTCTACAAAAAAAAAATCACTCACTGTACAAAACAACTCACCCAGGTAGATTAGTTCTTGCCTATTTCTTTCTGAAATACTGATTTTGTATGGGAAATTAGGGAAAATTCATTCTTGAATTTCCTTGACAGCCTGCCGAAGTAATTAATACAGTCCAGACAAAACCCAATGTGACCATTTCACTGGATATTTGTACATACAAGACCTTCACCTAGTATTTTGTAAGCCGCCCCAAGGCTTCGGCGAATGGGGCAGCATAAAAATGTTTTAATAAATAAATAAACAAATATTTACCACAGCTTTAGCTGACCGTAGAGGGGGGTAAATGAAGGACTCATTCAGTCAGTTCCATTTACCATGAGATAACTACAGTTGTCACAGGATATCTTAGTTGTGTGAGCTATTTATCACAGATAAACTGTGACATACAGAGTTTTATTTCATGTGGACCAGTACACATCAGTGGAGTCCAAGTTTAAAATGTATCCCTTAAAATGTACCCCCAACCCAGTTGTAGTGCTTTTCAAACAACTTGAGGGTGCACAAGGAATGTGGACAGGAGTGGCTGTGGCAGACTCCATTGTCAACCTACACATGTTAGCTGATCTTCCAACCTCCTCCTAACAGCATACAAACCATGCACATACTGGTATAATCTGTTCCTGTGGGGGGCACAGAACACCTGATCACACTTAACAGCTTTTCTGAATTTTCAGGTGACCTATTGGTAAATGATGGGCTGCACTTTCACAAAGAACTGAAAGCATGACAAAGTTCATCAGGAGGGCTTCAAACTGAAATATATAGGGGAGGGAGACATGCAGCATGGCATACCATCATCTGACAAAGACTTGTGTATTTCAACAGAGAAGAAACCTCAAGCAGGGCCCAACATCAGTCTCCCAAAAAACATAGGAAGAAAACCAGAGCACAATGAGAATGGCCTTTTTTAGTCTCTACACCAATGCTCAGAGTATGGGAAACAACACAGACTTGAGCTCATAGTCCACAAGGGCAATTATGATCTTATAGAAATAAGTGCAACTTGGTGGGATGACTCACATGACTGGAACTCTACAACTGATGGACACAACCTGTTCAAGAAAAACTGAAAGGGCAAAAAGGGAGGCGGAGTCACACTATATGTAAGAGACACATATATCTGCACAGAAATACAAGGGGAACTTAGTCACCCATTGAAAGCATCTGGCTAAATTTAAAGGCAGTGAAAGTTTAAAAAACATAGTTATTGGTGTCTATTACTAGTCAAAAAGAGAACAAGGATGCAACTTCCAAAAAGCAATTTGCCATAATTTCCAAGAAAAATGATGTAGTCATGGGGGATTTCAATTTTCCTGATATATGCTGGGATAATTTCTGCTGGACATGGCCCCTCCAAGACATTCCTGACATGCATTTCCAACAACTTCCTCCAGCAGAAGGTAGAGGAAGGAATTAGAGGATCAGCTATCCTTGTCCAACTAAGAGGGATGACCTGGTGGACAAAATAGCAGTCCCAGCAGTCCCATATGGGAAAGTGACCATATGATACTCAAATTCTCAATTACAAAGGAGACAAAGGTTAACTGCAGCCGAACACATACCTTGGACTTCAAGAAAGCCAGCTTTAACTAACTCAGAACAATGATAAGCAAAGTGCGATGACAACTCACTTTTAAGGTCAAAGGAGTCCAAGAAAGGTGGGAAATCTTGAAAAAGAAGATTCTCCAAGCACAACTACAAACAATTCCAACAAGAAAAACATGACATTTTGATAAGAAAATTGGCAAAAACTGGACCAGACAGAAAAAAATTAGGTGGATCCAAACAAGGCTGCTAAATCATACACAGAGTGCTCATCAATGGCATCTTTTCAAACTGGAGGAAGGCAACTAGTGGGGTGCCACAGGGTTCAGTCCTGGGACCAGCGCTCATCAACATCTTTATTACTGATTTAAATGAGGAAGCACAAGGAAAGACAATCAGATTTGCAGATAATACAAAAAGTGAACTCCCTAGAAGACAGAATGAAGATTCAGGGCAATCTCGATAAACTTGAACACTGGACTGAAAGCAGAAAGAGATTCAATAGGGAATAGAGATTCAACAGAAAGAGATTCAATAGGGACAAGTGTCAAATCTTTCCAGCTAGGAAAAAGAAACCAAATGTATTGATATAAGATGGGGAATACGTGGCTCAACAGAACTGAAAAAGACCTTGGAGTTATTGTGGACAACAGGCTAAATACGAGCCAACAATGTGAAGCAATGGCAAAAAGAGCAAATGCTATTTTGGAATGCATTAACAGAAGTATTACTTCCAAATCACAAGAAGCAGTAGTTCTATACTTCTCACTAGTCAGACCTCATCTGGGATATTGTGTCCAGTTTTGGGCACCCAGAGTAAAGAAAGATGCAGAAAAATCAGAAAGGGTCTAGAGGAAGGCAACAAAAATAATTCAGGATTTGGAAACACTGCCCTATGAGGAGAGACTGAGAGAACTGGGCATGTTCAATCTTGAGAAGATTGAGGGGGGACATGATATCCCTCAATAAGTGCCTCAAAAACTGTCACAGCGAGGACAGTCAAGATCTTTTCTTGCTGATACCAGAGTGGAGGACATGAAATAAACAGCTCAAGTTGTGACAGCCCAAATTCAGGCTTGATAGCAAGAAAAATTTCCTCACTGTCAGAGCAATATGACAGCGGAACCAGCTGCCTAGAAAGTTTGTTGAGGTGGTGCTCTCCCACACTAGAGACATTCAGGGCAAAACTGGAGAGCCATCTGTGTGGGATGGTGTAAACTGGTGTCCCGCAACAGCAGGAGGTTGTTCCTGATGGCCTTCATAGCCCCTTCCAACTCTGTTCTATGATTCTATAATTTTATGTTCAACTGACCACACATAGGTTCGCAGCACGGCCTAGCTCCCCTGTCTGTGCTTGCAGAGAGCCATTCTGTCTGAAGAGTACTTACTTTCTAACTAACCTTTCTGTAAGCTGTTCTTACCACCTTCTCACATAAAATATTTCTTAAAGTTTAACAACTTTCCTAGTATTGCAATAGAAATGGTGTCTCCCTCACAACAACTTAACTTCACGATCCTATGCAGATGCCCATTACATTACTTGAAACTCACTTCCTGAAAAGGACATTTGGGCCTATCCTGTCTCTGACAGCTGCTGGATTTAAATGCTTGGGGATATTTTAAAAGAACAGAAGATAAGAGGGGGAAAGCCAGAATGCTCCGTTTGCTCCTGTCAAATCCCTGTGCCTGGTTATTAAATTCAAACTTATATTTGTCTTCCTAGGACTGCACCTGCGAAGAATACCATGTTCACTAATTTATGCAACTCTCCTCTCCCCTGTCCATCATGCTGCTGGAGATGGTGGCTGAAATGCTTTAGACTATTCCTGAAAGGTACCCATCCAGTGGAAGGTCTCTTTCTCTTCAGAAGGAAATGTGGACCTTTCATAGTCTCCCATGTGGCTTTGCCTGTTCCCTCTGCAGATCAAACCAACCCATTTGCCTGGCCCCACTCAGTGTTACTCACTTGGTCGCAGTGCTTCTGTGATGCTGGGACTTTCTTTCTCTTCCTCCCTGAGCTCAGTTGTGTGGTTGCCAGTAAACAGCTAGCAGGAGCTACAGCGGGCTGGGCAGGGCCAGGCCGGGCGGAGACTGAACAGGTGCTAAAGTCCGCCCAAGGCAGAGGAGAAGACAGGGAGGCTCCACAATGCAATTAGTGAACTTTGAGATGTTTTATTGTGCTTCTTCCCTAAGGGCTGAGTATTCACAAAGTAAATACTGGGAAGGGATGGTGATGTAAAGAAACAGGTTTGTAATTACTGCAAAAGAAGAGGTGGGATATATTGAAACTGGGAAGGCCAGATGCCGCTTCTCAGGCAGAACAAGAGAAGCTCCCTTGAAATGAAGATATAGCACAGGACCTAGATTATGGGGGTGGAGTCATCATCATTTTCCTGCTAGCCCTTTTCTGGCACGTTTTCAGGCGACTGCCTACAGCACCATCTTTTAGGGATGGGTGGGGAATGCTGGGAGTTGTAGGGCTTTCTTTTGTCTAAATATGCATAGGATTGCACCTTAGCATGTTCTTCAGGTGAGTAATCTAGCTGGGGATTCTAGAAGGCACATTATTATTATTATTATTATTATTATTATTATTATTATTAGAACATTTCTATGCCGCCCCTTGCCGAAGCCTCAGGGCGGCTCACAACACAATAAAATACAATACAATACAAAAATAACAATATAAAATTAAAATTAATAATATAACACACACACACACACACACACACACACACACATATAAACGATATAAAAGAAGTTATAAAAGAAAAGAAAAGAAGTCGCCCTGGTCAGATAAATAAGTAAAAATTGTTAACAATTAAAATGATGTTTAAATAAAAAGGTCTTCACCTGGCACCAAAAAACAAATAACGACAGCGCCAGGCGGACCTCTCTGGGGAGCGCATTCCATAGATTGGGTGCCACCGCAGAGAAAGCCCTCCTCCGAGTACCTACCCTCCTAATTTCTTTCACGGAGGGTTCCCGGAGAAGGGCCTCTCCCGCAGATCTCAAGGGGCGGTCGGGCATATATGGGTGTAAGCGCTCCTTCAGGTAACCAGGTCCCAAGCCGTTTAGGGCTTTATAGGTCATAACCAACACCTTGAATTGGGCCCGGACTTCAATGGGAAGCCAGTGAAGCTGACGGAGGACTGGAGTCATGTGAACATAACGCCCAGTCCCCATCAGTAACCTGGCAGCTCTATTTTGAACCAATTGAAGTATCCGGACCATCTTCAAGGGAAGCCCCACGTAAAGCGCGTTACAGAAGTCAAGGCGGGAAGTCACCAGTGCGTGTGTCACCGTCGCCAGGCAGTCGTACTCCAGATAGGGGCGCAGCTGATTAATCAGCCGAAGCTGAAGGAAAGCGCTCCTCGCCACCACTGTCACCTGAGCTTCCAATGAAAGCTCTGGGTCGAGGAGTACTCCTAAGCTGCGGACCTTGTCCCTAAGAGGGACTGCAACCCCATTCAGGGCCAGGTCAAATCCACCCTCTCCGAAGCCCGATCCGCCAACCAACAGGACCTCCGTCTTGTCTGAATTATGTTGCATAGCAGTCCTACTGGAAGCAGAGTCAGGGAAAAAGCAGAATATTTCCCACTAGGTTTCCTGTGCTCACTTTGCATCTTCTGGTGCACTGATCATGGCGCAGGCTAGGATTCTCCACATTTGCTGCAAAACAAGGGAAGGAATCGGCCAGCTTGCAGGTGTACATCAGCCTTCCTTGATCCAGCATCCCCCACAGCTGGTTGGAGGAGGGCAGGCACTGTGGTCCTATGCAACTGAAGGATAGCAGGAGACATGATACTCAGACTAACCTGTCCGCAGAAGTGTGCCCAGTTTGGTACACTACCCTACGCATGCTTCACAAAAGAGTCTTACAACTCCCAGCATTCCCCAGACAGGAAATTCCAACCCCTGCTGGCTAGGAAATGCTGGGAGCTGCAGGGCTTTTTTGCCTAAGCATGCTTGGGATCGCACCTTTAAAGGCTCCAAGGGCATTTCATTTTCAGTGGTAGATGCTCACGCTGGAGGTTTAGTAAGCCTTGGCTTTATTTTTCAATGCCTTTTTGTCATTTAATAGGGAAATACAAGTGACACGTGGCCAAGCTGTGGCAAATACTTTGGTATTGCAGAGGCAAAACAGGGAAGCAATATGTGCAACTTCTTACCTGCAAATGCTCTTTGTCTGTTTTTTATTTTCTCCCCTCCTTCACAGATCTGATGGTGATTGATTTTTTAATGTTCCTATGCATAACAAGTGCTCTGCATTTAGTAATGTAGCATGTGGGACCACATACATTGCCTACCCCAAAGAACTGGTTTCTGCTTACAGGGAGTTTCCAATGCATGGTTCCCCAACTGCACTCTGAAATAGCCCAAAGTTCTACCACCCCAAACTTCATTTCGTATTATGCATGTGCAGTGCTGCCTATTGGCAGCAGCCAATAGGATGTCTTAAGACGAATGGTTCCACCAACCTGCTCCTACAGAAATACCTTGAGGTGCTCGAACCAGCATGCAGGAAGTGGGGTGCTGGAAAAGTCCACAGCAAATGCATGTATATTTTTTATTAATGCAGCTTGCAGATTCCAAAGTGGATGGGCTTTTTCTGAGTCACATGGACTTGCTGACTGTTTTGTTTTGCGGGGTGGTGGGGAGGCAGCGCACTACGGCATGCTTGTGCAAGTAGGACAAATTCTACCTCCCTGCCAAAGGGGAAAAATAAATGAATCCAATTCTGTCAATGAGCACCCAGCAAACAAAACTTGCCTGACAATTTGTAAAACAACAAATTTTAACAAAATTCATATATCCCAGGCAAGCCCATATTGTGAGAGTACTCCCATTGTCTACATCATCCTATTGATCCTCCTATCATCCGTAGGTAAAGAATGTTGGATTCTGAGCAGTGCTAACACACTACCACATTCACATCACTCACTGTTGCAAATGTTCCTTTCCTCTTTCCTCGCTACTTGTTTTTAGCGGCCTTGTTAAAAATGTGTGCGCTGAAAAGTCCACAAGCCCCACAGAATCCCTCCAATCCACTGTTATAGCAGGAAGCATCCTTCCAATGGGAGTCATCCATCACCAGTAACCCCATTACCTGGTACTGCCCTTTTCCGTGGACTAGTAGTCTAGAGACAAACATGGCCACCCCAAACTGCATCAGAGTCTTCTTCAGTCTTCGGTAGCGTTTTCTGAAGGTTGAAAAGGAAAAGAGTAGAGAGCAGAAGGGCAAGTATAGGAATATGAAAGCCTCTTCTCTAATGGAACCAATATAATCCTACAAGTCTTGCACCAGGACTGTACGGAGTTCGATCTTCCCATTAACACCAATTTCCCCAAACTGGTGTCCTCCAGATGTGCTGGTCTACAACTTGCAACATCCTTCAACCAGCTATGCTAGGAGATGAGGGGAGCTGTGATCTAACACATCTGGAGGACATGTGATTCAGAAAGGCAACTTTAACGTTGAGAGCAATTCAGCCTGTTGGCCTAAACACAGAACAGTTTTCTTGACCTTTGCCTTCTGACCTTGCCAGGTAACCCCGGAAGTGAGCCTGGATGAACGTGATCTTCTGCTTGAAGATCCGAAACCGCCGATGATTGATGACGCCTTGGAGATGATGCTGAAGGGTAACAATTGCCCAGATCAGCTTTTGATTCCATTGTCTCTCTAGCATTTGCCTTGCTTTCTCCTTCAAGAACACCTGAAGAAAAGGTATTGCTATTTACAAATTCTTAGCCTAGTCTTAACTATCTGCTACAAGTATACAGTGCTGAATTTACCAAACTGAATGCATTAAAAAGACAAAATATATTTGCAGGAGGAGGAGGAGGAGGAGGAGGAGGAGGAGGAGGAGGAGGAGGAGGCCATTCATTCATTCCATGGAAAACAGAGCTGAGGGCATAAATGCATTTATTTTATTCAGACCAAAATTCATGTTCATAGGCTCTCTTGGTCACAAAAAACATAAAAAATAAAAATAAACTACGCACACACAAAACCTTAAGTAGCCAGTCAAGCCTATACCCACTGGACCTTTCAGAATGAGAAAGTCTCTGTTAGATGTGATGAGGGTGAGGAAGCAGTGAATAGCAGTTTGCTTTCTTCAAATTTGTTGTGATGGACCAGGAAGGATCTCAAGCAATCCCACTCCCTTACAACTACCACTTACAAAAGTTTAAAGTTACTTTTCACCCATCTGTATCACTAAATCTAGTCTGGTCCTAAAAGATTCCATCCACTGGCTGAACTTCTAATGATCTGGGTGTGAGCCACTTGGACTGAACCTTGTACTGTTTTGACTGTAAGTGCTTCCAGATCCATCAGTCCTAGGTCAGGGGTTGTTCAGCCACTATTCTGTCTTTTCTTCGTTCACAGATTTTCCACAGTAAGAAAAAACAAACTGAAAGCATGGGAAAGTGGGGGTGGTGCCACAAGTCGCAGGCCAGATTGCCTGGATCCCAAGTAAAATTCCAAAAGCAAACTTATCTGGAAGCACCTCAGATCTCATCTGCATTTGAACTCTATATTATAATATGGGCATGAGTGGAACACTTCTTGGTCATATTGCCTGTTTTCCTGGACTTAATTTCTAACAACATTACTCTGCATCTTTTTCTGTCTGTACCTGCATGCACCTGTGAACGTGTGCACACACACACACACGGGTCTATGTGCCTGAATGTCAGGTGAGGATAGCACACCATGCGTTCAGCCAGGTGGGCTCTGCCCTGTAAAATCTGTTGCCACAATACATTTATTTATTTATTTATTTGTTTATGGATTTATATCCTGCCTTTTTACAACAAAGGGCTCAAGGCAGTTTACATCATTCTCTTCCTCCTTCTTATCCCTACAATAACCCTGTGAGGTAGGTTGGGCTGAGAGTCTGTGACTGGCCCAAAGTCACCCAGTTGGCTCCATGGCTGAGCGGGGACTAGAATCCAGATCGTCTGAGTCCCAGTCCCATGCTCTTAACCACTACACCACACTGGCTCTCAGGTTTGTGCTCAGGTTTACAATGCTGCTTGGGATTCTAATCCAGCCATCATATCTCAGCTGTTTGCATCCCCCTCTCAATAAAAATTCCTGCAAACATCCACGAAGCTTGCACATATCCCCACTGAAACATAACTAAAAACGGTGAGAGTATAAATCCTTCGTGAACCTGCATTTGCTTTCATGGTAGTTCTATGTGAGAAGAAATGGCCTTTCCTTTGCCCTGCTACAGCTTTGCTCTTCTGTCAGGTACAAAAATAAGAATAACATTCGGAACTAGAAAGCCAATTTTCCACCTGCATGTATGCATGAATGTATGTATGGCATTCATATACCACCCTCCAGTGTTTACCATTTTTCTTTCCATTTTTTTCTTTCTGTTACAACTGCTCTTTGGACAGCTAGTACAAAACTGTGCAAAGCTCAGGGGACCAAGGTTCAATTTGGATGCCAGGAAGTACTTCCTGACAGTTAGGACCCCGAGGGTATGGAATGGGCTTCCACAGGAGGTGGCTGAGGCCCCACCAATGAGGGTGTTAAAGGATAGGCTGGACATGCACATGGTAGGCATGTCATGAGAGGAGCCAGCTGGTCGAAGGTCAAACTAGATGGCCTGAAAGATCCCTTTTGATTCACTCTTTCTATGCTTCTAGGCTGCAATGTTTAGGTCATGGGGATTCACAAGTGTGTGTCCCTTCACGTGATCTGTGAAAAATGTTTTTCTGGTGTCTATAAAGTTGGTGGCATTGTAAGAGAAAACAGTACAGAAAGGTCCTCGTGCCCATGAAGACTGGGAAAATGCCTTCTGTCATGCAAAAGCAGACTAACTGGCAGGACAGGGCTTGCCCCTAACACAGGCAACAGGTAAAGGGGGAGCAAGGCCCATGACCCAAACTCCATGCATATGTGACCTTTGACAGGCGCCAGTGCAGACAAGGGCTTCAAGTGAGATGCAGCACACCTTGGTGAGTCCAATCTGATAGAGCTCCGAGAGGTCTCCCACCACACGTGAGAGCACAGCTTTGCAGGCATCTTTCTCAGGCAAACCACGCCGTCCCCGGCCAGCCAGGGCCCCGTACCTGGTGAGTTAAAAGGAGTCCCCTTCCAAAGCTGCACCAGTGCCACGAAGAGCAGGGAAAGGAAACAGACAGCGGCACTTCAGAGGGTAGCTTGAAATGGGCAACCATCTCCTGCAGAGTTCTGAGTGGCTCACAGCCACATCAGATGTATTGCAGGCCATGGCAGATATGCCGCCTGGAAAGGGCCTCATTTCAAGAGGCAGGCGGGGAGAAGTTCAGCCAGCAAGTCTCCTCACAAGTAAGAAATCCCTTACTTCATTCAGTTTACTGGGACCTTCACTACTGCATCTCTCTTGGGTGAAAACTTTGCAACCACAAAAACAGAGCAATTTAATGTTCCAGGAGATCAGGTGCCCATGTAAGAGCAGCTTCTCCTGTCTTCTCCTGGTAAAGAACTGCCTGGTACACCATTAGTCTTAGACATCTCTGCCGGAGCAGCATGGCAAAGAATTCCAGCTGGTTCAAGTAAGAGGTGACACGTACATTAAGCACAAATTCAGAGTTCAAGTGGGGTTGCCGTCCCTTTTAAAAGTTTCCCACATAAAAACTACCAGGCATGTACCTCGCTAAACCACTCTCTGATGTGCTAAGCGCTATGAGTTTCATGCAGCCTTCCTAATGCAGCAGTCTATAGTTAACTTTCTTACTGCTTGCTGTTAAGCTTTAGGGGAGGTATTTGAACTTTTTTTTAGGATGGAGGAAAGTGACACAAAAGCTAGGAAACCACCAAATGGTTAGTGGTTAGGGGAACTGGGCTGCAGCCAGGGGAGAGGGCAAGGCCATCTGGGGAGCTCTGGAGGGCCAAACAGGGACCCCAGGAGGATGGATCCGGCTTCTGGGAGAAAGATTCTGCATCTCTGCTCACCATGGATTGTTCTTCTTGTACATTCTCCAGCCCCTGTCCTCTGGCCGGCAGCAGCAGAAGCATCCCAGCACCTTTACACATCCCACAATCCCTTGCTCCCTTGAAATGGCAGCAGCCCTTTTGCTATTGTGTGTTGCGGGCATGTTTTGCTTTCGCTGGCTCCCATCAGTTTCCCTGCCCTTCTGCCACCTGGTGCTTGCTGAATACCTGCCTTTAAAAAAATATATGCCCTTTTGTGGTTTAGCATCGTTGCCTGCTTGCTCCATCCTCTTCCTCTCCCTTCCATCCCTGAAGCTGTCCCCCCACCCACCCACCCACCTGCATCCCCTCCAGAGCCTTTTCATCCTGGCTGGAAACCTGCACAGAGATTGGCCAATCAGTGCCAATTATAAGGGGAGGCGATTGGATGTGCTACCCAGGATACCTTCTCCACAGGAGGCTGCTCCTGGAGGCCTGCTGGAGGCAGTACCCTAAGAAAGTCCCTATTTAGGGTGCAAGATCTGCCAGCATGCCCTGTGTGTGTGACCACTATAGTTCCACCTACATCACTCCCAAAAACACACCAGAACTTAATCCTACAGTAATTTCAAATAAGTATTTTAAAACCTTGTATAAATCTAACTTGACTTGACTGAGATAGTTATTATTATTATTACTGTTCAACTGTGTCTAACTTGTTCTTATTGCTGCATCTTAAACTATTTTATGGGTATGTGTTTGTTTCATGATGTGCTGAAACCAAGGAGGAAATGATGGCCTTACCGAATGAGAAAATGATGGAATGGGATCCGGACAGGATAGCCTTCCTTCCTGATGCATATGGCCTCCAAAATACCAGAATGCCTTAGCTGACAAGCCACATATTCAGTATCAAATATATCTGGTACCTGAAGTTTAAAGAGAATGGGATCAATGAGCCAAAAGAAGAATAGAACAAGGAACAAAAGAAGGACCACTGAAAAGCAACCCTTAAGCTGCATCCACTGCTCCAGAAGCTGTGTGTCAGACCAGCGAGAGCATATAATCTTCCCTATACGAGACTGCGAACTTGCCACTTTGCCAAGACTTCCACATCTAGATTTTTTGAGGGATTAAGATCAGCATTATAAGCGCTTTTCCCCTCACGGTTTTTCTTTCTCCACCTTTCTTTGTGTTTCATTACACAAACATTATTTGGTCCAGGGGTATGGTGGAACTGTACAAATACACAAGCATTTCATGCCACTATTCATGGATATATCAGACTCTTCCCAACAGGAGGAAAAATCCACCTGCTAAAATGGGTGCAAAACACAGGAAGAGCCCTGGTGGATGACAGCGTTGCATAACACACCCACAAACCATTGTGAGAGAGAAACCCTACACAGAACAACCTGGATCCCTCCAGGTGTGGTTGGACTGCAGCTCTTGAAAAAAGAAGCAGTGAGCAGTGACAATCGGGTATTAATTTGTATAAATTAAGTGGAGCATTGTCTTGGTAATAACTAAAGACAACATCAGCCCCAGATCCTGCCCCACAAAGATAATGAATTTCTTACCTTTTTGTAATTCGGCTTGATGCAGCGGACAAAGAAAATGTGGCTCCTGTAGGGTGGCAAGAAAAGCAGCAGCCAGCAATCAAAATTTGACCACTCTGTCCTGACTCACAATCACGAGGTGGCTAACAAGTCACAGTTGCTTGTGAACCAAACTGAGCACCACTTGTATGCTGCCTGGTTAACATCATTACTTTTGCCAAGGATGGCTTGTCCTGTTGTCCAGGCTCACTGAGGTTGGCTTCTGGGATGGTTTGCAAGCCTGTTCTAAGGCTTGGGGTAGTTTGTTCACCATCTCAACAAGTCCCTCCTTGGTGGGACCAGACAACATGGCAAGTAGTGTGGGGCCTTGGAGTCATAATTCGACGCCTGTGGGTACCACAGCCTGCTGTGGCTACTAAGCCATGGTGGGCTACAGCAGCTGTGTGAAGCAGGTCTCTGTCTTCAGCCTGGTAAGGAAAAGCTGAGGCAGTGACCTTAAGCGGGATGATAAAACAACAACAAGAGGAACAAACACAAAAGGATGTTGAAATGTTAGAAGCTAACTGCAGAGTTTGACCTAAGGAATTGATTTTAACTGCAGCAGCCAGCACGGTGTAACTTAAGCAGAAACTCATCCTTCACAGGATGGTGAAACTCTGCAGCTCTGGCTTTCATTGCAGTTGAGAAGCCCTTCCTCTTCAAAGCATGAGTGCCATGAGAAGCTTGGGTCCTTTTCCTAACACACCAACCTGCCTCCGGCACCACCTGCTCTCTTTCTTTCATCCTCTCTTTTCATCCTCTTTTCCTTTCCACCGTCTTGCCAGGGGAATGAATAGTCCACTCGTATAGGACCTTCCTTCCCTCATCCACCCCCCTACTATCCCTCCCTCCTTCTTTCCCTCAAGTTACCCTCCTACATAAAATTAGACTGAGAGCTGCATATAGTCCATGGACCACAAGTTGTCCATCCCTGATGGGAAAGATGAACTGCCCAACAGCTAGGCCAAATCTTCAGAGTTGAAATCAACATATTATTTAACTATAATTGCATCTTCTTATTAATAAACCTGATTTTCAGTCAAAGCAATGTAGTATGTCCAGATTGAGGTAGACTTGGAATCACTGCATCTCAACCTGTATTACTGACTGGTCGTCTCTCTCCCTGAGCCACAGCACAGACATATGTTGTCTACCTAGGGGGTGAGCGGGAAAGAACTAGGAGCTGGTAGAGTGACAACCTGGTACCCTCATCGTCTCACCTGAGGACCAGCATGATATTTTGTTCTACTGCACTGTTAACTCAATGTACCTAAATATACCTTCTTTACTCCAAATGACTTGCTGAAGGTAATAAATTGAACCAACTTGTCAGAAACACAGCCCAGTGTGCTGGTAACCGGACCCTCGTTCTGCTCGTTGTCTTCTCCTCCTTCCACCCTCATGGTCATTCATTCCAAACATAGATAAGGTGGGTGTTCAGGGAAGTTGCTCCAGGAAATAATGGTGATACGACTGAACCACCCTCACCTGTCTAGTTTAGCTGTGAGCTCTTGCAAGGACTGCTGGAATCTAGAGACTAATGTAGATGTTTGATGTTTTGGCCCCTGAATTCTAAATCCTGGTTCTCTGTGGCTGGACTGTTTTTCCTTGACTCTTTCAAAGAGGCTGGACACTAGCTGCAGAAAAGATTGACAAAAGTAATCAAAGCCAATGGAGTTTCAGAATAACCTTGAAACATTTATTTGAAAACTTAGCAAGAAGGACCAGCTCCCCTCATGCTCTATCTGCCCCGGAACTAAAATACAGCAGAAAGTAATTCCCCGATGATCCAACAGTGCAAAATAAATAAATAAATAAAATGAGTCAGGCTCTTTAGCTCCACAGCTTCTCTCATATATGAATGTCTGATCAGGTGGTGTTGTGTAAAGGGTAAAAACAATCCTGAGAGAATTTATATACCTGCAGATACTATTAATGCACATATTATTTCAATTTGCAATTGGTGCTTAAAAATAATTGACTGCTGGGTGCCACATATGTTTGATTGTGATGTTTAGGTTTTCATAATATTCTAAGTCTCCTTGTGAGGGCGGCTCATCAAAAACATGGATTGAAAATCTTTTAAATAAATAAAAGTTTGTACCTGTTGCAAAATTAGCTTAAAATTACACTAAGTCCTCTTTAAAACATAGCATCTGTTCTGCAACAAAGTTCTCTCTCTCTCCCTCTTTTCCTCTCCAACAAACTCAGTTGAAAGAAAAGAGGCATAGTTCTTTCATTAAAGCTTAATGGGTTACAGAGCAATACAATTTAAAGTGGCATTCTCCTTGAGATGTGGGAGAAGCATCTGCCCATGTGAAGAGCTGAATCCAAACTGAAACTTCCCCTCCTTCCCGCCTTCCCTGTAAATCAGCTGACTCCACTCTCAGAGTGGTTTCTGCTTCTTGTGGGCAAGATGCTGGGGATGCTGGGTACTTAATGGGTCTGCTGGCTTCATCTGTCATCTCCTGGCTGGCTCAACAATTTCTTCCCCATTGCCTCCCCACCCCAGCTCTCCTTTTCCAAGGCAGGCTGGTTCCTGCACTTTGCCTGAGAAACTCTACTCGATCACCTGGAAACTGCCAAGTCACCTGCCCAGCTCTGCCCCTCTGCAGCCTCCCCAGCACTGGGCAAAGCCATCTGAGCAGTTACATATGGTGACATATGAGAGCTGGGTGTCCTCTCTGCATCATTAACACAACAAAGATGTGCCATCTGACAGATTAGCTCCTGAATTGGCTGTTCTCTTCACCCTAAGCTGGCATGTGTTTAAGGGACTTTTGAGACCTATTACAGGGATGCAAAAGTAATAATGGCAGGTGAGCGCTCTGTGTCTCTGGGCTGCAAAATCAGAAGAATATTCCACCTTGTGCCTTTAGTAGAAGCATAATACTGAACATAAGCTATGCACTGTACCTTGAGATGACTCTGGGAGAAAATGTCCAGGACCTCTGGCCGTAGCTGGTCATGGTTTTTATTCAGAAACTTGTGGACCTGCAAAGCCAGATCCTGAATAATTCATGCTGTCTATATCTTTAAAGCATCCCATTAAGATATAAGACGTCCCATTGGCCAGGACTCCTCCAATTACATTGTTTTATACTGTTATTATTTATTCGTTGTTGTGAGCCGCCCCGAGGCTTCGGCGAATGGGGCAGCATAGCAGCTTTCTAAATAAATAAATAAATAAATAAATAAATAAATAAATAAATAAATAAATAAATAAATAAATAACAGAGCTTTCAAGTCTTCTCTGAGGAGGATCTTGACCCCCAGTGCATCAACTTTCACCTGAAGAGTACAGATTAGGTGTGAAGACCGGGATGTAGCGGGATGTAGGCAGTTGGCAGGGGCAGGCAGAATACTGGGGCCAGGATGCTTAGCTCTGTAGCAGCTAGAGGCGGGCAGCATAGTCAGTGGTGCAGAGCCAAAAACGAGACAGCAAGCAGTCCAATATCATACGAGAGAGAACAGAGCTCATAAACGGTCCAGTGGTCAAGTGTCAGGGAAGCAGTCAAATAAAAGTGGCCAAGGTGGAGACGGGATGCCACAGGGACGGACAAGAGTGGGCTAGAACACAGCGGGGACAAACTGGAGCAGGGCAGGAGCCAACTGGAGTGGGCAGGAACAAGTGGTGACACACAGGAGCAAGGTTCCAGGCCTGCAAAGGTGTCCCTGGTCCTGCAGACACTTGCAGGACTGGGTTGGTCCTGGTCCTAACAATAGGACAACTACATGGAAGCTGCAAGAGAATCATCCAGCGCGGTCAATAATTTTGCCTACCTGCAGTTAAGTAATACATTTCATTCTCACTTTTAAAACAGATTTCTAATTTTTATTTTTCCAGACATCCATGGAGAACCATGATCATAGTGTACTCTGCTAGCAATTGGTTGTTAAGAGCAGTATACAAGTTTATAAAGCACTTTAAAAAATCACCATTGGATGTGCAAAAAATTTGCAAAGGGTTTGCATTATTTCAGGCTCTTAGGCAACCTAGTCGGGTGACCAAGCTAGAAATGCCACCCGTGAATGCCACAACCTACGATCCCTTCTGCATCGGGCAAATTTTTGTCTCACTTGCTCTTGGACAGGGGCAATCTACTTTGGCTCATTCGTTTGTGTCCCTTTGAGTTTCGTTCAGGCATGCAAGCATCAGATAAACACACACATAAAACATGGCGCGTTCAAGGGAAGATGCCTGCAGATACCTGGTAGGTCACTGGTCCTGCGTAATGTTGCACAGTGAAGACTGGCAAAGGCAGCTTGGGCTTGACATACCAAGGACTACTGGCATGATGGTAATGGCACTTCTGGAGGAAGGTGTGGTCTGTGGCCTGGACAGGAGATATTGTATGTTTATTTCTTCTTTTAAAAAATGAGATGTCTCCATGCTACAAACCAAAGTGCTGCCCATGAACAAAATGCTGCAGAGTAGATTTTCCTTCTGGAGTTCAGACCCCACTTTGACCTTGTGCTTAGGTTCCCGGGCAGCTGACCTTAACTTTGCTAGCTTGCTTTCTGGAAACTGAATGCTTTGTGACCAGCTCTGCAGCCATTTTATGAATGAGTCAGTTCTTCTATGGCAATCATTTTGCAAGAGTGCCTATGACAATCTCAGAACTCCAGATCTGTCCATCCAAAAACATTTGGGACTCCTGCAAAAATGGCTACAGACTCTTATATTGCAGACTCTTATCTTTTGACTCATGGCCATCTTAAGAGAATTGAAATATGTCTCCCAAATAGGACAGAGACCCAGAGAACTGTGGGAACATAATCTCTCTTTTAATCAGGTTTTTACAAGAAGAGCAATTGGCTGTTTAGATGCTCACAAAATATTCTATTAAATTTGGAAGTATGAAACGGCCTTTCTCACAACTGGCAAACATGCTTGCAAATGTATATTCGCACCAAGAAATCGTCTACATGTGTTATTTACACACAGTAAGCAAGCTTGAGCGGGATCAACCAGGAAGCCACTGCTTAGTCAGGGAACAGAGCTGCATGTGCATTAATGTTTAAAAATAAAGTCTATTGTTCACGCTTGGCCTGGTAGCTGCGGGAGCCCCAGCACGCCGCATATGGCTGTGCAGCAACCATGAGAAGCATTCTTGCAAACAGAGCTTAGTGTGCATCAATCTGTTGCTAATCAAGGCTGGGTATAGCATGTTCTCATGAGAAGAGAAGAGAAGCCCTGCTGGATCAGGCCAAGGGTCCACCTGGTCTGGCACTCTACACAGGGGCCAACCAGCTGCCCAGGGGAAACCCACGAGCAGAACACGAGGGCAGCAGCACCCTCCTGCCCAAGGTTCACATGACTGCAGTTGTCCGGGGTCTGAAAAATGGGATTTTTAAAGTTTTACGCCACAGACAGCTGTGTGGGGAATGCTCCCTATCTCAGCATGTGCCATGCCCTGATGAGGGGGGAGCAGGTGCCAGACTTGGCACCGGGTGTGTGGTCACACATGAGGCTCGTGATGCGACGCAGGATGAGCTCCCCCAGAGCTGAGCAGCTCCAGTGCACCAGGCCTTGTTTTAAGCTAAACGTCATTCAAATTGAAAGAGGTAACTGTAATGCAGCTACCAGTGTATGTGTGGTCAACAGCATAAAGGTTGGGGGGGGGGGGGTAGAGATATTTGTGGTTTTCCACTTTTGTGAGGCCCTGTGCCCCTCACCCCTGTGAATGCGGAGGGTCAACTGTATAGTGTTCACTACTGTCCATAGTTTCAGGCATCCACCAGGGGGCCTGGATCCTAGTATGAGGGTCCTACTGTACTTCTTTTTATCTGTCTTGAATCTCCCACCTGAGATTCATGGGGCCACCCTGGTTCTGACGTTATGAGAGAGGGAGAACAACGTTTCCCTATGCACTTGCTTTACACCATGCGTAATTCTGTATACCTCTACCATGTTTCTTGTCCCTCTCTCTTTTTCCTGAACAAAACAGTCCCAAATGTTATAACCTTTCCTCCAAGGGGAATTGCTTCAGGCTTTGTTTCATTTGCCGTTTGAAATATCGTAACAAAATCCAATGCAAGAGGAGTAACTTAATGTGGAAAAGACACCCATCCCCTTTGCCCTTTTCTCTATAAGCTTTAGCCCACAAAAATAATCTGCGCTCCTGCTACACATAGGAGACAGGGAACCCTGACGGATTTCCTGACCTGTGATAGTAAAGTCTGATCATCCAGGATGCGCAGAATTCCATGGGGCTTTGCAGAAAGCAGATTCAGGCAGGATTCCGTAGACATCGTGGACACAGGATTCCAGAGAAGGTCTTCTTGTTGATACTCCTCCTGGTGGTCACAGAGAACCTGAACAAGACTGCCAGCTATGACACAAAATGCTGACCAGCTCCGTGGCTATTGGTAAACTATTCCTCAGTCAGTGGGTTGCTGCTTCGCCCTGCACCAGTAAAACAGGGCTGGACCACGGCATTTCCCTGTCTGATGGGAAGGTGACACCCCCCTCCCATTCCTTTTTTAAATTAATTTTACAAAAAGAAATGCAATACAACTTAAAAAGCAAACATATGAATAAAATCATATTATAACAATACTGTGCAACCCACCGCCAAGACCACTGGATACTTGCTAATCATTTGCTCTCCCTTCCAAAATTGCAATGAATCTTGTGATGGTTCAAATCCCTTTCCGTTTATTAACACACACTAATGAATGGCCCTCTCCCATTCCATGTGCCATAGCCGGCTAGAATGTCAGTGGAATCCTCCTGCACTCCATGGGGCGGGAGGGCCTCTTTCACTGCAACTGGAAGGCAGCATCCTGAATGGAGGCAGGGTGGGCCATTTGGGCAGGCTACGTGGCGTTCATGCTCTCCTCCAGTCACTTGCTGTCACTCTGCCTACTGGGAGGACAAAAACATGCTTTGGAGAGGTGCTTGCATGTGTGGTGGGAAGTTGCAGAAAGAGGGGAAAAAGCACAGAGGTGCAGTGTGCACACAGCTTGTCTCAGGCAGTAGCACAAAAGCATGAAAACAGGATTCATACCTCAGACCTGCAACCTATCGAAAGGCTTGACCTTATCAACTCAGCTTTTTTCACCACTGAGAGGCAACATCACCAAACTGCCTCTGTGCAATGTAAAGTTTGCTTCTGTGCACACGGATAGTGGTGCACCTGCCCATGCAGGCCTAGCATTCTCTCTTACCTCCTCTTGCGCAATGACTATCTGACTGAAGTAGTGCTGAAGATGTTCGTTGGCAAAGTTAATGCACAGCTGCTCCAGACTGTTTATTCCCAGATCCTGTGAAAAACAGAATGACACAGACCTCTTTCGCTTCCATTTCACAAACCAGCAAGGAAGGTGATGAAAAGATACCGGGCTGGAAAACAGCAATATACCCTGCCTGTTTTAGTATATCAAGCTGACCTGTTTTAATTGCTGAGGCTGGAAAACTATCCATTGCTTCTCCTCTGCAGTTGGCTTAGCCTCTACAAGAGGAGAAGGGGGAGGTGACATCCTACTTCATGCAGACTAAGAGGGAAGAGATGAAGTTGAATGGAAAGAGACGGGAAGTAACTGCAGTAGAAATGTCACAGCTAAACAGCATGGGCATCCTCCCTCACTGAGCTGACCTTCTCACTGAAACGTGTAACCAGCTGCCATTGTGCCTCATCCTCTTTCCCATCATTGCTACCACTCGCTTGCCTGAGGGGCAGGGACCCGGTGGGCGCGGCAACAGCATGCCTTGCTCCTCTTTCTCACCCAACTATAGGTGCATGAGCATATTGCAGCGGCAAAGAGGAGCAGGAAGTTGGAAGTCGGGGATCTTATCAGCAGGCTCTTGATGGAGTATGGTCTGTGGCCAGGTGCCCAAACATGTCTACCCTTGATGCTGGTCCAGAGAACAGCAGGAGCCCTCGCCCTCACTGGGATCATGAAGCCATAAGCATTTTCCTCATTCTTCCTTAAGGATGGGAGAAATGGTAGCTCTGTGCCTCAGTTCCCTTTCCTGAAGATGAGGAAGTGCCACGCCAGACTGGGGCTTTCCCAGCAGATAAGGTTGAAGGCACCATGGGTCGTGAGCCAGTTGCTTAATAGCTGCACCAACAACTTCCCTTGTAGTGCTGTGATGATTTGGAAAGCTCAAGACACCCATCAGAAAGGACAGCAGGATACAGTGGAAGTACATATGGACTATTCCTTAGATTCAGACGTCCATGGTATTTCTAGAACAAATGTAACACAAAGGTGGGTAGTCTGAAAGTAAGCAGCTGAAGACTGGGAACAGCTTGAGAAATGTTTAAACTGAGAAGCCAGAGTCAGAAACTTTACCAAACAGGTGGAAACCCATTTATCCTTGGCCTTAATCCCAATGATCAGAGAGCTGCAGCATCACCCACTCCAGAGGGGTACAGGTGCAGTAGAGTCATCATGAGCTTTTCTAGATGAGTGCTCATTACTCCTCACTCACACATGTTTACAGGTGCTTTAGAAGACTTCATGACCCTCTTTTATTGCTTCTGGTTTTTAAATGCAATTTCATAGTTTGTTTTCTTTTCAAGAGTGGGGAAAATCCATTATTCTTGTGAAAACGAACAAAAGAATGAGCCCCAACGCAGCAAGAGGCAATATTCGGCTGTACCACAGTGCCACCTAGAGGTTCTGTATGGGAAGGCAGCAAAGGGGAATTCTATATCGCTCCCATCTCAGTTCTGCATAGGAAGTGGAAGTCATAGTAGAAACAGCAGATTATACCACTTCATCTAGAAAAGCTCAAAGGAGCCATCCATCAGTACCATTTATAATTCTGGTATGAAGGCAGAGAAGCAGAACTGCACTGCGACTTCTGTGCTAGCTCTGTGGCTCACATGGCACAGAGTGACCAGAGACGCAACCCCAAGAGTGCTCATTAAAGCAATCCGGACCAGATCACTGGGAGCGGTACTCAGTGGCACAGACACGTTGCCAATGCCACGGACTTGGCTTGGTGCTTTCCAGATCATTCCAGCACATAACACTCACTGGTCCCCCACAGTGGAAGCCTAGGAGGCTTGTCTGAAAAGAACTCTGCCTAACTCTGCCTAATTTATAAGTGTGCTTGCTAAATAAATAAATAAACAAACAATTTTTGCTAGCAATTTCAGGGAGATCTGAAATAGGATTCACAGCAATGCCAGTGCAGGGCAAAAACATAAGCGACCCACAAAACACACTACAAAGCAAAGGCTGAAAATGACCTCGAAGCCGTATATGTCAACAATGCCAACAGTGCTGTCCATTTCGGATGGGGCCAGCCACTCATTGATTTTCATCAGCAGCCAATCAAAGAGCAGGGAGTATAAAACTTTGGCTATAGCATCCCTGAAAAAATGAGGAGAGGGATTATAAAAAAGAGATAATGATTTGAACTAACAGCCCATAGGGACACACAGAGAGAAATAATGCATGTTACCTGGCATCTATAGCACTTTCTACTGACAATGGAACGAATATCAGGTCATAGCATGTTTCCTGGGGAGAAAAAAAGATGTTAGAGAATGAAAATTCTTATATCTAAAAATAGAAGCCATTGAGCAACTGTAACTGCTTAACAGAGGGTTTTAATCTGCTGTTTTACTGAGGCTGCTTCTTCCATTTTCATTGCAGGAGGAAAAAGGAATCCCTTACACAGAGTTTTTCTCAGGGGGTTGCATTTCTCTGCCTTTCTAGATAGTTTACTAACCCACCATGAAGAGCTGTTTATCATGAGGCTTTTGTTCAGGAATTTTCCAGTTTAAAATTTAATACCAGACTTTTCTTACTCTTAAAAAGCTTTTAAAAGCCTGGAAAACATGAGCAAATCTTTGGAGGACAACAGTACCATGAAAAGGCCTTGCAAAGGGTTCCATGAGCCATCAACCAGATGTTTTTAATTAGGGTGACCATTTGTGACACTCGCAGTAATAAAAGCAGCCTTACTATATTTTGTCACAGACACAATGCTTGCTACATTATATAAACTGTGTTTTAAAATGTGTTACACCCTTGCAAGAGAAAGAAAACCCAAACACCCAGCCTGGGGCCCTGCAGATGTGCTGGACTACAACTCCCAGGGGCATGCTATGGGTTGTAGTCCAATACATTTGGATGGCACCAGATATTCCAGGAAGCCTGGAAGAGCCCTAAGAAACCATCACGGGAAGAGAGGTCTTGTCATGACATCCAAAGGTGACACAGTTTCGGTGCTGACAGCTGAAAATTCATACATGCCTTTTTTGCTGTTCTCTGTTCCACCAAGCAGAATAAGTGAGCTGTACCCCCCTACAGTGAACCCACTAATACAGTCACTAACTGCATCAAGACTCATACTGGGATTTTAATCAACTCCCTTCTGAAATGTGCTTAATCATGCACTGAAAGCAGTCTAAAAGCAGTTAAAACGGCATTCTGGCACGGTTTATATGCTATTTTTGGGTGGGGGACATTGATAAATATAATGCATCTGGATGCACCTGATAAAAATAATGAATTTGATAAACATAATGCACCTGAAGTCTTAAACCTGAATAAAGCAAATAAATGATCGGCTGTGTGATCTGCATATTCGGCAAGGAAAATAACGGGCCTTTCACCAAATAATAAAAACAATGTTGATATTGAAGAATAAAGAGCAGCACTTATAAGCAAGGACAATTCTAAGAATACACAAGAGATGGCATCACGAAACCAAGTGTCAGGAGATGTGTTTCTAAGACCCCAGTGCAGAAAAATGATGAGAAAGGCAGAGGGAACAGATGCTTATCCTTTTCTGCTCTCAACATCACAACACAACTCACAGTGACCCGGTGGGTGATGACTCTTTGAAGGAGATCTGCAGAGATACGCAGCAAATTAGCAACAATCTGGATTTCTGTTTCACTGGGGATAACTGCAAGTTCAAATGATTCTTTCTAAATGGCATGTGAAGGGGGAGGGGAGAGAGAGGGAGATCATTAGCCTTGAAAATAAGGTTCTTGAGATATCCGTGGGTGCATTTGTCAACACGGAAGAAGACTTCCAGGGGTCATTCTCAAAGTGCTTGCTTAATTTGGTCCTAGCAGGAGTTATTTCCTTCTCTTGGCTGGGCTGTGACTCAATAGTGCTTCATACACAGGTTAGATGGAATGCTTGTCCTGGACAGGGAGGCTTGAAAGGGTGAAGGCAGAAACTGATTCAGCTCAGTGTTGTTGGGTCCGGGAGGGACTAAAGAACCAGCCCTGCCCCTTTTCTTCCCAGCCATAATGAGAAAAGGAGTAGACCTGGAACCAGTGAGGACAATGCCTCAGGTCTACTTCCACACTGACTCAGGCGACTTTGCTAACTTTGCCTTGAAATGAGCAAGGATGCAACGTACTTCATAGGATGTAAAACAGATGTTTCCTAATTGCAGGATGCCAGCAAGCACTGCCCAAATGGAGGTCAGCTCATCGTCAGAGAGGCCTATCATCTGGAGAGACTTAATCAAAAGCAGGAAATCTTGATCATCATGCTTCCCTGGAAACTCGCACACTCTGCCCTAGGAGAGTCAACACAAGCCCACAATGAGGGATGAATGTGCACCAGGAACTTGCATCTTTCTTGACATCTTTTAACTGAATATAGTGCAGCCTCACATAGTCAATATCCACAGCCTAATTTCAAAGAAAGAGTTGATCTGGGCTAGCCAACATATAATAGATGCTGCAGGAAAGAGACTGGAGCCCACTGAAAGACTTCTAAGGCCGTCTACAGCTAGCAAACATCATTGTTGTCGTATGATGTGCATCTACAATCAGACAGCATCCTTGTGCTAATGATGTATCAGAACCTGTACAGGCTGATTTGCATGATATGACAGCTTATATAACTCTGAAGGTTGTTTAACTTTTGATGAGGCTGAAACATGGGCAGGGTGCATGTGGCCACCATTTTACATAGCTAATGCCTGCTGGGTCATGGGAACCTGCAAGCATAAGGGTTAAACAGGCCAGGGTTTATGCAAGGTTTGTTTAACCATTACCCATGATTACTGATGGCACAATAACCCTGTGGCTCCTTGTGGGTTAAATAATCCATGATAAGCTGTGCCATGTCATGAGAACCACATCCATATTTCTCAGAGTCATAGACCTTTCCTTGTTTGGATGATATGCAACCGACAGGTTTATGCAGATATTGGTAACTAATTTACTGGGCATTTCATTTGTCTTGTGTTTAACCTGTTGTATCCCATCTACTGGTGAAAGAGCAGATTAAAAATGAAATTTGATTGTTGTGAATATCAACCAGAGAGTAAGAAATACTTGTCACAGTTTAAAGTGTAAGATCTCCTTTCTGCTTCAACAATTCCACATTCCATAAATTCTGTAAGAGGACTAGTTCTATGAAACAGTGAGAAGTTTGCTAAGAATGCTGCAACAACATCATCCCTGAACAATACACCCTTGTTCATCTACAGAACATGCCATTTAACCAGTTATAAGCTTTTTATGTATTTGAAAGCTTTTCTCACCATGACTTGTATCTGGTTGGATGCCTTGAATACACTATTTATATAAGACAGAGCAAGCACTGAGGAGCTGAAGAACATCTTTAAGAACATTTGTTTACTTACCTGGTTTAGATAAAAATAAGTCTCAGACTCCTGCAGAAAAAGTTCTTCCTTTTGTCCTATTGGCAGTCCAGCCAGCAACTCATAAAACACATGGAAGCTCCTCTCACCTTGGCCCTAAAAAGAGAGGAGGATGCAGCTCTTGTACTTATGCCTTGCTCCAGTCCTCTCTGGTAAGACAAAGTTAAGGACTGTGACACTGGTTGTGAGAAAAAGGCTGCCAGTTGCCAGCAATTTTGTTCTTCAAAGTGAAGAGGGTGAGTGGAAGCAGTAACAGTGAGCTACTAATTAATGTCCAACTCCACTGATTTAAATGACAACAACAAAAACTACAGCAGAAACAAGAGCAATGTTAAAACCGATAATAACCCATGCTTACTGACAAAGAATGCACAACAATCAGATTTTGGGAGGTTTCATAGATGAGGCCTCTTCTGTTTTGAGATGGAGCTTTTGCTTAAAGGGATGTAGCCTTCCACATCAGGAGGGCAGGTGGAGGTCAAAATTCTCTGCAAACTTGTAGCCCAGCCTTCCTCAACATGGTACCTGGTAGCTGTTTCCAGCTACAATCTCCATCCTTCACCATAATTGGCCACAGTTGCTGGGGCTGATGGGAACTAGCTGCTGGCCAAACTCATGTCTCAACAGTATTCACTAATGAGTCCCACAGTCCATTCCTCATTCCTTATCAAATACATTTTGCCCAATGTGGGTTTGCAGGTTGCAAAATCGGGGATTTTCTGGTTACAGATTTATGTAGCACACTCAGGGAATTAACAATGGTCTGACATGTAAGGATTATTTTTTTCTTACCTGAAAAACAACTCTAGACTTCTCCAAAAGGTACTGAGAGATAGATGTACCCACCATGAAGCCGCTATTAGGAAGAAATTCCTGTAAGAGGAGTCATTTCACTTCATACTTGGACTGTAAACTTTATACTGGAAATCAAGGGAAATGTGGTGGAAGGTAACATTTTGAAGCTCATTAGGAAAACCAACAATGAAAGGATGAAGACATTTACTCTTAGAGGTTTAGCAGCATCCTTAAAACATAGGCTGTTGCTTCCCAAGCTAGGCTATGATTCATGGAGAATTTGGGGAATCAAAACATAGTGGGCTATTAGAACAAAACATTGGATTGGCACTCAAATCGAAATCCGGAATCTCAAAGCTGCTTGAATTGATCTCTGTGAACCAAACTGCCCGGGTCTCAGATCCCACTGTGACTGGAAATAGGGTTGCACGATGAAGCCTGCCTCTGCTGACAGTATCCTCCTGGGTCACATAGACCAATTGTCCTCTGTACTCCATGGCACCTGGCTATAGGTCTAAAAAGCCAGCAATCTTTCCCTCACCTTAAACAGTGCTGATTCTAAGAAAGATATTGCCCTCCTGCAGATTTTGATGTGGGTTTTCCCCTCCTATGCTTTTTCCATTCAAAACAGGAATATTTACTGGATTTTCCTCTTTACTCACTGTCTCAGGTGGACATGCAAGAACTTTCCAAAGCGGCTGGAGTTGTCATTTAGGATGGTTTTTGCATTTCCAAAACTTTCTAGGATGGGGAGCACATCAGGCAACTGATAAGAACAAAGGAAATGTTGTCATTTATTATTCCTGCAACCAATCAAATGAATAATTGATTGATCAAGTGATTAAGCCTAACATAAACTTACTTGCTTTCCCCACTGGCTTTCTTGCCTTTGGTACAGCCTTGATAAATATAGTACAATCGCTTTGGCAGCTTCACTCTTCCCCGAGCCACTGTGTCCACTGCAGCAGTTTAACAGAAAGGTATAGTAATTAAACTACCCTTCCTTTCATTTTGTTTTCGTTTTAAATATGCTTTCCAGTTTGTTTTTATTTTTATTGATTTTACCAACATAATATCCCAGTGAGATATTTGGGAAGATTAATAGGAAGCTATTACAAAGCCAGTGTTGGCAATGCACACCAAAATCACTCACTGCTTTCTCCCTGCCCAAGAGAGACTGTGCTAACTGGACTGGCAAGGTCAGGTAAGTGGCTAGACCATGTGTTCCCTACATGCTTTGGCTCCAGATTAGTTGCAGAAGCCTGCAGAAGAGAGAAAGTCAGAGTGGGAAGGACACAAGAGGCACCTTCTCCCCCCAGCCAAACACATAGATTGCACCAGCAGCCCTCACTGCCAGGATGCTTATTCATAGTCATTTCAAGCTTGAATCAATGAAGGAACAAAATGGAGCCAGAGAGAACATTTAGAACAACTTGGCAGGAGTGACTCCATTTCTCACCTGATAACAATGCACTGCTCTTTCTCTGTGCTCTGAGAGAAGGCATATGCCATTTCTGTGATAGCGAAGATGTGTCTGGACAGGCACAAACAAATGAAAAAGAAATCCCACTTTATAGCCTTCTACAAACCAGCTGCATGCATCAACGGTTGTTCAGGTTCATTTGCATCAGAGATAAACACATCTAGATCCCCCTGCTGCGACCTGATAGCTTTCAGATGTATTGAGCTATAAGGCCCAGAATTGGCCATGTTGTCTAGGGCTGATGAGAGCTGAAGTTCAAAACAACTGGAGGGCACCAGTTTGGAGAAGTTTTAGACACACCCCTCAAGGCCTGGAGGGCAGAGGTATGCAGAAAACACGCCTTGGGATGTTCTGGCATTCAACTTCTTGGAATTCCTGATCATTAGCCATGTTGTCAGAGGCTTCTGGGAGTCAGAGGTGGAAAACATTTGGAGATCTACCCTCTGGCCACTGCTGCTATATGTGAAGGACATGGTGGACTGAGGATATAGGAGGAGAGAAAGAATGTTTCATAATTTCTCAAGCAGAAGCAAGTACAGGAGCAATATTTCCATTCTAGTGAGCAAAGATTTGTATAGCATCATTCTTTGCATGGAGCATCCTGCAAAGTCAGAGTGGGACTTTGCAAATATCATTATTATTATTATTATTATTATTATTATTATTATTATTATTATAGCATTTCTATGCCGCCCCTTGCCGAAACCTCGGGGCAGCTTACAATTAATAATGCAAATATCCCATTATTAACTCTGGAGAATAAATAGTTTCCTCGACATTCCAATGACTAGTACAATCCCTTTGGCCAAATGCAATAATCCTAGGATCCTGAAGGAAAATCAGCATTTCTCTGGTAAATATAAATAAGGGAGAAAAAATACAGACACATACGGTGCATTTCTGGTGAGCATCTCCTTCTGGTATTGGATCACCACATCCTCTGAATAAAGATTGAGGGGCTTGAATGGATTGACACAAATCAAGATGTGCCCAATGTAAGTCTAGAAGAAAACAGTGCATGACTTGTCTTTATTTATGCTCTCTGACCAAGGAGGAATTTCATATCTTCTCTCCTTCCTTAACTTTTGTCTTATATATTTGTACCAAGGATGTCCATGAAGGAAAATAATGTCCACCTCCCCTGCATCCAACTCTCACATACATTCTTATGGCAAACAACCAGAGATACTAAGAACGTAAAATCCATACGTAAATAAAATTGCGATGGAACCTTGTCTTCAGACACAGCAACACAGAACTTTCACAGACTTCCCTGAGAATACAAAAAATACATGTTCAGCTACTGTTGTTGTTGTTGTTGTTTTAGTCCCATACCTGTCTTTCTACCTCCAAATCAGAATCAGGTGATCCATTTGGAGAAACATTTGCCACAGTTGCCTTAGTTAATTTTACTTATTTAGTATTAAATGAATACACCATCCAACTGGCAGCTACCCTTAGGGTGGCGAAGAATCATTAAAACCCTCAAAGAAATAAAAGGAAATATTAGAATATTAAAGTGTTGGAAGTATTATAAAGAGCCATCAAAAAAGGTAATTCCCAGTGTGAAAGAATAAAGGTGCTAGAAGAGGAAGGTTTTAACCTGCCATCTAGATGCATATAGTGAGGATGCCAAGTCAATCTCCCTGGAAAGGGCATTCCACAGATGAGGTGTCATTACAACCAAGTCTCTTTCCTGGTAGCCAGGTGTTGCCTCAATGTGGTTGGCAACATGCAAGAGACTTCAGAAATGGTCTTAGTGATCAAGCAGAAAATAAAAGACATCTCTACATTCCCAGTATCAGAATGAGCTGACATGCTAGAATTTTGTTGTGGTTTTGGAACTACACCAAAATTACTTCCCTAGCATGTCTAAGAGGCCCTGCTATACACCAAATCAGAGCATTTAATACAAGGCCTGCAAGGGGGGCCCATAACAGGATGCGCTTTCTAGAAATGCACCTCACTTACTCCAGTCTGGAAAGGTCCTCCACCTTCTCAAGTTCCATAGAGCAATCCTCATCTTCATAAACCTGGAAGGCAGAGGACAGAGGCATTCCTTGGACTCACATAAGTAAAACACATACCTCCCCTGCACAATGACTTCTTGCTTCTATAGCTACTGTGAATGGTGCACCACTCCTACATATGAGAAGATTGGTAGTGTAATGGTCAAGCATTCCTGGCCTTTCCAGGTAGGGCTAGGGAATCACCGACCTGAAACTCTGGACAGATGCTGCCAGGCAGCATCAACAGGATTTGGCCAAATGGGGCCATGGTGTGCATAAGGTTGCTTCCCATGCTCCTAACCTGCTTTTGTGTCACGTCCTTCCCAAGAATATCTTCTGCGACATCTTCTGCCTCCCAGTGTCCCCTTAACGCCTTATTGGACCAACGAGGCCTGGTCAGATCCCGCTCTTTATACACAGTCCACTTGCTCAAGTTCTCAATGGTGGGCCGTGGCAGCAGCATTTCAGAATTCAACCAAGCTGCAGTGTCACGCGGAAGGGGCTGGTCCTGGCTCCAGTGCACTTGATCCACTGCTGTTGGTGTGACTCTCTGAATGAGCTCTGCCACATCGTCTTCCAAGTAGGATGGTGCCATGCCTTGTGACACTGCCCCTTCTGCTAAAGAAAAAGGGGGCTGGGGAGAGGAGAGAACTGGTCACACCAACCATTCCTTCTTGCTCTTTTCAAGCTTTTCAAACTATTGTAACTGAGCCCTTCACAGTTTTACAAGGAGCTTTTCTCTCTGATCAAACATGTAGCTAGAAAACATCAGAGTGCGCAGAACACAGTAACACTGCTTTAAAGGTCCTGCCACTCTCTCTCAAGAATTGTATTTCTCCTGCTCACTGGAAAAGCCTATTGCTGGGATTTCAACTTGGCGGCATGGCACTGGAGCACAGAGGAGTGTTTGCCTGCTGAGTTCATCATAACCACTCTAATTTCAGCTAGAGGTAAAGAATAAAAAGAACTTAAGACAAAATAATTAATACCACCAGGAACAAATGCCATTTGCCTTGACCTTTAGGTTTCAGCAACCAGTTCTGTGAAGGGAGATCACTTGTTCCCCATTGCATTTGGATTTTTTTTTTACCCACACCTGTGATAGGGGCTGGAGAGGTCAAGAGTATCTACCTGAATTTACATTAGATTAGAACATTACATTTGGGTCATTTTGTTTATTTCAGCAAGAGCTTCAGTTCACCCCAGGGGAGAGGGAAGATATCATCATGAGAAAGGGAAGGCAGAGACAAGAAAACTTGGGTAAATGGGCTGGATAAGAGAGAGCTGGTAGCCCATTTCCCCAGTCTTGTCAAATTCTGGAGCCATGACTACATGCTGAGAGAGTAGAGTACACATGGCCACTTAACGGAAACTGGAAATGTAGGGAAACTAGAAGGAGAATGAAGGGAGGCCTTGATTTGAGAGAAACAGGCGCAAAAAATCCACTAGAAAAAACAGGCTATATATCATTGTCTTTTGAGCCTTTGTGGGGCCTGGGCAGAGTTGCTCTACTTTGGATTCAGCTTGATTACCTGGTATGACTGCATCAGGCTGCAGATAGGAAGGAACACCTTGATTGTTTCTTTGGCTATTTAGCTTAGAAAACTCATTTTGCCATTCATAATCTGGTTGGCTGGACATCACTGAATTCTTTCTTGACAGATCACATGACTGCAACAGCTGTGATCTACTCTTACCAGAGCTTGTAAGAGAGGCATTTTTTGACTTCACTAATTGATGAACCCTGGGAAATACAACAGCAAATCTGGCATCATTAAGATTGTTCTTCTCTTCCTCAGATTGCCCCTTGGGATACACCACTCGAGGTTGAAATATAACTTTATTACAGGGGAAATTACTTGCAGCCCTTCCCCCTTCTGGGTCCTCCTCCGTGTCCATATCTTCCTCACCACTATGGTCACATTCTAACACAGAGCTGGAAGAGCCTTTGGTACTCAAGTCCTTCTTCAGCTGCTCTCCTGTAGAATCACAGGGAAAGCTACTACACCTCTTGGTCAATCCAACGGAACTGACAATCCGGATGGCCATTCTCCTCCTGAAATCAAATGGTTTGTTGCTCTTCTTCTTCTTGCTGAACTTCTTGAAGAGCCATCCTGAGATGTCAACTGCACGCACCACACGTAGGAAACGATCTTTCAAGCTTGCTTTCTTGGGAGACTTATGGCTAAGCCAACTGGTTACTTTCCTAAATGCTGAGCGGGTCTGCAGGGATTTGGATCGTGTTTGCTTAGAAGTTAGATCTTTTTCAGTGGCATCTTTCCTAGTATGTTCCTCCTCTGCCAGCTCTTCCTCTTCCTCTCTTGTTGCTAGGGCCTGGTGTGAAGCCATTTTGATCTCTCCAATGACTTTTCCAACTTTCTTTTCCTTCTCAGCAGAGAGCTTTTTAGTATAAGAGTATGAGCTTGAAGCAGTAGAAAGACTCGAGTCTTTACTCTCCTTAGCCCTAGAATTCACTTTGTTATTTCTTATGACATTCTTACTTGGATGGATGCCCTGAATCTTCCCCAATTCACAGCCAATTTCTGCCACCTTAGTGGGAGGACAAGACTTTCTATTGTCTAATAGCTTGGCTTTAGCATCCTTATGCTTATTCTTTAGGTTCAGCAGGATCTGAGACTGCAAAGTCAGGTTACCATATCTCTTTGGAAGCAAAGCCACTGCATCTATTCTTGTTTCTGTATCTTGGCTTGTTTGCTCTTCTGCAGATGTGCTTTGTTTGGATGTACCTGGCTTCTCAGGAGATTGACTTTTATGCTTTATTGGCTGTGGTGAGGATGTGGGATCAGCTCTGGTCATCTGGTCACTGACACTCATTTTCTCCTTTGCCTGGTGCTTCTCTTGAAAGACTGTGCTCAAACCAACTTTCAGAAGCTTCAATTTTACAGTACTGGGGAGTGATCTTGCCTTGTTGTCACTTCTTCCTTTTTTAAGGCTGCTTGTCTCATTTGCTTCCTCTTCACTTCCAGGCCTGCTTTGCTCATAGTATGACCCTTCTTTGCTGGTTCCCTTTTCTGATGGATTTTCATGTCCCCCATCAACACTGTCTTCTTCTGTGGAGTTGTGGTTATCTGAACTGATTTCACTGTCACTGGTCTCATTATTATCAACTGATACAGCTTTCCTTGAGGCAGATATTTTATCCTTCCCTTTTATTTTCTCATTTATCTCAGAATCACTGTCCTCATCCTGAGATCCTTGCCTTTTGACTGCAATCACTGGTTTTCCTTCACCTTCACTGCTGGTTTCCCAAGTCTCCCTTTTTTCACCTGCAAGTTGATTTTCCTTAATAGCAGGTAACTGTTTCTTACTACAGAGCATTCTGCCACCTTCTTCCAAAAAGTTTCTTCTGCCCTCTCTAGCACTGATCCTTTTCTTTTGACTATCTTCCTCCTCTGTTCTTTGGTTCCAGCTGCATTGATCTTGGGAATCTGAACAAGATGAACCTTCTGAATTCACAGGGCTTGCTTTGGATAATATTTGGGCTGACTTCTTCATGGGTGTCTTCTTGCAAACCTCACTTTTCCTCCTGGATGTTCTACTGCTAGCCTTATAGTGAACCTTCTTCTTATCTTGTTCCCTACCTTCATCCTGATACTTTCCTGGGCATGTCCCTTGCTTCCAAGAGGTGTCTTCTTCACTTTCTACTTTAAAGGTTTCTGATTCAGTAAAATTTCTTCTCCTCTTTGGTTGCTGCTTATATTTCCTTTTCCATGCATGTTTCTCACTATCATCAGTGTCCTTTGGGTCATAGTTTTTGACATTGACATTGTGCCGTTGTCCTGAATTCTGATCCTTTTCTCTCATGATCTTTCTTTCAGTCTTCTCTTTTTCGAATATTAGCTGCTCAGGCAGTCCTCTGTCAGAATGACCTTCTTTGACCTTGGACTCTCTTGTCTCCTTTTGCTCATTGAAGCCACTCTCTCTTCTTGCCTTTAGTTTTCTCACTTCTGTCTTGTTCTTTGCTATACCGTGCACAAATACCTCAGGAATATCATCCTGATCAGAGAATGTGTCTTCAAAATTAACTTGTTCATTGCTTTCTTTTTTATTCTGTCTTCTCTTCTGGCTCTTGGATTCTTTAACATGCATTTTGTTTTTCTGAGAAATATGGATTGCTACCTCCTCCTTGTCATGCTTGGGTTTCTTTTCTCTGGATGCTTTGCGCTCTCTTTTAGATCGTGATGGTGCCATTCTTGCTATGACTGCAAACACATCATCTACAAAAGGAAAAAAGTTATTTTCTATGTGCAATCATTGCCCAGATAAAAATCCTCATCTGTACTTCACCAAATTCAGCCTGGTATTACCCACATCACCCTGTACTTTAGATCAGGAAGAAGAGAGGCCCTTGATGAGCAGATGCATGAGAGATGGCCTTTTCTACAATGGCCCCCATATCTCTCACATCAGTCAGCGGTCTGACAGTGCAGGATTTTGGGAAGACTGCGAAGACCTCTTTCTTTACTCTGGCCTTCCTCTGATTATATTTTACTGGAGTATTGTCTTCTGTAGCTGAAATTATCTTGTAGGTTTTCAATAATGCTTTAAGCCTAATGTCTGTTTTATGCATGTCTGCTGCCTTATATCACTTTTTGTTAAATTAATTTTAATGCTGCTGGCTACCTTGACTGGGGTTCTTCCCTGAAAAGTAACCTGGAAATAATAATTAAATTTAAATAATTAAAAAACCACCAGTAGGAAGCATAGCAAAATTCTGTATTATCTGGGGCCAGATATTCTCCAGTGATCTGGGAGCTGTGAGTATATTTTGCCATCCATGGCAAATTGGGCATCATGTACAAACACCAGGCATAGCATTACAAACAAAACCCACAGTGTAGTATTAGACCAAACTGTAAAATCTCTTTCATTCAGACAATTTGAAAAACTATTTTTGTTATCTTCCAAGCAAAGCTACAGGAAAAACTTGGGTTTCTAGATTAAAAGGGGCAGGGGGACTGCAAGCTTTCATTGCCGAATCAGCCTTCCCCAGCCTGGCACTGTGCAGAAGTGTGAAATTGTCTTGCTTTGGCTGACGATTGGATTAAACTGTGGAGCAATTCAGAAGCAAGTCAACAGACAGGCAATGGTCAAAGGCATAATTTTACCAGCAAGGGTAACAGTAGGAGAAAAGAGGTCTGAAGAGCAGCCCAGGTCCACAGTTAAGCAGTCTGATACAATACACAGAAAGCAGAATCAAGTAGGGAGTCCAAGGTCAATACCATGAAGGTTCAATCACAGAGCAGGGCTACCAATACAAGGCACTGGAGCTGATAGAAGATGTTGTTCCCAGCAATGGCTAGATAGATACTGCAGGCTTATATATACATAGCTTACTCAGGGCTCAGCTGCAGTTTGTTACTGGTCTTATTCTTGAAGATGCTTTTCTCTAAAAGAATCCTTCTTTTGATTCAAGCATTTCTTAAACAAAGCACATGTGCTGAAGAGGAAAATATTTGGCCCTGGGACTGAAAGAAGTTGGATGTATAAATTGTGTTTGAAACCCACAGGAACCATACTGTGTGCTCAGCAAATCAGAGAAGTAATAGAAACAGTGTATCAGGGGCTGCACCAGTAAATCAGATATGAAGTGTGTAAAAGATGATTAGATGCACGAAAACACTTTATATCAGACCATTTGGTAAATTGATAGATCTGATACTGATTTTGCTTGCTGACATTTTTAGTAGCAATTTCTTCCATTTTAATTTGTATTAATCCCAAAAGTTGTAAAAAAAACTTTACAAATTGTTTGTTTGATTGTTTGTTTTAACAAAAAAGGTGACTTGAGATCCAAGGGAAAAGCTAAAAGATTGGAATGTGCTGTCTTTTTCAATACACTGAAAATTTTCACCTCCAATTTAGGCAAAAAGCTATAATGCAGAACATTATATCACACCAACAATCAAGTTCTGCTTCTTTCTTATCTGTACTGGGGCACTGCATTTCCTCTAAAAGTACTTTCCTAACATTATATTTATACACATTGTCCCAATAAAATATATTATGTTATTTAGCATCCAGGCTGGGGCCAATACAGCAATAATATTGTATTGTCTCAAAATGAACATTTGTATTTTCAGTGTATATGACTGTAAATCTGTAAGTTTTTCATCTTTTAAAGGGTCTGCTGCAAGACTACATTTCATTTTTCCATATTAATATCAAACAACCTTTTTCATGATCACACTAGATGCTCTCATTCAGCTTACCAGTCCCCTCTCTCCTGATTCCACAGATAGTAGCAGTGATGAGATCAGAAAAGTCACAGCTCTGTAAGGCCTAAAGCTTGAAGGAATGTTCTTTTCTTCCCAATCTACTGAAGTTCATTCTGAAACCTCTACTCACCTGTAGTTGAGCTCAGGTTGGGTTGAGTTAAGATACCTGTGAAGTGAGGGAACACAGAGGATGGAGATAAGCTGCTATTAATAATTGAAGACTCCCAATGGCATAGCTGAACTTTTCAACCAACAGTGGCACCAGATGGTTAGCAGCAGTTCGAGCTGATGGGTTTTACTAAAGGTGGAAGACAATGTGGCAGATTTGGGCATAATACAAAAGTTGTGGCTCTGAAAGCCCCTAGAATTATTAATATTGGGACTAAAATGTGAATTGGTAAATCATGAGAAAGCATGATTAATTTATATTTAATTTATTCATAAAACTTATATTCTGCTTTTTTCCTTTCAAGGAACTCAAGTCAGCCATATGAGTCTCTCCTCCCCCCCCTCACCACTCTCCATCCTATCCTCACAACAACAACCCTGTGAGGTAGGTTGGGCTGAGAGTCTGTGACCAGCCCAAAGCCACTCATTAAGCTCCCTGGCTGAGTGGGGACTAGAACGAAGATTGCCTGATTCCCATGCATACATCTTAATCACTATTCCAGTTTTGGAAATGTGGGTTTATATTTCATTTTAACCAGCAATGTCAGGGATATGATAGTGAACCCCATGGCATCATAAAAATTAACAGATTTGTTGTGGCACAAACTTTCACAGGATGGAGGCCAACTTGACAGCTGCATGAAGTTTTTGTTTCAGATTCTGCATATAAACACACATCAGTTTTGAATATATGCAGAGGCAGAAAAAAAGGACTGGAAATATTGGTAGAAAATGAGGCTAGAAAACCTCCAGTGCAGCAAGAGATACAAATGAAATGTCAATAATGCTTTGTCTATCAGATACAATCCACTGAACTTTTTTTTTAATTGTCATGCATAAGAGTTCAGTTGTATTACCTAATTTCTTGTGCTCTGTATTGTAACTTGAACAAGTGCTAATTGTACTGAGTAGAAATGCAAATAAGATCCTATCAAAACGGTAAAAGATCCAATTACTGCTGGCATGACCTATTCCCAACTGATAATGAGGCACCTTAAGAAAGAAACTTTGATTGTCTTCAATAGCTACTCCCAGCATCAAATCTGCATAGGAATTCCAAGCCAGATGGGTATTCACTTAAAAGGTTTTTACTGCAATATGTCAAGCTTTATGCAATTTAAATATATGCTGCAGTAAAGTTGTGTTTCAACCATTATTGCTTTACCTGATAATTAGATGAAAGGAGTCAGCTACAGTTTTATTACGGGGAAGTTAGAAGGATGGACATCCCTAGAGTATTAGCAGTAATGTATCTTGGCTATCCATTTAATGGATAGATGGTAGTCTTGCATGAGGATGTGGAATATCTATTCAACAGTAGATACTGTATTATTTCTGCCTTGTTAAACAAATGAGAGATATGTAGTGTGCATGATGGGCAGGAGAGAGAGAAAAATCTATAAAGAAAAGGACATGAAACAGACCTGCTGCTTGCTATGGAAGGAGGCAATGCCGGCTTTATTCCATGCTTGCTTGTTGAGGGGCTTCTGAACATTTTGTGACCTTTCCGAGCAGCATGTTTTTTGACCTGGCTTATGAATATGGCCAGCAATGTGAGCATAGAAAAGGTAATCCAAGATGTTTGTGTTAAAAACAAAAATGTCCTCTTCTCAATGGAAATATCCAAACAGAATGCCCGGTAGCTTCTCTTAGAGGATGCAACATGCCTGTTGAAAAGGAAAATAGAGGGCCTGTTACTTTGAACTGGACTGCCGGGGCGGCTGAGGGAGCTTTTTAAGTAGACACTTTTTCAGCCTTCCCCAAGTTGGTGCCCTCCAACTGTGGAGTACACAAGGGGATGCCGAGAATTGCAGTTCAAGATATTCAGAGGGCACGAGGTTGGAGAAGGCTGCATTTCTAGCTACGCACCCGCTGCCACCCCGGTGCTCCCACTTTGAAGTAGGCTTGATGTGGCGCGCCAAGTCCCAAGTCCCGTCAGTCTTGCTCAATGCAAACCCACGCCGATTTCCTTTGGTCTTTTGATAGGGGGTTGCTCCACCCCCCAACTAGCCTGCTCCTGCCCACTTGGACTGAGGGAAGGGGTGAAAACGCAGCCATCTCAGGTGCTTTCAAAAGACAAAACAAGGTTAGCCGGCTCCAGTTCTCCAGAGTCTACCATCTTGGAAGCCAAAAAGATGACGTCTAGCTGCTGAGGAGTAAGGTGGAAGAGCATCTTTGGATGCGGGGTAAGGCATGCTTTTCTGCCTCTTGTCAGAGTAGGCTACTCAGCCAACATTTGCGTATCCCGAAGGGGGTCTCCAAAAAACGGATCTTCCCTGACTTGACCGTTTCCTGTAATGTCTTTACGGTCAAGTGGGCCTGACTCCCTGTCTCTCCTAGCTCGCCAACACAGAAGCTGAAAAGAAAACAGGTTAGTTTGCTATTTCACCATATGCTTTATTGTGTATGCTTGTTTGGTTGTATGCCCCCCTCCCCCGGTATATTAAAATACAAGACTCGGGAGCAGCTTATTCGTCTGAACATGCTTCCAAATTCTCAAGGTGTCCGCAACGCCTCTTTTCCCAATCCAAGCTCTTGGATTTGCCGCCACGAAAAAGATACTGGCGAATCGAGAACCGGAGATGCAAAGGCACTTTGAAAAGGACGCCCGCCCCGGGTCCACCAGCTTCGCCACATTCATCGAATCGTGATCTCCTGCCCCTGCCCTGCTAATGTATATACTCGAATTGGACTGTATCAGATGGCTTAAAATGGGGGTATTGATTTAAAATATAACTCCATCAGTAAGAATTGGCGTTGTTCCCGCCCAGAGATGTTTGCCATCCATGCTAAGAGGGGCAGAGAGGAGGTGCAATAGCAGATGGAGATCACACGAGGAGAGCCCCCGCAGTTGCCCCGAAACCCCGGTGCGGTCTTTCGGAGTAGCAGCCAGAAAGGACCTTACAGCGAATAGCTGCAGGGTAGGAAAAGTTGTTTTGTGCACAACCTTTAATCCTGTTCCACTTTTTGCATTTGATCCGTGCGGATCTTCCAGTCAGACCAAAACCTCTCAACGCTGCTATATATGATTCTCTTGTTGAAGACACGCACGAAATACTAAGAACAGTCAAGGCAATACGCAGTGGAACTGGCCATTTTCTTAACTTGGGATCTAGTTGTCCGCGCCCCAGGAGAGTCGCTTAGCAAAACGATTTCCTTGTCGTGTAATTTCGCGCCTGTTCCGTGCTGACCTTAGATATGGGGAGCCTAAATGCATTTCTCTGCAAACGTTTGCTCTCAAAGGCCCCGAAGGGGTTAATTTAGGTATAAGCAACAAGAAAAAAAAACACGAATGTTTCCGTGTAAAACGTGGCTGCATATGAATTGCAGTTTCTCAAGGATGCGCTGTAGAAGGGCATACGGCGCTTCTCAAGACTTCCAGCCATGGCACAAGGTCACTGAGTCGAGACGGAACTGGATTTGCTCGCGTTTCGTTTCAATGGGCGCGATCTTATGCGGGTTTAGAAAGAAACAAAGAGCCCTCCCAACTATCCGCCATACTGGCTGGGGCATGCCGGGAACTGATGCCTCCTCGTTGCCTTAAACACCCATAGGCCTGCGTCTTTCGGCACGCAGTCATTGCTATGTCTTCGCCGTCGGGCAGGATTAGACCGGTTTCAGCTGCTCTTTCATGGGGGTGGGGAGGAGAGTGGTGGAGATAATGATTGTATGGGCTACTGCGGTGCTTTCTGTGTCTCCCCCACAACTGAAATGAGGTCAGCTTGACAAGGGCAGCCTGGAGCCTCTCTCCGTGGCCTTAAGCCTGTCCCAGTCTCCCTCGTAAGCCGTAACCACTTCAGGAAAATGTTATCCTCAAGCCAGCTCAGGTATGCTACTTTGAATGGCCTGGCGCAATAGAGAACTCAGGCAGGAAAAACGCCCCCACCCCCGAGGCTCGCTAGTGAGAATGGATCTAAGCTGCGTGAATCCTTTTTATGCTGACCCCTAAATCAACAAAATTCATTAAACTATGCAAATAATCTACGAGGTGACTTGTATAATTCTGTCTCCAACCTAAGCCTGATAGATAAGGCAAGAGATACTCTCTTTAAAAAAAAAGCTGTAAATCACATTAAATCCAATAAAGAGGCTTAAGATCTGACTTCTTTTTCTAGCTAAACCTACATTTATTGAAACTGAGTTAGGCCTTAGTGATGTTACATTCTAGTTAAAATATATTTCATACGTCACTGTGAGAGAGGATGTAGCAGTTTCAATACCATTCTTGTTCAATAGAGAGTCAGCCGGAATGGAGTAACCTTTGCAGAAATATTCAGCTGGCTGAAATAATGCCCTGCCTCTTCCTTCCTCAAAGCAAAAGCGTAAGTTTATCAACAAGAGAGGGCAGGAGGATGTTTTGGGTGAAGGCCCACCCAAGAAACAACCAGTAAAGTAACTTTTTACTATTAAGATGCAGTAATGGGTAAAGCTTATTTGTTGAATTTCTGTTTGCAATGTAATTAAAAGCACAGGAGACTCACCAAAAAAACACAATCTCAGAATGGATTGTGCTATTAAACATGCTGTCCCTATACCCTTTTGGAGGAGGACTCTAGCATAACATTAATCTTCCCCTTCATGCAGGAAATAGCTTTGTTTCAGTGGGAACAGCAAGGTGGCAGCAGGGAAATTTCTGAAAGTGTATTGTTCTGAAAAGTTAACACCAAGTAATCAGTAAGCTTAATGCCAGTCAAACTGGGCAGTTGGAATTGATTTTTATGTGCCTATTCCTTGAAAACATGCACATCCTTTTGGGAAAGGTAACTAAATAAAAAATTATCAGTACCTTCCCCCAGCTCCCAATAAAAAATAATTATATGGTATTGAGTTGTTACGCCTTAACATATTTGCAAACATTCTGATAAAGATTTCTTAAGTGAGTGCTGAGTGTAACTTTAAAATTAAATTAAGAATTCCCCATTGCATTCCTTTTGAATTCCCCACTGCATTCCTTTTCCTAATCTGATTTTTTACTTTAAAAAAAACACCTTCTGAGTTAGTTTTATATTCTGCATAAATAACATGGCATGATTTGTTGTTTAATTTCTCAAATATAAACCAAACATGTTTATTCTGGGCTAAATTGATGTGAAGCAACTTTTCTTAACCTCTCTTTTGCTGGCTGGGACTGATGGGAGTTGTAGGAAGGCATGGAAGTCACTAGGTTAGGGAAGGATGATTTAGGGCCTTACTGTCAGAATATATTCTTGAATTCTCTGTCTAGATTCTTTTTATTTATTTATTTATTTTATTTATTAAAACATTTTTATGCCGCCCCATTCGCCGAAGCCTCGGGGCGGCTTACAACATAGATAAAACAAGTTAAAATCCATATAAAATAATCTTGATTAAAACTCACATTATAAAATAAGCCGCCCTGGCCAGATAAAATTCAATTGTATTTAGCATTTAAAATGTTGCTTAAATAAAAAGGTCTTAGCCTGGCGCCGAAAAACAAATAACGACGGCGCCAGGCGGACCTCTCTGGGGAGCGCATTCCATAACTTAGGCGCCACCGCTGAGAAAGCCCTTCTCCGAGTAACCACCCTCCTAATTTCTCTCACGGAGGGCTCCCGGAGAAGGGCCTCTCCCGCCGATCTCAGGGGGCGACTGGGCAAATATGGATGTAAGCGCTCCTTCAGGTAATATTCTGTTCTTCTTTCTTGCAGACGGGGATTTCCAGCTAAGTCCCATAATGTTTCCATCACAAATAGATGCTTTCTGAAATCTCCCTGTGTGCAATGCAATCTGAGGGCACAACAAATTTAGCGTATGATCTTTGTGGCAAATAAAGATTCAGTGTTGACCATGCAGAAGGAAGAAAGGTGTTGACCAAGGTGGATCCACACAGCTTGGGTATATTGCAGACTATTTCTGAATGGTTCATACTCCTAAAGTATAATATCTGTAAAGCTTCCGCTGAGGTAGAATGGAAGGTTTATAAAACTGTGAAAGTTGAATTACCACCTTTCCTGCTCTAGTGAATAGCAGTCTTTTCAAGAAGTGCTTTATTTCTGTATATCACACAACAGAAACCCTGTCAGTAAAAATAATTTTTCCTGTGTGGAAGTAAAACCTATGATTTTTAGCGGAATCAACTTTCCATAGCTTATGACACCAGATTTTGGGGTTAGAGACAGATCAGGATTCCTATTTTAATGTCATGATAACTAAACCCAAGGACTGGGATATTGATGGTTTTTTTAGACCCTTTTGCTGGTAGGAGTCAAGTGGGAGCACTTGGGTAGCATGTTCCCTTGATCCTGATAAGCTGGGGGTTCAGTTTGCTTGGCCGCCAAACTGGCCCATTCTGTGTCGATTGATAACCGCACTAATAGAGCAATCCTGTAGCTCCCTCTCCCTTTCTTGCAACTGGTGTGGAAAGAACTATGCCAGCTGCTTCTTCAGAGAAACGGTATAGTGAGCATTCCGGCGGGCAGGGAGGAGAGGAGAGACAGGCACTGCCACCAAATGCAGCATCCTGATGTTGCTTCCGCCTCTTTTTCTTCCTCCTCTGAAGCATGTGGAAGTTAGTGGAAATCTGCTGTCTCGCTCCTTTGCAGGGTAGGAGGCATAGGGAGGCAACCTTTGCTTTTGTTGCCTTGCATAGGATGCTGGTCATCTTCCAAGAGTGTTATGGGTGTCCCGGTCGGATTGGGCCCAAAATGAATGAGTTATATCAGCAATTAATATGGATTCTGCCCCCCCCCCCAGTCCTCACTTGACCAGCTTTTGTACTGGTTGATTCAGAATTGTCTCATCATTCATAATTGGAACAGGATCTGCTTAACCTGTGAATCTGATTTTTAAACACAACTGCAGATAATTGTTTGTCTCTTTGGGAACTGACAGAAAAACAAAACCCTTTGCTAAGACAGTGTGCATAGAACAGGCAAATCTTTAATTTCCCTCCCTGATATAATTTTCTACTTCAGAGTCATAATGCTGCACTTTAAAAAAATAGTATCCAGTCTCCCCTTGCTCAAAGGAAACCTGAGACAGCTTAATAAAATATAAATGCCCAGGAAGAGCAAACCAGAGCATTTAAGCAACACAGGTTGGTAACCCTACTCCTTTTAATATTTCACTGGCACTTTGTTACCTAATTGTCAACTATTCTGAGAGGTTCAGGAGAAGGATCCTATTGTAATGGAAGTCCTGTCTCTTGCTTGCCTCTCTCCCCCAATCCAAGGTCAAAGAGCTAGTTAGCTCAGCTGAGTTGTTATCTGGGCAGATCTTTGGGAGTAAGAAGCTCATGTTGCCTGCTAAGGAGCAACATTGATAGTTGGAGTCATCTATGTACAACATTAGTCTAATTAGATAACAAACTTACAGCATTGTCAGAATGCTTTGTTTTGAGGTTCTCTTCTATTTCCTTTTCTGGATTAAATGGTTTGATACAAATGGACTGAAAGGAGCTGACAGCATCACAAATGTCATAGGACAAGTGGCAGAAAATGGGAAGGGAAGATAGAAGGAAAGAGCAACAACACTAGAAGTACTTAAGCAGGTGAAAGTTTGTCCTTTGGAATGTTTATTGAGAAGTAGGGTCAATTGAATTAAATGGGACTTGTTCCTAAAGAAGCATTGCGACTGTTAGAATCAAACTGACTAATAGCCTAATGCAAACTATGAAAACAGGTCCTTCTTAAACTTGGGATTCAAAGTGACAAGGGATGAGGTAAGCAGTGAGATGGGGAAACTAGGATTCTACTCCCTTATCTGAACATTAAGTACTCAGGCTCTCTTGCCAGTGAAAAAAACCTTCCTTCTCAAAAGGGCTTGTTTCAAAAGTTGACAGAGACCAGGTGTGAGGCAAGTTGTCATTATTCCAGAGCACACTTTTAAAAAACCCCAAAATAAAAACTTGGCTTCAGTGACTATAGATATCCAAGCCCTGCTCTGCTGCCTAATGGACAAATTCTAATGTTTTTTCAAGGGCCAGTGTACACATTAAAGCTATTGCTTTAATGGCAATTGATCTCCCAGCCCATTCCATTTCATCATTTGGAAGCACATTGGAATTCCCAGTCTGACCTTCCAAGGCTCATAGGAAGCCCCCCTCCCACACAAACACACACATTCCCACTCAATTACTGATCTGTTGATTTCCTGAGGTTTGTTCAGTATTTTTGAAGGTTTCAAGTGCCTAAGACTGACTGACTGATGGTAAGAGCTTTCAGCTAAAGTTACGGTATTTTTATTTTTTATTTTTTGGAACTGCCCCTTATGCCTTCAGCCACTCCCACGCCAAGCACTTCTCCAAGATGGAATTTGGACCGCAGGCTGAATGAGGTTTGGCAGCTCTCATATCAAACAGGGAATCAGCCATTGTGTTGCAAGCAATTTATTTTTCCCCTCTCCAAAGACTGCCATCAGAGGCATGGATTCACAACAGGACCTTCTTGGTGACTGTTCCCAGGCTGTACTACTCCTTCCAAAGGAGGCTAAGTTGTTTTTATTCAAGCAGGTGTTTAGCTTGTATGCTGTTCTGTTGTGTTAGGTGCTGATTTTATTTTATTTTATTATGCATGTGTTTTATTATGGTTGAATCAAGTTTCTTTAAATGTTTTTGTTCTTCTTTGTGGTCTCTGTGCACCACACATAATGCTGTGTGCTGCGCCTGTGCAGTGCCTGTAGCCAGGTAGAATACAAAAGCTTTAACAGATTTTGGCAGGAGCTCCACACCCCTCCCCTGCGGTGCTATAAAGGGCAGAGCGCCCGCCATTTTCCCCAGTCTTCTTTCGACTGCTGATCGCTTTGCCTCGAGCTGTTATCGTCTATTACATCCTCTTGCTCTTTCTTCTAATCATTGTTTCTCTTCCTCTTCTAGTTAAGAAAACTCTTTTTCTCCAAGTTTTATCATCCTTACCTTCCTTAGTTAAGCAAAAGGAGAAACAGAAGCAAGGGGAACCGTCAGTCCCAAAGAAGTCTAAGAAGGACAAGACTGACAAGGCCAGCCACAAGTTCCATAGGCTTGCCTAAGAATCGCACCGAGACTTGGGTTCGACTGCACCATCGGTCCCGACACCGCAGGCTGTGATGGAATTTACGCTGCCTGGATTCCCCCAGAGAGTCACACTACTGGCTCCTGCAGCGTTGGATCCCCCAAGTCTATGGTCCATGGATTGATATCCGATGGGGAAATTCGGGATTCACCACCCTGGTGTATACCAAGCTACCAACTGGCTCGATCGCCGACTCCGATGCCATCATCTCCAGAGGCATCCCCGAGGCCTCCACCGCCAGCCGACCCACGTTGCCACCACCGTACTTCCGTCCAGTCCACCAGGAACTGGGTTCCAATGCCATATGGCGGACTCGAGCCACCTCAACCCCATTACTGGGACTGTCACCCTCCGTATGGCTCTTACCCCATGCCACCGGAATGCAGACATCAATCCCGTCCCACCAGGATGGAAGCGCCCTCCACCTCGGCGGCTGCAACTTCCCGTCCTCCTCCGTCTCCTGTCAACTCGTCATCTAGTCCACCGTACCGCTACGATTCAGACTCTGAGGACTCAGACCGGCTCTCCACGTCCCCAGATGTGGTCATCTTCACTCAGGGACCTGGGTCCCCAGAGGAGTCCTACACCACCTTCGGAGAGCTCATGGCTCGCCTCACTCAGTCGTTGGAGATTGAAGTTGAGCACCAGCCGAGCACCAGCAAGGACAGCTTCCACGACATCGTTCGTGAAGAACAGCCATCCGCCATCTCCATCCCACTCATCACAACCCTCTGTGAGGCTACGACAGACACCTGGGAGTTCCCAAGCCAGCCGCATCCGACGCCCCGGAGGTACGAATCAATAGTACAAGGTTCGGGAGCAGGACATACCATTCCTACTGAAGCACCCGAAACCTAACTCAATTGTGGTTGAGTCGTCCCAGGGGTGAGCTAACAGGGAGCACTTGACCCCGAGAGACAAAGAGGGCCAGAAGATTGATATGATACACGGCTATGGGACTAGGCCTCCAGATATCGAACTACAAGGTGACGATGGCCAGATATCAGTATTTTCTGATGCAACGGCTGGAATCCATCACCTCCACTATTCCAGCGTGACCTGGGCCACGTCTTTATCCAAGAGGCGATGCAACTAGCCATCCAGCAGCTCACCACAGTGCGCCATCACGTTGACTGCGAGCCTCGTGCACTCATTGGCTCCATTGCCCTGCGCCGGCACACCTGACTATGCTCCTGCAACTTCCCCGATGAGACTAAGAGGTGCATCGAGGGAATGCCCTTTGATGGTTCCAGCCTCTTCCACAACTGTGTGGACCATAAGCTCAAGCACATTTACAGTGCTCGAGCCACCGCCCGGAAGATGGAGATACTGAACTCCAACCGTCGTAAGTGGCTGCAATCTCGTTACTCTCGATATCAGCCATACCACCACTATCAACCGTGCCAGCAATATCAGCCGTGCCAACAACGCAACCGAGGCCAGCCTGCCGCACAATCCCAACAAGGCCAACACCGTCAACCCAATGACAAGCGGCACCATTGACGAGGCACGCAAGCTGATCTCCTCTCCTCACATCCACCTTCCCCTCTCCCATTTGGGGACTGGCTGCAAGGCCAGCTCCCCATTTGGGGGTCCTTCACATCTGATAAATGGGTACTTTCCATAATTGAGAATGGATATAAAATCAAGTTTGATACCGTGCCTCCTCCGGGACTGATCCTGTACACCTCTCCATCAGAGGTCCTAAGAGATGAAGTCTCCCAACTACTTCATAAAGGAGCGATCCGTCGAATCTTCCGCTCCGAGGGGCTCCACGGTTTCTACTTGAGATATTTTACGGTCCTGAAACGGGACGGTGGTCTACGCCCTATACTCAATCTATGGGGCATCAATACATTTATTAAAACTAAAAAAATCTGGATGACCACCCTTCAAAATATCCTTCCCTTGCTCAAGAGAGAAGATTGGTTCGCTTCTTTGGACTTAAAGGATGTTTATTTCCATATCGGCATCCATCCGTTTCACAGGCAGCTTCTCGGCTTCATTATCGGATCCAATATCTTTGAATATAACGTCCTCCCTTTTGGACTAGCTACAGCTTCACGAGTTTTCACAAAGTGCATGGCACTTGTAAGCTGCCTTGAGCCCTTTGTAGGAAAAAGTCAGGATATAAATCGGGAAAAAAACCCCCAAAACCTGTTTGTGCCCACCTCCGGTTGCAGGGTGTCCAAGTATACCCCTGTCTAGACGATTGGCTTATTGTCTCCCTGTCCCAAGAACATCTACTCTCGGACATCAACACCACATGTAGACTGTTAGAGGAACTCGGACTCTGTATTCATACCGAGAAATCCTGTCTCGCTCCCTCGCAGGTCATCGACTTTATTGGATCATGTCTTGACTCAATCCAAGCAAAAGCATTCCTACCACAAGCTTGAATGGACAAGCTTCATTCCTCAGTTCAGCACATCCAAGAGGGCCGACACACTCCGGTGTTGTCCATTCAGAAGCTACTCAGCCACACGGCCTCAACAATTACAGTTGTTCCAAACGCCAGGCTCTGGATGCGACCCCTACAGTTGTGGTTGAACAGCCTCTTCTGACCACAACGCGACTCCCAAGGTGTCTGCTGCTGCCACCAGTTTTTGTTCGTCGGGCTCCATCTTGGTGGACGAACAAGGACAATCTCTCTGTAGGCATCCCGTTCCACCAGCCACAGCCCTCGGTATCGCTCCATACCGACTCCTCCCTTACGGGATGGGGAGCACACTGCACCAGCCTCCGTACTCAAGGCACCTGGCAAGCCCACGAAAAGACTGAGCACATCAATTACCTGGAGCTGCTTGCGGTTTTCAAAGCTCTCTGCTTCTTCAAGCCCACTCTTCGAAACTGAACAGTACAAGTAGCCTCCGACAGTTGTGACCGTGTTTTACATCAACAAGCACGGCGGCACGAAATCGGTACCGTTGGCTCATCTGGCCCTGCGAATATGGAACTGGTGCATCCCCAGGGGGATTACCCTGCTGGCAGTCCATCTAGCGGGTGTAGACAACGAGGAGGCAGACACCTCAGCAGAAAAATGTCCTCAACCCACGAGTGGGAGCTGGATGACCAGATCTGCAGCAACCTTTTCCTGCGCTGGGGCACATTCCACCAGAGCCATGGTTGCCTCCTCGGTGTTCTTCGCGAGCATCCTGCTACCAGACATCTGCAAGGCAGCAACATGGACGACTCCTTGCACGTTCACCAGACATTACAGACTTGACATACGTGCCAGACAGGACTGCCCCTTTGGTCGTGCCATCCTCTCCTCGATTCTCCACTGACGACACCGTCCCACCTCTGGTTGGTAAGCTTGCTAGTCACCCATTATGTGTGATGCACAGAGACCACGAAGAAGAAAGGCAGGTTGCTTACCTGTAACTCCCGTTCTTCGAGTGGTCATCTGTGCATTCACACCACCCACCCGCTGGCCCCGCTCGGTGTCGGTGGCTGGGGACAGGAGACCCCTTTTTCTCTCTCCTCCTGTCTTAGTATCTGCATCATATAGGCAGTCGCCAACCGTATGGTCAGCCCCTTCTCTTGCTGGTGGTACCTTGCACTAATCACTCTCTCCACCAGGGAGTGATTGGACGGTCTCCATAGATTGGGGGAAACGGTGGGCACTCCTCCCTTTATAGCATCGTGGGGGAGGGGTGCGGAGCTCCTGCCAAAATCCGTTAAAAGCTTTTGTATTCTACCCAGCTACAGGCACTGTGCAGGTGCAGCACCCATTATGTGTGAATGCACAGGTGGCCACTTGAAGAACAACGCTTACAGGTAAGCAACCTGCCTTTCTCATCACTGCTTGCCATCTAGAGTGTCATTTCCTTGATGGATAGGCAGGCTATAAATAAATGGATTAACTATGGCGTATTTCAACGCCACACAATGGCGAACATTATTGGATGGGTGCAGAGCCCAGTTGCACCAAGGAAGCTATTTTTAGGGGCAGGACTTCAGTTGCTGATACGTTCTGACCATTAATGCCATGATGGCAAAGCACAGCTCTTGGTACTGGTGTTCACTGGTGCACTGAGATTCAGTGGAACTACTGTGAACACATGCTGGATGCTCAAGACTTGTTGGTTCCAGCTTTGCTTGGTGGTGGGGACATCTGCAAATTAGTGGCCAGGTTACTAACATCAGAGCGCATGTGGTACTGGAAAGCCTGGCCAATTGCTGTGGCTTCCATGGCTAAAGCTAAGAAGCTTGTGTGAGTTCTGTGGGAGACCTAGGATGTGTGGTTGTTTGACAACACTACAACTATTCCTAGAGGTCAATTAAGAATGGTATTGGAAATATTGCCTCTTAGTACATTGTATGTTGCCTGGAGGAATGTTGTCCCTGGGGTTGTGATGGGTCAGATGTGACTTCGCAACTAACAACAACATTGTATGTTGGAAAAGTTAACTTTTCTCCCATCTTTATATCTCAGATATTTAACATGGAAACCCAAGACATAAAAGATGAGAAAGCCATGAACCCAAGAGGCACAGAATGGCCAAAATCCTCCAGGGAGAAGTTTGTTCAAAAATGGAATGAAAAGTGCAGACTCCAGCAATGTAGTGCCTCATCTTGTCAAGTTCCAAAGAATCAGGCAGCAAACAGTCTTCCAATTCAAGAGAAGTGGGCAAGGGATGACAAGTCCCCATCAGTTTTCTTCCAGAAGGCTTCATTAGAACCCAAAGAAAACACAGTTTATATCCTAAAAGTGATGCCTACTTCTCAGGACCAACACTCAGTCCCTGGAACTTTCTGGACAACTGGACAGCTTCCTACAGCAACCTGGCAGAAGGAACTAGATCTTGTGGGCAAGAAGGAAGATTGGGGAGCAGATACTGAAGAGGAATTCCTCCGCATCTGCATTTCTGATTTGCTGCTGGATTCACAACTGAAGAAGAGGCCAAGGCTGCTACCACCTAACAGAAAGATGCACATAGAAGTACGAAAGACACAGGCATTGCAACTCCCATGCAACTTGGAACATGGAAGAAGTCTCATACCTCTGGAATACAACCACCTGGTGGATACCAAGGCAATGACCAATCTTGACTACCCTCCTGAGATGGAATCTTTCTATTGCAGATTCACCCCCAAGCCAGAACAAGAAGGGTCTTGCAGCAGGGCTAGTCCAGTTCACCCAGTGGTGGAGTTTTTGTCTTCTGCCAGGGGCATGGAAGCTTCTACCAACCAACAAGCTATCAGAAAAATTGCCACAGTGATGCACATGCTACCTCAACAGTCCAGCCTGAAGAAAAGTGCTCCTCTGTCTGAGCTCATGCCAGCGCGTAGGCAGCCCATGACCTTGCTTCCCTTCAGCCACCTCCCACCCAAGAAACGATACACCCGGTACTGCCTCTAGGGAATTCCCTGCAACACTGATGGCATACTAGGTGAGGCCAGTGCCTAAGCATTTCATTTTTTAAAATCTTTCCTGCTGATTGCTATATATATTTCTATATATCTGTAGGCGATAGGACTTATTTTAAGGGCCTTCACCTAATACTTAACTCTTCTAAGTCTATGATTTTTTTTTTCATTCTTTCCACCTTTTTCCTCCAAAAATACATGCTTTCAGGCAAAGTTATTCCCCACACCACGCCTGGGAACCACTCTGCTCTCAGATACAGAAGAGACCACAATAGTGTTGCTGCACTAAACCCGTTTATCTCAGCAGGATTTGCACCAGATGTGTTGAATCTTATTTTCCACTTAACCCTTAAGCAAAAACTCTTAACACAAGTGGACCATGTGCCCCAGTTCCATTTCAAAATCTAGATTTTTTGTCTTTTGGAGAGAGAACAGTGCAACGTGCAAGCAATAGTCCATGCAGTTGCCTCCCCATGGATGTGGAAAGGGAAGCTGCAAGAAGGCAGCAGAGCTGTTCTTGCTTTGACTTGTTTAACTCCTTACAAACCAAGCTATATATGCCAAGCGCTCGCTCACGTGTTTGCTCTTTCTTTCTCTGCTTGTATAGTCCCCTCTGTTCATGGCTTAACAGTAAATTAGGCGATGGAGGAGAAAAGTTAGGAAGAGAAAAAAAGCTACCCAGATTGATTTTAACTGACAGTATTCATTGCAGTTCTCCTTGTTAAAATCATGTGAAGGAACATATGCCTCTGAGCATGTGTAAAATTCATTGATTAATTCATTCAATAATTTTAGTGATTAGCATTCGTCATCTATCTTTCTCAATAGTGTTTTACAAAAACTAAAAACAAGAACCTTTAAAGCAAACTCACAATTGTGACAAATACAGGTTGAAGCAAACACATTAAGGCCTGTTCTTCTGAAGAGAGTTCCAAAGATGTCAGACTGCTGCAGAGAAAGCCCCCATCTGGCACATGCCAGTTGGCTGGATCTTGACGGCAGGCCTGCAGGCAAGACCTCAGAGGGTGTTTGTAAGGCACAGGCAGGTGGTCCTTCAAATAACTGGGCTCTGGGCCAGTTAGGACTGTAAAGGTCAACACCACAGCAGTGAATGAAGGTGGCCTCACAAAGCGCGCGTGACAGATGGGGGCAAAACCAAAAGCAAGATGTGCGATCCAGGTCTCAAAAGAAGAATGCAGCATTTTTCCATTTGTATAAGGCACAGTTGGATAAAAGCTGGCATTTTCAACATGAACAATTTCAGAAGTTGCTCCTGGAGCAGTTTTGTAATACTTGAAGCCTATAAACAGCACCAGTTTCACTACGTGCTCTCTGGAGAATTACAAACTGGTTTAATGATAAAGACTAAGCCAAGCCTTATCATGTCTCTTGCATCCTGGTGATTATAGCAATATAAAAATTTTGACTTTTTTGTGTGGCCAGAGGTTACAGATAGCTAGATGGTATTTGACTTGGCAGCCACACATTAAATATTATGTTACCTCAACAAATGCAAAGTTCACAACAATGCCTGCTGTTTGGTTTTTAGCTTTTTACTATCTGATCAATGCCCAGAAACCCCTCCTACCACCATCAGCCATTTGCCATTTCATAAATTAGCTTCAGTAAAGAAACTGTTAAGAAACTACAAGGAATAAATCAGCGGCATTCACCTGTCATTCCACTTCAGTTTGGTACCCATAGAGCAGAAAGGGTCCTGATGGACTTCATGCTGGTATGTTGCCCTGCTTTGCTTGAATATGGGAACTCTGTACTGCTGTTAAATTCATTGGGTAGCCTTCAAGAAGCCTCAGCTAAACCCATCTCAAAAGGCTGGAAGACTGTTCCAGGCATGCTATTTCAAGGTCCATGGAGGAGTAGCAGGAGACCAGGAGGATCAACGGCACAAAAACTGGCACCAGTCTTCTCCAGGATTCCCACAACAAATCAGACGTTAACAAACCAGACATGGTTTGAAGGGCAGGTGCAAACACAGCCCATAATATAGGACATGATACACCAAGCTCTGCTTTACTAGACTTCAGCTTGCACAGAATATGCCAGAAAAAAGGGAGAGAGCAAACTCATTTGAGAAAACTCAAGAGTTGATAGCAAAGAATCAAAGGAAATCCTCCAAATAAAACAACCACCATTGATTGCTACTTCCATTGACATGGCTCAAGCTTACAGAATCAAGTCTGTCTTGTCTTTTTAAAAAGTTGAACTTTAAATCCATGAATTTATCTAGCCAATGAAATTTGTTTTCTGGTCTCTGTGTTTCCTAGAAGTTGTTGAAAGGTAATGATGATGGCAATCTGATTTGGCTCACCTTGTTTGCATTAATCAGGTGCTGATCACCCCCTTTAGACAAAAGAAAATATTGATAGCTCTTTTTTTCTCCAAGAAAGACCTCATCTTTATATGCTGTCCCCTTTCATCTATTAATCTCAGAATGTTTTGTTTACATGTCCTAATCATTACATGCTGTACTTTTAGTATCACTACCATTTAGACTTCCTGTTTCCTTCTTTCTATACCTGCCTTTGATGCAGGGTCAGCCTTCATTTAGGTAAAGTGAGACAACCAGCTCAAGCACCAGATTGTGTGGGGGGGCATGGGGGGAACACCAGCAGCAGACCTTTCCCAGCCTTTCCTGTGTTCGGGAGGAGAGCACTGTATATGCCAATCTGCCCTGGGCCCCCCAAACTGCCCTACAGCCTCGGATGTGTGGCAGACATCATCCTATCACCAGGGCTACCAGTCCGAGGGGCTTCTGCACACAGAATGAGAACCATCTTGCCTTTGCTTCAGGCAGCAACATGTCTTGTGCTATACCTGGTATGAAGTCGGCTTTAGTTTATGCCATAATAAATTTATTCGTTTAAAGCATGTTTGGTTATTAGGATCAATGATATTAAAAGTGCTTCTTAACATCCCTGAGTAGATACAAGAACTTGTTGGCCCAGCTGGTTATGGAATCAGTTTGCTTTATAGGTACAAGGTGGGTGGGTGGAGACAGGCATTCTCCCTCATGCCATTCAGCACTGAGGCTTTCAGGAGCAGCAGCAGCAGCAGCAGCACAGCCATTGCAAAGAAACTCATTTGTCCCCCACTGTAGTAGAAAATGAAACCAGCTGTTTAAAGCCATTTCCAGAGAAGTTGTCGTCTTTTTTGGCGTGAGTCTTGTGACACCTTAAAGGCCAATACTGATTAATTTATCTGCTTTTGTGGACAAAAGTCCAATTCATCAGATGCTATCTTAAGTTGGCAGGTAGGTAGGTAATTAGTCACTGTAGTGAAATGCACTGACTTATTTTTCCAACGCAATACTTCGTCCACCCACACGTACAACTTGCCAACTTCGGATCTGATGAAGTGACCTCTGGTCCATGAAAGCTTGTGCTGAAATAGATCTGGTTGTTTTAAAAAGTGCCATAAATTTTTATTTTTGCTGCAACAGACCAGCTCAGCTACCCCTCTGGCAATTGTTACTTGTAGTACAACTCATCTTATTTCCCATGTGTCTTAAAGTCTTGCAAGAAACTAAAAAGATGGGCATCTTTGTAACTCAGGAACAGACTCTGCACATAGTTGCTGCAAACAGTTTTTTGCATGGATATGACCTGAACATGATATAAAGTTTCAGCTGCAGGAATGGAGACAAAATAGGCAGAGTTTTGCATTGATATAGAGAAATACGTGTGAAGAGCAGTTTGGCAAGTGGATCCCCACCATCATTTGATCACTCCATAGCATTGCCTCCCAGCCAGCCACACCAAGGCTCAGCAAATAGGGTACATGGAGGCCACTCACTTGTCAGTATTGTATTGCTGACCAGGGATAAGTAGCCAGATGCTGACACTCTTAACTGTGGTTAGTGCTGGAGTGGGGTGGGTGGCGTGATTCACACTCGAAAGGGGAGCCGATCAGCCAGGCAGCTGATTGACCACTCCCTGGTTCCCCCACACATGCCTGAAGGGAGCCCATCACATAAGCAGGAAGGGGAAGAATCAGCCAAGTGGTGGTGCCCTTTTGGTTTCTCACCCCTGCTTTTCTAGGCAGATGTCCCCCAACCCCGGAATGCCTTTCTTGCAAGCAGCAGCAATGGCAAAAGGGAGGTAGCATTTGCCCCCCTTTCCCACGCCTGCTTGCCAGAGAGATGACCTCAATGGGGTGCCTGCAAAGCGGAGCTTGGGTTGGAGATAGAGCTCTGGCAAGTGGCTATGAGAATGGCGGGCAGGAGGGGAATCAGCTGAGCAGCGCAGCCCCTGAACAGGCACTGCTGCAGCAGTGAGTGTGCGTGTGAAGGGCTTCCTGCAGGTGCTTAGGGCAGGAGCGTGGAAAATCCGCTGAACAGCCACACCTTTCTGCAGTGTCACCCAGCTGATTGTCCTCTCAGGGCAGGGTACGAGCAAAGGAGGACAACCCCAACAGCCATGCCAACCGGCAGTGGTCAGTGGACTTCTCTGGCTAGCCACTTGGCAACAAGCCCCTCTTGTCAAGCAGCTCTCTGGTTCAGACCTTCACACTATGATGAGTTGTGTTTTCTGGGTTTGGACAACCCAATATGGCAATATGGTACAGAGCAGGCTATTTGTGGGTTCTAAAGACCAAACATGCCTTGCTGAATTACCGCAGTGGGGTTTGGATGACACAAGAGACCAACAGTGGTTAAAAAAGCAGCATGGCTTGTGTCGTGTCAGCCCATCCAGTATGTTGATTTTGTCATGGCTACTTGCAGTACTCTTCTTGCTGTGTATCTGCTAAAATAACATCTCCCCAGAAGCATATGCATAATGAGTGAAGAAAGTAAGAGCTTGCACTGTGTGATCTTGTACAGGGAGTCAGGAAATTATGTACAGAAAAAGCCCTAAAAATGTGGAGATCTACTCACCAGCCCTGGCCCACATTATGGTGTTTTAACAAGGTTCAAACCAGGGAAAGTAAATGGGGAATAAAGATGTTCCTTATCAGTAGGGTACCTGTTTAAACAAAATGTACCAAAGCACCCATGTAACTTTTCCTGAGGCTTATGGGCTACTGGCTAAGCCTTGCCAGGAGATGAAAACAACCAGAAGCCAAGATTTTGTGAGCCAGTTTTAGCAATGTCCAGTTTCTCTTCTCACCCTTTTCAGTATGCATACAGGATTGATTCTGTGTCCTGGTGGGGTTCCATTCAGTGGGATGGACCCCTTTCCCCAAAACTTGAGTTTGCAAGGGAAAATGGGAAAGTGTATACAGCTGAGCTGTTCAAATTTAGATTTTCTTCAAAACTCAGACTGTCCAGTCCCATCCCTCCCACTGTGGGTGTTATGCTGTTGTTGATGTCATAGACAGAACTTGGAATACAATCTGTTAGATTAGGATTCAAAAGAAAAGGAAGAGATTGTGTTGGTCATTTTACCCTGCAGCATATGGGAACCCCCAGCATATAAGGAATAAGCAAAGAGGGCCATACTCCCTTTTGCAGCTATAAGGCTGCAAGAGGATGTAAAAACAGGGCAAAGTAACAGAAAGCTGCTTGGCTACAATAAGAAGTAGGTAATGGTATTGGTTTATTTTAAGACAAATCAGTGTAGTGTCCACACACAAATCAAGTTAAATTGAATCAATTTCCCCTGATTTGTACAGCTACAAAAATAAGATTCTACTCAAGTCTGCGAAATCACAGTACAATTACAAAACAAAACCTTGCAGTTTCGGCACTGAAAAAGAGTTTACAGCAGCCACAGGGATCTAAAGTGACATATATTATTTCATTCAAGATTTTTTAAAAAAGCACGCTTCTAAAATATCTCTCTATTAAACACCAGTATGATTTTTAAAAATGTACAAAAAATAATTTTACTCAAAGGTAACAGTATTTTTTAAAAAAAAAAACTCTGTTCCCAAGGCAGCAACATTTATAATTTAAAACCCATCCCAATAGAAATATTTTTAAAAGAAAAGAACTTGTGCAAACATTTGAAGAATCACAAATAACCTATCCAGAGGTATAAAGGGAAACAGGCCAAGGGAACCAATCCAGCCTCAGGATAAGGCTGAAAAAAACAGGTGTGGAGGGCTTCAGGTGAGGCACAGTGAAAAGGAGGATCGGGAGGCGAGTGAGTGGCCACACAAGACTCAGCCCTGCAATTCAATCCGAGGCTGTGCTCAGTGGATGCTTCCCTCCATGAATGGTGGACCTATACAGTCGGTAGTGTTATGGCACCCTTTCCAAATGCCAGACCTCACGGTGACCTGGACACAGCACAATCATTCTGCTGGGAAGAGAAAACAAAATGGTTATTTTACACAAATCGAAGGTACTTTGGACTGTTTAAACAGATTGACAAGGCTCTGTGTACCCCCGGTGCATCCCCCCCCCCCACTGAAATCCCTGGTGGAACCCCTCACACTCTTTGCTTGACCACCAGAACTCGGTGTTAGTTAAGCTGCTACAGGAAAGTACAATGGCCAATTTCATTTCCCTTCAGTTTTGACCACTGTCGTGCACTGTGGCAGTTCACCAAAAAGCAGGGGCAAATTGGTTGCTTTTTTTGCATGTGGTTGGTACCCCACAACATTCTGTGGGGTGGCAGCAGTAGGATCATAGTCTGCAGGTGCCTGGGAATGGGGTTGGAAGAAAATGGGCCCAGGACTTCACAGTTGTCCACTCTGGTCTCATGCATGTAGGCTTGTAAGAGTCAATACAAAATCGGAGGCAAGGAGTGCCATTTTTCTTTGATTTCTGAGGATGCCTCCGTACCTGCACTGATTCACTGGTGGCAGCTGAGAGAGAACACTTTTTATCAGGGGTGGGGGATCTTTGGCCCTCTGCTCCCAGCATCCCTGGCTATTGATCATGCTGCCTGAGGCTGAAGGGAACTGTAGTCCAGCTTCATCAGAAGAGCCTCAGTTCTCAGCCCCAGCGTGCAGGATAACTCCCAACTTAAGCACCAAGGAAATGGCTAGAATGGCTGAGAAACTGGCCATGGGAATGCTGTTGTTCAGCACAGGCCTCACAATGCCAGAATTCAGTATCCTAGACAAACAAAGCAGGCCCATTTTGTTCACAGAAATTAGTGCTTCTTGGGATGGAGCTTAAGAGGGCTGGGGGAAATCCTGCTCCAATCAAATCTCAACCCCTGTCCTGGGATGGCAAGTGGAGGGGAAAGCATTGGATCAGCTGGAAAGCTTCATCAGTAATGTTGGTTATATAGTGGACTCTGGCCAGTCTCCCAGCTGTTACCTGCCTTAGCAAGAGAAAACTGGAGAGTGCAGGAGGGGCAGTGGGGATTAAATCCTTCTTCACCAGGCACTCTTTTGCCGTTGTGAATACAAAGGCCGAGGAAAACAAGAAAAGGGCACACTAGCCGCCATCATGTCAGGAATCAACACGCATGCATTAAAACAGCAACGTAGATTCCCAGCACTGAGCTTTAGAGTACAACTTTACTTTTTGAAGGCCAAAACAGAATTCACATGTCAACAAATGCAGTTATCAGATCAAGACCAGATCTTCATTAGTTAATGCTCTGATTTGCAAAACCCACTATTTTCTTATGTTCAGATGCAGCATGGAAGCTGCAGATGGTTACAAACAGAGCAGATGCTTCCGGTGCCTTCCCTCCATGTAGAGCTGAATGGGAAGCACAATGGGCCTGAGGCTTGCCATGGTGCATTTTTGTAAGAGGGTTACAATAACTGTAGTTTATCCATTGCAATTAGTCTGGCACCTATGGAGGATTTTTTGGTGCATGGATGGGCAATGCCTCTCTCAGTGGTGATGCTTACAACCCCCACCTTCCCTCATCAATTCCTGTGCTGACTAGCGTTGATGGGAACTGTGGGCCAAAACGTCTGAAGTAGCCTACCTCTGCGTTAGAGCCATAATGTGCTCACCTACCTCCTCCATTACTGAGCCTGTGCCCTGCTTGGATTTTCCTTGAAATTCTGTCACCGTAACTCCTGCAAAGACAATGAACAGGTCACCATGTGGAAATAATGAGACAGATCATGCCCTCCTAGGGATACCATTATCTTCTTTAGCTGGCTGTGGAATCCTTTGTTCTTTCCCCCAAAGCCTAAAATACTTTACACAGCCAGATATTCCAGGGGAACTTTAGTCCCCAAGTCAGAATAAGCTGTGCTGCTTTTGAGAAAGAATTACTTCTCTAGTGCCACAAGGGGACAAACACAAAGGATGTGTCATGTGTCATCTTCAACCCCAGCTGACTTTCTATTTTGGACTGGTTACATATGCACATCCTTCCAGTTTTGTTTGTTGAAATATTCATGAATCACCTTTATTCATCCATTCATTAATTTATTTATGAATGCCCTTTTTGTCCCAAAGAGCCCCTGGCTGATGGAAGAACTTTTCACCAATCTCATATATGCCAAACTATTAAGACTGTAGGCATCTTTCTCAAACTGGCTGAAAAGACCTTAATTAGAATTCAGAAAGGTCTGTCCCTCTCCTCTCCCACCAACCTGCCAATTCAGATCGTCTACATTTAGAACTACAAGATCTGTTCAAAGCTGGGACCAGGTAGATGAGAGAATTTTAAAATGAGAGACTAGAACCTAGAGGAAAAAGCTCAGTACACTTCAAGTTGCTAAGGAGTTGTCTTCAGAGGTTCCTTGTACCACCTCTCCCTTCTGTCACCTGAATAACACTCCCGGAGCCCCAACAGCAATGGAAACAGTCTGAATGTGGGGCACTCACCCTCTTCCACCTTCTAGAGTGCTTTGAATTTCCTTCAGCACACCTGAAAAGAAGGGAAAAAAGAGGCATGAGTGCAGATATTCTCCAGGCTCCAATATTAGTGATTTAATGATCCATTCTGCTTCCTTTGCACCTCAGTTTGGACAAAAGTTGAGCCACTTGTACAGCTAGGGCTTACTGATTTTATCCTTAATGAACAGTCACATTAAGTTCACCTTCCAATATATTAGGTATGTGCTTTGGATACAATTGTTCCTAAATGAATTAAAATGTTGGGTCATCACTTTATGGAGAATCGGGTTACTAGTTCAATTAGATTTTTTTTTTCTAAAAAACGAACAGTGATTGCACAATTAATCTGCCAAGACTGACAAACTTAACACACACTGATTTCACGGAAATTATTTTAGTTTTGCCACATACTCTGTGGAATCTGAGTAAGAGTCCTGATGTGGCAGAAAAGCCTGCAGCTTCAAACAGCTTGAATTAAGGAGAAAGATAGGAAGCAGTTGTATATTTTCTCTCTCTATTTAGGGCTCACAGATTTACAGGTTTGCATGAAAGCCTTCCGTAGTGTAACCATGAGCTTAGACACATAGCTGACACCTTTGATTGCACAAACACCAGAGCAGGACTTTGCTGTCTCAGGCTCTCCATAAACCCACTTACGAGACTGTCTGCATCGTGACTTATCACTTAATGCACAAAGTTTTCAGTCCTGAGTGCTGAATTGGCATGGACTGAGGTGCCAGGGCTGCACACAAAAGCACTGCCTCATTCTCACCCTGACCCAAGACAGGCCTTTAGGAGAGACTGGCGAAAAAGGAAGGCTCCCCTCCCTGGTGCTGGGAGAGAAATCTCAAGCAAGGTAAAGAGTTTCCTAATCTCTGATCTCTCAGGTGAAATCAGAGGTTAGAGAAAGGTTGCTCCAGTACCACTGTCAAGGGAAATCTGGCTTTCCCCCTGGCTGTTTCCATGAAGCTGCTTCATGGGCCATATTGGGAGCAGCTGAAGGCATTGTGCGGCCTGTGGCCTGAGCATCCCACGGCAGGCAGATGCAGCAGGGAGTTCTCATAAGGCAGCTCCCAGCCTATGGTCAGAGGCACTATCTGCAACTAGTCTGCAACGGCAAGAGCAAATTCTTGAATAGCGCTTGTAGGGCCACTCCAGAAGGGGAATCTTGTGGCACAGGCTGTAGTCAAAATATGCCTACATAGTTTCTTGGCATCTCCTTTGGGGGCATTTCTTCCCCAGGAACCATGCACAGATGGCTGAGTAAAGTGATCTGCCAAAGACAACACTGAAACACCAACACAATAGCAGATATGCGGGTCTTCAGGGCCCTTTTGAGTTGCAAAGCACTTGGCAAATGTCTTACAAGCAATCATGCTGAGGTAACTCTGCCTTATCTCCCTCCTGCAAATGTGGAAGTACTGTTGAGATAGCAAAGTTTCAAGGCCACCCTATGTGCCTCTTTCATCAAAGTTGATGAGGGGCTGCTGGAAACTGATTGCATTGGAAAGCAACTAACTGCCGGGGGCCAGTGAGCATTTATGCATAGCTTGTATAAACACCATTTATTTAGTCAGGTCATCACTAACTTCTACCCTAGTTAAATGAAAACACCATTCCAAAGAGAAATTCACTTATATGATACAGAAATGAATGCCCAGAAAGAAGTCACAGCAGTTTCAGAAGAATTCCCAGAATGCACCAACATCACACAAAGGAAATTATCTCCATCTCACTTTCATCATTGAGCAGGGCATGTTCCATCAGCCTGCCATGCACGCCGTCTGAAAGACAAATCGGAGAAATGTTAGCCGTAGTGCAAAAATAGGAACAGCTCATCTAACCAAACCAAAACATAGCTTACTATGCTCTGAAGGTCCAGCTGTTTGCATTTTTAAAAGCCAAGTTCCTCATTGTACCCACCATTCTGAGAACCCTTAACTTCTCTGAAGGAAGATCACGAGCCAGTATTTGAAGTCCACATTAGAACCTGAAGCTAACTTCTACAGCTGAGCCAAATCAATCTTCCCATCTACTTTCTCTCTCCACCCCACTGCCCTGTGTTATCTTTGATTTCTATGACACAAATGCCAATTCAGATTTACATTCTAAGCTGCTAGTCCTTAGAAAGGAGAGCTAGCAGCAAGCCATAAAAGATCAGAAACTAAAAGGAAAGTAAGCTAATGGCTGAAGTATTTTCATCTTCTCCCTGTGGTTAGCATTTTCCAACATGCCAAAGATTTGGTTTTTGAAAATATGCTGCCAATGCATTAGCAATGCATGCTGAGAGGACACCTCCAACAGAAGTTCTTTAGTGGGCTGCCATTAAACAATACTACAATGTTAGAAAGCAAAGTTATCAGAAGACATCAAAGCTATATTAAAAGCCTGAGAATCTGCATTTTTTTACTTAGGATTTACAGACCAGGAAAGCAGCTGTCGAACAGGGAAAGGGAAGTTCACAGATAAGGCATCTGTGCCTGGAACCCATCTGCCTCACCTCAGAAAGTGTAGGCATTTGGAGCAGAGACTCCAACAAACATCCTACACTTGGCAGGTCCATATGAGGGTACAACACCCCTCAGGTATCCCAGTCTCAGGCTGCTGAGGACTTTAGAGGTCACAACCAACATCCCTGAATTGTGCCCAGAAACAAAATGGTAGCACCTCACGTTCCAAGTACCAACAAGATATCAAGATACTTATCCTATCAATAGGAGTTAGCAGCCTTGTAGTCATATCCCAAGTTAGCATTTCAAAACTGCATCTGAAGCACTGCACCACTGGAGGAATCTGACTGGGATGCTAGATTAGATTACTCAGCAAGGCTCTGTGTTAGCATCTGAGTTCTATGTGGCCATGTTTTGCTTACCATTTCCACCTGGATCACCAGAGCTCTGTCCCGATTCCCTGCTGTTGTAAATAGGAAAGAGAGTCACAAGGAGGCAAGTCACAGAAAAATTCCAACCCTGGACTTGGCAAGTCAGACTTTACTACTTAGTTCCGAGGCTTGAACCAAGCTTGAGTTTTATTTAGGACACAACAAATCTCTATTATCTATAAAGAAAATAGCTGAACACTGTTAGAGGAAACACTGCAAGTTAGATATAATTGCTTCACTTTGCACTATTCTGAAGAGTTCTGCTTAAAAGAACACTTAAGATACAAATGTGTGTGGGCATCTGAAACTTAGCCTCAGTTCTTACGGAGGTGTTAAACCATGCCTCCTCATACCACTTCAAACTGCAGGAAGAGGCCCGTGAAACTGAATGCTTCGCTCACTCGCTCACTCACTCAGCCCTCTTCTCCAGTGATTCAAGCATAGATCACCCCTGGAGAACATTTTTTGGTTCAAGTATCAATTCTGGAAAAGCTCCTGGGAGCATTCCAGTGGCAGGTGGGGTTCAAGGCAGATATGGACAGGCCTGAGAATTCCATCTTATTGTAGGAAGCATGTCTGCTCATAAGCAGGACAAGCCTCTGTATGATTGTTTCAGAAGTGAGGTAAGCAGAGTCTAATTCTGCAGGATAAACTCAGAAAAAAGTAGGACTAAATAATCGAGCTGCTTCCTCCCTTGGACATGCCCCTGGCCCTGTCTCACACATAAAAGTATCTCTGATCACCTGCCAATAAGAGATAAGCTCTTCTCCCTGATAAGCACCAAGAAAAGGAGCCCTTTTCAGCATTTATCAGGGACAACACTTATCTCTGATCAGCTGCTGCTAAAAAAAAGATCTTTTTTCTTCCATGGCAGAGGGAAAGGTGCTGAGGGGGGGGGGAGTCACTGTTTCCTCATTTACAGGAAAGACACAGGTTTATCCCTTACCTTAGGGAAAACTGAATTGTTTCTATGCATGATCAGAACTAACCTGTGCTAAGGCTCTCAGCTTCTGCTGCCGCCTTGGTACATTCCACTTGGTGTTCACAAATAAATTTACATAAGTACTTTACAACAAGGGCTTTGTTTCTGAGACACTACATTGAATATCTGCAGAAATCTCAGCACCAGTTTGAATGGCAATATGCAAGTGATCGTTTTGAAATGACTTCTGCTTCTAATAAAGACAGTGAATGGAAGGTGACAGACAGGCAGGGCCCTGGCAGCCGACTGGGGTGACATCAGGGGCAGGTGTTGCGCAGGTATGCGGTGTGGGGGGGGGGATGGCAGGGCGATCCCCAGGCAAACCCAGCCAGTACACACACAAGCTGCCTTTTTGTGGCCTTCCCATGGCTAGTGAGAGTGGCAAGAGAGACCCGACATGAAGACGACCCATTTGGACACGACCAAAGGCAGGCCTTTCAGACTTGACTGGTTTACTGGCAACCCTGGAGCGCTGCATACTTGGATTTCCTCGAAGCCTTCTCCATGCCGGATGTGTTATGCATGTGGCTGTTGCCGGCACTTTCAGGCACTCTGACTAAACACTGCGGCTCCACAAGCCACTTTGCAGAAAGAGAAAACCTCTCAAACTCTGATGGGGAGATGAGATAGAACCCTGCAGGGAAAAAATGAGAAACTTCAAGTTGTGCGTGTACAGCCGTAGCCAGGAAATGGAATCCTAAAACACATTTACAAACATTCCCCCACCTGGCAGAGCAAGCTGGCAAAACTCTGCACACTTATTTGGAACAGACTGGGACTAACTTCAGAATAAACATGCAGAGGATCGAGTTGCACGAGCAGCTTCGAATGTCACGTTCACTGCTTGTGACTGGTCGTTTGAAACGAATCCCATGCCATAGCTAACTTTTTCTGGATTGATGAGTAAAAACAGAGCCCTATGCATGGATAAATCAAGATACATGGATGTGGATGCCAAGGGCCGATGGAAGTTGTAAAGTTACTCCCTCAAGCATATACTTTTGGGAATCTTCTGCAAAGCTACTTTCAAATGAATTTGCACATATTAAAGCAGAATGAGTCTTGCAGTGTAATAGCTGCTGTATTGGGGACTAGTCCAGGCATGATTGGAGTTCATTTCCAAAGTGGATAACACTTTTCCCACAATGCAGCATTCTCCTCTTCCTGGCTTTCCTAGAACTGTGCACAGAGGACAAAACTCCCTGCTTCACGTTCTAAATTTGAGGCCATACACTTCTCGTTCCAAAGACTTCACCCAGCAGAGCTTGGCCCCCAGTGCACCACCGCGGTCGTTACCTTGCCCATATCTGGTGAACACACAGGATGCGATGCCGCTCACGTCCTCCTTGCGGATACAGGAGTACCGTGCTTGAAACTTGAGCGAAGGCAGGGAGATGATCTGGATGTCTCCCAGGTTTGTCAGAACAGCCAGATCGTTCTCACAGTGCTCAGTCTTGCAGCTGGCAAAGCTGGCGACGGCCACCTTCCTCACCCGACAGCCTTCCAGAGCTGTCAGCTTGAGCTTCAGTTTGGAGCTGACCTTTGGCAACGTGAAAATCTGCCAACGGAAACAAGGGACATGGCTGCCTTTCGTTCCCACAAGAGCCACGCCACCCCAGCACCGCTCAGCCCACCAATGGGTGTCCCCCCGCGGTGTGCCAAGACAGCCCGCTTCACCTAGCTGCCGGCAGGAAGCTGCAGCCCCTTGCTTTTTTGGCAGCCAACAAGCCGGGATTTCGGAAAGCAGTGTGGGGACAGATAAGCTTAGGTGGCTGCCTATCAGGGATATTTATTTATTTATTTGGAATTTTTGTATGCCGTCCCATTTGCATAAGCCTCGGGACGGCTTCCAACATCATAAATAAATACACATACAAATAAATACATATAAAATCTGGATGCATCCTGGCTAAATATTTTAAAACCAATAAATAATATCAACAATTATTAAAATATCATTTAAATAAAAAAGGTCTTGGCCTGGCGCCGAAAAACAAATGACGATGGCACCAGGCAGACCTCTCTGGGGAGCACATTCCATAAGTGGGGCACCACCGCAGAGAATGGATATGCAAGCAATGCCAGAAATCCTTCTGAAAGAGTCATTCCTCCAGGAGGCAAGTGGGATGGCAAGTAGAAGAGGGACCTTCTCAGTGGCTGCCCCCCATTTATGCCACAGGCTCCCCAGAGAAATTCATCTGGTGCCAACACTGCTCTCTTTTTAGTGCCATACCTGGAGAAAGGCAAAAACATTTCTCCAGGTATTTTAATAACTGATTTCAAATTGTCTTTAATATACTGTTCTATATAGTTGTCTTTTCAAATTATATAGTTTTAAAACAACAACAATTTAACAATGATTGTTTATGTATGATTGGCTTTATTCTCTTATTGTTTAATATTTGTAACTTTGATTACTTGTTGTAAGCCACTTAGAGATCCCTGTTGAAATAGTTTGGTGGCATACAAATGCAAAAATACATATGTACATACATACATGCATGCACGAGGTTTTTGCACATGGCCAGGATGGAAAACACTGGCCTACCCATACAGAGTTAGGAAAGGGCTGGATTTGTAGTAAGGATCTTAGAACGCTTCTTGTCCTGGCCATGCCCTTTTCCAGGGAGGGCTCATGAGCAGCCTGAAGGCATGGAAGGGTGTCAGACCCAGGGCCAGTAATGCATGTAAGTCAATGACCTGCTCAGCTGGGAAGAAGAAACTGGGAATCCCTGCCACAAAAGAGCATCGATTGGATGCTCTCTCTCAGTCTAAAGGCATTCCTCGGCGGCAACTGAAGAGGGCTGTTCACATGTAACAGTGGAATCCAGCAACAAATCATAGCACAGATGCAGGGTCATGTGCCACCAGTACATGTGGTGCCATGCTTGCCTGCCACTTCCTCCCTGCCACAGACCAGCACAGGGGGCACCTGCGTCCTCCCCCCCCCCCCACGTTCCCCAGCTTGACCTTGGTTTGTGGGAGAAATGGCGGTGCCATCAAGGAGGTGGAGAGGGGAGAGACATTCCAAGAGGAGCTGGCCATGAGCAGGGAGCCAGGCCACACTGGGCCTCAGAGACCGGGCCCTTTGGCTACCCTGCTATATCGTGGTGTAACCCACACGGGGCTGTGCGGCTGTGTTTCCTTAGCTAACTGTACTGATGGGCGATTGGGCTTTGTGTGTGGGGGCAGGGATTATAGCTGTATCCTGTTAATGTTGAAACTATGTATTGTATTATGTATTGAATGTATGTATTGAAATGATATAGTATGTATATAGTATGTATTGAAATGATGCATTGCTGACATTCTTATATTATGTATTATATCATTTGATTTTGCATTGCTTACAGTTAAACATTGCATTGCTTGATTGTATTGCTTGAATATGTTATATTTGTATGGAATATGTCTTTTCTTTTTCCATTGTAAGCTGCCCAGAGAGCCCTATGGGCAATGGGGTGACATAGAAATGTAATAATAGGATAATAAGAATAATGTGATCACTCAAAGGTGAACCAACTCAAGGAAGAAGCTCCAAGAGGAAACGGATCCCCTGAAATGCTCTGGCTGTTGTCTTCCAATAGGTAAAGAGACCATGCAATGCTGTTACCTTAAATTGCTCTTCAGACACGACGAGAAGTTGATGGCTACCTTGCATGTTGGGACTCTTCGAGAGGTCATGGGCTACTTCCAGAGGCTCTGGAAGAGGCGTGTTCTGGCCATCCAGAACCAGGATCCCAACAACAGGAGCTCTGTGCATGAGCTGGATCTCTTTGGCTGGAAAGACAGGAAGAGTAATGCATAAAGCACAGATCAAAAGACAAGAGGTGGGGGTCCAGCAGGTAACATACGGCTCTACAACACACCCAACCTCCTTTAGCATGGCTTAGCGGATTTCTAGATAGTTGCCTGCCATCTTTCGCTTGGGCTCTGCAGAGCTCTGTCGGTGTAAATTCTAGACCAAAAAAAGCCTAAACCCCCCAAGCACATCCCAGCCCTGTCTATGCAAGTACAGAGAGGAAATACTGAGACAGCCTGTTAGGGTAAGGCCTCTGGACCAGGAGTGTAGGAGCCCTGGGTTCAAATCCCAGTGCAGCCATGACACTTGCTGGGTAACCTTGGCCAGCCACTGCCTTTCAGCCTAGCCTACTACACGGGGTTGCTGCACAGCCATGGGGGGTGTGGGCAGTGTCACATGTGCTGCCCTGTGCAACATGGAGGAAGGACAGGATACCCAGGTAATTAATAGATAAATGCCATTAAGAAGTGAGGGTACAGAAAACCTGAGAAATTATTTCCTGCAAACAAAGGCAATTGGATTTTACATTGCAAGATGTTAAGTTTAAGGAAAATTAGTTACTGTGATTAATGAATGGCACACAACCCTTAGGGGGAAGCTATTCAACTTGTATAACTGAAATACTTTAGAAAATGTACTCAAGTCATGGATGTTTGGCTGGACAGTCCCCCTGGCTCATTAACACCCACTCAATCTATCCAAGAGAATTTTCTAGGTCTTTGTAGCGCATGAGAAATATTTTCCAACAGAACTTTGGCTTGTTTCACAGTGGCTGGTGAAGGACTTCCAGTGAAGCATCCGCAGCATTCCTGACAGTGGCTGCACAGATTTGACCAGGTTCGCCTTAGTTAATACTTTCAGGTAAGCATCTGGGCTAAACTATTCTCTTCAATAGGCCATAGCATCCAAAACAACAAACCCAGGGACTACAGATCCTGGTAAAGAAGAGGGAGCAGCTGGAGTGCTACAATAAATAGCTTCTGGTTTTGCTCTTCTAAAACATGCACATTCCCTATCACAATCCTAAGCCATTTCATGCCAATCAAGACAGAGAGAACCTTGGGTAGGGATCTGAGCCTTTCATCACCGGGACGTCTCGCACAAACACCCTTCACCTGAAGTTTAGGGACTACCATTGGCTGTAATCTAACTTCCTTTGTGCAGTTCACTCACCCTGCTCTGCTCTGACAGGCTCATCCATTCGTCTTTCCACTGGAGGAACACGCAGACAGAAGGCGTAGACTGTGCCCCCGTTGGTGCCTGCCCACAGGGAGGGACTGTGCCGGGAACCTGCAATACAGAGAGCAGAGGCCCTGAGTGTGATTTCCAGCATGGTAAGGGATGGAGAACAAGACGCGTCCTGTCATGCTCCTGCTGGACTCAGCTGTTTCATCATTCCGAGCTCGGCTCTAAACATCTGCATTCATCCGCGGGATATAATATGCCATATCAGTACCCAGTGAATGAGCTTCAATTGAGTCTTCCTCAACCTTGTGCCTTCCAGACACATTTAGACTGCAGCACCCAGAATTCTGAGTGAATAGCCCTGGATGGATGGGAATTCTGGGAGTTGTGGTCCAAATGTCTTGGGAAAGCTTAGTTTAACAGAAGGAATTCTTGAAGTTAGCATAGCAGTAAGAGTTGCCAACAAGATAAGCAATCTGTTTGTTTCTAGCCGTCATTTAGTGGGAAGACTAAAATTATGGAAGTGTCCAATAAAACAGAACAAGGGGAAGGACGGAAAGAATAACGCATCTTGGTCAGAATTTGCCCGTAAGAGCACCACTGTTGGATTTTTATGCCTCAAGGGACAGTGAACAGGTCAAATGGTTTTGAAAGAGTCAGTGAGGAACACCTTGTTGGCCCGTTCTTTCCATTCTCAGCAGAGGAACACCTGGCAAGACAAAAAAAGGAGATTTCCTTCTAACTCACTGTCTCTTATGAAGGTGTCAGCAAAGTATAAGGTGCGCACAAAACCAGTGAAGGAGTCCTCTGCCGACCGGGCTTCAATCTTTCGTTGGACGGGGGCCAGTTCTATCTCCTGTAACGCATCGTGATCTTGCCTGGAAATTCCCTCTTGTACCTTCCCCACAAAACAAAATAGGAACAACAAACAGATAAGGATATTCAGATGTGACATTCAAAGTGACTTAATTTGCTTGGCTCAAGTGAATGTTAGCTTCCAAGAGAAGTAAGGAGGCTTTATAAAAAGTGCAGGCAAGTCCCAGGTTCAATTCTTGAGATCTTCAAGCAGCGCAGGCAAAACGCCTGCCTGAAACCCTGGACAGTTGCTGCCAGTCAAAGTCAACAATACTGGGTGAAACAGACCAAAAACCTTACTTGGCAGAAGGCAGCTTTTTATATTCCTATCAATCAAGGCAATGAGGATGTTGCAATGCTGCACATTCTCTTCAGGAAGAGCCAAGTCTTGTGGCTCACCTCTAATCTGAGGCAGCCAGTACAACCTTGCTCCAACCTCAGTCTCTGGCAGCCTGAACATGCTTCTCAGGCAAGGCAGAGGTGCCACAGGTGGCAAGGCCAGGAAGCAAAGTTGCATGAGAACCTCCCCCAGCCAGGTGTCCTCTGGACGCTTTGGGCTTCAGCTCCCATCAGTTCCAGCCAGCATGTCTAAAAGTCAGAAATGCTGGAAGTTCTCAACCAAAACATCTGGAGGGTGCCATGCTGGGGACAGCTGACAGAAGAGGTGGCCATCCCAGACTTCTCTGGCACCCAAGGAAGGCTTTACTGAATATGTGAAACCACACAAGCCCTTACCTCAGCAGTTCGCCGCTTCCTGTTCGAGACCCTGCTTCTTCGCATCCGCCGGAAGGACTGGCGGAGGGACTTCTTTAAAGATTTCACCCTGGAAAGAGGGCCCTCCAAGGCTAGCTGGTCACTGGGATGCAGGGTACACCTAGGAAGAAGCCAACAGGACGAGATCACACCTCTCTTTGGGGCAGCTGGATGCTGGAAATCCAGTAGTAGTTATTATGGTTTACTGCACAGAGAGCCAAAATTGCATGTAAAGCGACACAGGACATTGCTAGTGCTTGAGCTCTAAAATCCACTTCTCCAGAGAAGGAGGCATTCTGAAAATCAGAAGTCTTCTAAACGACACACTTTGTATGTTCATTATTGCTTTTTGTGGAATCTTAACCATCATTAACGTTTTGGCACATTATTGGAAGCCTTGTCAAAGTCCTTGAGAGAGTAAGCTCAATTTAGAGTTCCTCTGCAGTCAGGAGGGCTAGAAGCAAATGCTTGAGTTTTCTGAAAACAGTGTGATACACAAACTTTCACACTGTCCTGTCTTTACATTACAAAAAGATTACATGACCATTTCCTTTTCATGGAGTACTTCACCTGCACGATCTTGGTGACCCTTCCCTCCCTGTAGGACACATCAGGACCATCTTTACAGATGTATATTTTGCTTTCAATAATCATGGGGGGGGGGCCTCCCCACTCATACTGAGCACTTTGGGAGCTTTGCCCGCAATGCAACCAGAGGGGGGGTGAGAGGACTTGGGATATCCAGGCTGTGTGTGTATCTGAACCTAATTGTGCTGGCTAAGCTGTGCTCAGGAAACACAGCTCACTCATCGTCCTTGGGGCGGGGCTAGGCTAGCTCATGTGCTGCATCTAAGCTACTTGGCAGGGTTAAGGGAAACAATAGCAGTCCCTCCTCAAAACGGGATTTCGCTGAACGCTTTGGGGATCCACATGCAATCGCAGGGACCTGCTTCAGTCCTCTGTCATTATTCAGATGTTCAGGATACTGCAGATACAGATCAGCCAAGGGCTAATGATTTCCCTAAGTAATTCCCTGGCTGACCTGATCTCAAGTTTTCCAGCCCATTGCTTGAGCTCTTTATCATGGTGCCACACCAGTTGGGCAAGAAAGTCCTGTTTAAAACACACATAACTATTCCTGACTATCACAGCACAGGCTTTATTTCAATTCCCCCAGACTTGGTAGTAGCTTACTTGACAAAGACCAGCCGCTTCTGCTGATGATCAAAGAGCCCGAAGCCATGGCTTGTCCCAAAGGCCACAAGCTTCCATTCCGAGTGAAGAGCCAGTGAAGTGACTACAGCCGGCGGCTGACACTGGATCAAGACAAAAGGCTGGAATCCAGGTTCAAATTGAACAGGCCCATCTCTGGTTTTCAGCCGTTCGTGACCCTTCCACTTGTAGCCTTCCTGGTCCTGGAGGAGGTCTGCTTCCGCACGGTCAACCACGTGCTCTGCTCCCTCATCATTGAGCTCCATTACAAGTACCTGAGGGATTGGGAGTGAAGAGCGGAATTCGTTCAGGAGTGTGCTTGAAATCTCACCATTGCAAACACCACCCAGTCCCAGGGCAAATGTGCTTCCTTCTCTGAGGCTTTGCTACAAAAGCTCCAGGAAGCTGCATTCTAGCGAATTTCTCATTTTCCCCCTAGTTTACTTTGTGAGGAGGGAATTCTAGCTGTGAAATACACTTCTTCTGGTCAGAATCTTAACATTTTTCTTTCTCTGGTGCAAAATCCTTTCAAAGCAAAAGGGCAAACAAAGGTAGGGCACAAGCTCATTGGCAATGTATGTTTTTATATAATCCAGAGAGCTTTTTAGTGAATGGGTATCATAGCATACTTTGACATTATCACAATTATACCAGGCTTTTATTTAGGTACACTCCACTTTTTAGGATAACTGTCAACAAAACAATTTATAGAATCAATAAAACTATCGTATAAGCAATAAAAACAAAAAACCCACAACCAGACTACATAAAGCAGGGCTGCTGTTAAGAACAATGCTATGCATGTACTTCAAAAGCCAGCAATCTAATGCTTTTGCCCGACTGCAACAGGGACACATCTATCACTCTGCTGCTTTTCTTTTTGCCCTGATCTAGCTGCCAACATTTACAAGCTTCTTGTTACCATTTAAGCAAGATATTGTGGACAGCCAGCTTACCAAGCAGTTCAATGAATACCATAGTGAAATGCCCATTTGGGTAAATGGGCATCTATACTCAGTCATTGTAACTTTTCAAAGGGAAGTCAAACAGTGAGAAAAGCTCCTGCCCTGAGAAAAGCTCCTGCTTGAAACCCTGAAAAACTGGGGGAGCTAAATGGACCAATGGTCTGAAGGCAGCTTTGTACGTTCCGTATGCTATGGCAGTAACTGCTTGTTTGTGGCAGCTATTGGGATAATCCAGCATGAGCCCACAAGGAGGCGACTGGCTCCATGACTATACAATAACTTTTTGGAAAAGTAGCTTCAGCTTTATACCCACAAGTCCAGTGGGAATCTACATTGAAACGCATGTTTTAGACAAACCCCATCACAGACACTAAAAAGCTTCTGTATGCATGTATGTGTGTGCACTCACTCACTCACTCACTCACTCACTCACTCACTCACTCAGAGGACCTGATACAGCTCAGTGAGATGCAGAGGAGACGCATCACAAACAGTCCAAGGACAAATTTATCACCTGAACCTCTTTCAAAATAGACCCTGGGTTTCCAACGTAACATGCCTACACAATCTTTTCCTGTTGTCATAGCTGAGCTTCCCTCCCTGATTATTTGATAAACAGAAACCACAGACCAAGTATATTCAGCCATGGGCATGCACTGGTCCTCTCTGGTCAATGCAACAGGAAAATGTGAGCTGTGGCAGCAGAGACTGTTCAGATCTACTAGACTAGTCTGTCTCTGAAAAAGGTATCCTAGCCCAAGTCAGTAATCTGAAGCCATGGATTCTTCCTGGTGCTTTCTGAATGGGAAGTATAGAGGGCAGGAGCAAAAAAAAAAAAAAAAAGAAGGCTGGAAGCAAACTCATGATTTTGCACAGTGCCCACAGAGTACAGCCTTCCTGAAACTGGCACCCCTGAGATGTAGTCTGCTTGCTGGGTAGGGTGGAAACTGCAGCCCAGTGCATCTGGAGGACCCCAGGTTCAGGGAGGCTGGCCTACTTCCAGCTAAACACAGCATTCTTCCAACTCATGCTCTTATACAGACATGGCACTGGGCTCTTAGCCATGGATTTGCTATTAGCAACAGGATCCAGCCGGATAAAACAGCACAAGTAATTCTGAGCGCAGAAACAGTCAAAGACAGGCTTCTCCGGAGAGTGGCTACATAGCTGGCAGCTGCATCAGGATATAGGATACAACATAAATGAGGGGAACTTAACACTGGGCAGCTTCGCATGTCCGACTAAGCCACCTTGGCAACTAGCCATGGTGAACTGGCTCTTCACTGAACAACGCACAATGGCGTGGACAGATGATTGGCCTCTGCTAGGCTTGCTGTGATTTGTTTCCAATTCAACTTCTACCACCAGCTACTAGAATGCATCCCACGGGCCTCTGCAGCAAAACTCCCATCCTACAATCCTTTGTTCCCTTGCTATGTCAGCAGGCCTTTGGGTGCAGGACTACAGAATGCTCTGGGCATTCACAGCATTTGTTTACAGTTGAGATTTCCCTGAACATTTTCTTCACACGTTTTTCCTTGCCCTGCATGGGAGAACGTGTGACGCCTCAGAAGAGCAAGGGGAAAGAGAATTGTGTCTGGTGCTCTCTGCAGATATTCCTGTGCTTGAGAGGTTCCTGAAAGACCTATGAATCTGCCAAGTGTGGTCTCACTCCAGAAATTATCCTGAACTCTGATGGTGTGGGGCTCCCTTCACCTCAGCCAGGGCCCCAAATGCATTGTGAGCCCACTCTTGCAATGCTTGTGTCAAAGGATCTGGAATGAGAGAGAATGGTGGAGACCAGGACTCAGTGCCAGCCTGTGGAGTGGGAACTGCTGTGAGCTGTGGTGCGAAGTGCCCTGCATCGGGCAACGGTGGTCCAGCTATGTCTGTTACAGTGTCTGTGACAGCAACGCCATGCTGGTTCTGGGTTTCTCTGTTCCCAGCCTGGGGGACAGATGGCAGGCCACAGGTTCCCATGCACAGCCGGGGCCACTCACGTTGAAGGATCACGTCTGGGCTCTGTTAACTAGAGCAACAGGCACACAACAGTGGGTATGCTTCATAAAAGGGAGGGAATTAAACTTGGCACAGATCTGCTGCATGATGAAATGCTGCACACTACCACGTTAATGGATTGTACAAGATGAAAGTACAGCCTACAGTAGTTCAGTTTTAAAAAATTAGCGGTTACTTCCCCAGGAGCTTTTCAGAAACCTTGCTGCAGGTGTGGGAAAGCAAAGACAAAACTAGGCTAGGCAGAACTGCAGGCTCCTCCAAGGTCACTGGGCATATTAAGCATAAGTGGTTGCCAAGGGAAGTGGCAAGTGCAGCATCGAAGGCACAGTGGGTGAGGAGAGGAAAATGCCATGGGAGGACAGATGCTGCGAGGCAAACTCCAGGAACCAAGATGGCTTGTGAGGAGCAGAATGTCATTTGGCTGCTCTTACTGAGCAATTTTTTAGCCCTTTTCAACAACTCATGATGGCATCGCCCTGCTCAGTTCACACTACACGACTGCCCTGGTTACAAAGTACCCTAATACAAGCTGTGGCTTCTCAGGGCTGTTTGAGAAAGAAGAACCAGCCTGCTGAGAGATGAGACAGCACAGGGTTCAGATAACACGACAAGTCACCACAGCTGATCACCCATGGTGGGTTGTCATGTTACCTGAACATGCACTAATGGGTAAGGCATGATCAAGAGAGAGTTGTTGTTTGGTACACAAGTTGATGACTCACACTTCATGACGGCAATACCTTAGTTGTATGCAGCAACTGTAGTGATGAGCTGACCACAGGAGCCTTTTCTGATTTCCATTAACAACTCACCAACACCCCGTTCCTGGATTGTTTTGTGACCCCAAAACCTGGGTTCCCTGGTTTGTTTGTGGGTTAAATAACCCAGAGTTAGCCCAACTATTGCCCATGAATTAAAAACCTTAAGAATTGCTGCTATGAGATAGAAACCAGATCAATGTGTGGCAGTGACTCCTCACTTGACCACTCATTGGAAATTCAACATGAACTTACAAAAATATTGTCCTAAGAGGTTTTTAAGCCCGTAACAGTGTCTGAGTACTTACACAAAGCTTCCTACTTCCACACCCCTCAAACTGCTAGGATTGTTGCAAAGTTATTCCAGATCAGAGAACATAGCTTCTAGGCAAGTTCAAGAGAGTGTACCTCTAATTACAGGAACTGATGCTATAGTCACATCTGTGCAACGCAGGTGACAAAAGCATCAGTGCTGCTGGTTCAGAGCATGTAGAACAAATATTTTTGGTGCATTTCAGTACCTGCCCTGCTGTTCCTGCTACCGCCAAGTAGCCACTGTATTTGCACAGGAAGATCTTCTGGATCCCAAGTCTGGGGTCATCGCTGTAAGGGTCAAAGGAGCCAACCTAGCAGCACAGGGAGGCAAAAAGTAAAGATCTAGCAGACACAAAGTATGGTGCAAGGTGCACAGCTGCAATGTTCAGCTGCTCTGCAGCTATAAAGGGCAACTGCAGGCCTCTGCTTAGGCGGCTTGAGTGGGGGCCACTTCACCTTGCGCAGCGGAGGCCACTCATCCTCTCCCATCTGGTTCATGTTATCGTTGGGATCGGCATCTGTGAGGAACACCTTCACTGTGCTCAGCTTGTACAGAAGGTTCAGACACACCCCAGAAGCGTTCCAGAACCGCACTGTGCCGTCCTCATGCCTGACGAGGAAAGAAGGAATGAAGGGGCAGAAAAGTCACTGCTTGCTTTCCAGGTAAGAAAACCTTCCCTGTTAATTTAGTCAAGGCCTGTAATTCTTAATATTGGTGCTTAAGGGGGCATGTTAAATTTTTGATGGATATTCGGGAAGGTCAGCAGTTGGCAACAATTTCTTCTTCACAACAACTGGCACTGGAGAGGATTCTGAAGTTTTTCTTCTGTATCCGGTTTCTTAGCAGTTAGTTATTATTGTAAAACAGAGGAAGGCAAAGCAACCTGGTGCCCTCCAGACAATTTGGACCACAGTTACTAGAAGCCTGGACCACTAGCCATCTTAGCTGGGGTTTATGGGAGCGCTAAGCCAAGCTCAAGTTGCCTTCCCCTAGCCTAGTTTAAGCTGCAATCAGCTTGTATGCTGGGGTGCTATACTGACAAACAATGTCATGCAGCTGCATTTGAGGCACCTGAAGTCCTGGCTGCTTGCTTGAATCCAGAGAGCTCTGTTCCCATGTCACAGCCACTTTGCAGCACCCAGCCACTTTACAGGGATTAGTCTGCACGCTGCACTTTGTTTTATGAAATCTGGCAAAGAGCCTCCACCGTCATAAACCTGAGGGAGGATTTGTGTGCTTTTTTTATTTTATTTTTCGATTTATATCCTGCCTTTTTCCTCAAATGACTCAAGGCAGCTTACATCATTCTCCTCCTCCATCTTATCCCCACAACAACCCTGTGAGGTAGGTTGGGCTGAGAGTCTGTGACTGGTCCAAAGTCACCCAGTTGGCTCCATGGCCGAGTGGGGACTAGAACCCAGATCCTCTGAGTCCCAGTCCCATGCTCTTACCACTACACCACACTGGCTTCCACCTACCCGGTAAGCAGCAAGTCCCGCTGGGGTGGATCTGGAGCTTTGCTGGTGCCTCCATTAATTGGCCATGGCTAGGAAAAATAAAATTGCAGTAAGAATGCATTGACTGTATGTATATATACAACGGATTGGGGGAGGGGAGAGAAGAGAGGAAACATGGAAGTATTAAAGTCCAAATAAACACAAAGTAGGCTTTATTTGGCTTAAGATTAGACAATGGCTGTTACGGTTTTACTAGCCAATTCCTTTTTGCTAAAGTTTAATATAAGGTTAGAGAGAATCATTAACCTACATTTCCTATATTAGCAGCAGCCGCAGCAGAAAGCTCAGTGTATTTGCAAGCCCTGGTGTTTTGAGTGTTTTCAAACTGGGCCCATGTTTATTGTGAACTGGCCAGGTTGAAAAGTATTTTCGGCGTCAGATCTCCTGAAGACAGACCTCCCACCCTCTCCACCATATGCAAGAATATGCCCTTTGGCTTCTAAGATACTCATGCAGAGCCATGCAGTTGTGCCAAGTCAGAGCCCACTGCAAGCAAAGGATCCAGAAATCCATATTCGTTTGAGGAAATGCCAACTTATACTAACTCAGATGGATTGGTCCATCCAGTATTAGACCAAGGCGGGGGGGGGGGGCAACAACCCCATGTGGGAAAGTGGCAGGGAGTGTGCCCAAAGCAAAGGGTGGGCAGAGAGGGGAACCATTTTCCATTTCCAACACTGCCCAGCTCACACGAAGAGAAGTAAGAGAAGAGCACATGAGGGAGATCATGAGCCTGCACTGGGTAGCCCAGATGAGAAAGGGCATGTGATGGCACATTTGAGAAGTGCATAACGGTCCCCATAACCATGCCTCCCAGAGATGCCCAAAATTGCAGGCAGCTGTGTCAGTCCATATCAACCAACTATTTCTAGCCATTTTCATCTGCCCCTGGAGCTGGTCCTCCATAAAGCCAATGGATCATGCAAGACCAAGCCAGCATGCTTTGCATCACCACAGGGAGAGCTCACACGACACTGTCGCTGGGCAAGCCCATTTCCCCACAAGCCACTGTGAGAAGTGCAGCTAAGTTCAGGGACAGCAGAGGATTCTGGCACAGGGACCAAAGGGCAAATGGTGTCAGAATCCCCGTTAATACTAAAAGTTCTCCAAGCCCTGGGTCCACTACACCACTTGATACGATGCATGCCCAAAAAGCTCTCACTTGTGAGGAGGGACTCTGGCCCAACCTGGCTGCCCCAGGTACAGGAGCTCTATGCGCATGCATCTCTACAGGCATTTAGGCCTTTCCCACGTGACTAAAACACAGTGATGACGGGGCAGCATTTCTACCATGGGCATTAAGGAAATGGGCACACAGCAGTGATGCAGGGGCTGATCCTCACGGCCATCCTTCACAAATCTTTTCAGACTGGGACTGTGTGGGACCGTGTGCCATGTGGACCTACCCAGTGACAGTGGCTTTCCACCACTGCGGGCAGGAACCCTTCTTCATCCTGCCTGGAGATGTGAGGGACTGACCCAGGGACCATCTGACTGCAGAGCAGGTGCTCAACCACTGAGCTACAGCCTCTTCTTATACATACTCCGATTAAAATAAGATTGCTCTGCTTATATTGCAATGTTATTTGCATAACTGAGCAAGAGGCATTGTCGCTGCATGATTTTGTTTGTCTAAGGAAAAAGGAGAGTACTGGAAAAGAGTAAGACATGTGAAAGCTAAAGGACAGAGATTGGAGGCAGAGATTGGAGACAGAAGAGGAGTGGCAGATAAGTGACTGTATCTCAAGCCAGCCTTCACAGCTCCCTAGTAGCTACTTCCTAAACCACATTGTGTCAAAGGCTTCAGAAGTTTGCTTTCCATGTTATCTGAACATATGCAAAGAAGGGGCTTTAACACTGTAGCAGAGTTATTTGCATAGGTTTCACAGAGTTCCTTATTTTCCTATTGATTCTCTAGTAAGGATGTAATTATATGCAAGTTCTTAAGATGGAACTCAAGATTTTGGTGTTGGAACTGCATAGTAGTGCTTTGCTTTCTCAAGCTTGTAAAAGCAGAGGTGCCCTCTACCTCCAATGTTTTCTGCTGCAGCTCAAGGTCTAGTATTAGATCTGGAAAACAAACCCCTCATCGTACGTTCACCTCAGAGTAGTCCTGCTCTACAAGTGCACACAAGCCGTACCATTTTAGAGAACTGGGAGTTCTGCTTGCTCCCAGCACTGATGATCCTTTCCCACAGCTTTAGAGGGATGTTTGAGACGTGATGGGAGCACGTGATGGCCGAGCAGTGGAGAGATGCAAGGTACGGAGGTTGGATGGACGGCCAGCCTGGAGACACGAGGTCTATGACTACCAGCTCTTCCTCTGCTAACACGACCAGAGCAGACGGGTCATCGAACTCTGCAGGAAGAGGAGTCAGTAGAAACAAAGTGATAGATGGGGTACGAGTGGCAAGATTTACTTAGCCTGGGCATTCAGCAGGTGCTCAGGATTCAGTAGGTCAGACCAGCCCATCACAGAAGCACTGCACACCTCATTGCGTTAGAGGACAGTGATGACAAATCCACCAGTCTTCTCCAATCCAATGCACTCCAGATGTTTTACTACAACTCCCATCATTCCCAGCCATCATGGCTAACAGTCATACACAATAGTTTTCTACTGCTCAAACAAGTGTGCATAAAGGACCTAAAATGCCATATTTTAAATTCCTATTTAGCAGCTATGTCCATTTTCACTTTTACTCTAAAGTTGGTACAGAGGATGTGCATCTGGATCAGGGCCTGAGCATGAGTGGAGGGCATGTATTCATTTGTCCATTCACGTCCCATTTTCTTTCCTCTTGCCAGAATCTGAAGGCAGCTCCCTCTGCATTTTACTCTCATAACCACCCTGAGAGTGAGCAACTGAGTCAAAGTCACCCACAGTGAGTTTCATGGCCAGGTGGGGAGCAGAATATGGGTTGCCTCAGTCCCAGTCCAGCAGTGGCTTTCAGGATTCAAAGCAGGCCCCCACATCTATTCTAAATATGAAGGAGGGAGTGGATGTTAGATTCAGATTTAAACTCATGTCTGGCTGGCTGCAAAAATATCCTTGGCTATTCTTCTTCTTTACACAGAAAGGCAGGACAGTGAGACTGGGTATGGACAGCAAGCTGTGGCATCCAAAGGCACCACATCATGTATCCAACCCCAGCTCCAAACTTGTCATATCTTGAGAACCTGGCAAATGTGTGCTCTGTGAGGCTTAAACGATGCTTGCATAATGCTGAAACAGACCACAGGTTATTCAGGGTGGCTTTACCTTTGCATGCCAGGTTATCGCAACAGGGCAACACCTGAAAATTGTGGCTGCTTGTACTCCACAGCATAACAGTAGCTTAAATAACCCACAGTGGGCTGTAGTGTCACACCCCGGACACTCTTAATAAACAGCTGAGCACAGAGCACCTTCTAGCGATCTGAGCAAGTGTGCCCGTCACTTGGACAGTGATGGGCTGGCTTCAGTGATCCATGCCCTGGTACCCTCCAGTTTAGAATCTGCTGCAATACTTTACACCTGGTGTTGCTTTTCAAGGCAGTCTGGAAATTGTGATTATTCCAAAATCAGGCCAAATTACAGCTGCAAAACAGCTCAGTGGAAGTAGGTGGCGGTGGCGGAGGCAGCAGCATCGGAACATCTGTGCTTGGCCAACTGCACTGGATCCTAGTTTGTTTCTGGGTTAATGAAGTGCTGTTTTTGACCTTTAAACCCTTCATACCTTGGGTCAGGGCTACTTGTTTCTACCTATTTGCCCATACATCAGATCTCCCAAGGGAGTGTGCCTCCTTTGGGCTCAGGAAGGCTCATCTGATGGCTACTTTGATGCCCCCCCTCCAGATTCTTTAGTCCTTGGTGCATTGTTTTATATTAAGCCTGTGTTTGTTTTTATTGCTGCTGTATTTACACATCACACTGTTCTTTGATAGTGTGGGTTTTTAATGCTTTTGTCTGAATATAATTAACTTTTTCTTAACTGCCCTGGGGATCTGTCAGAGGACAAGGTATAAATCCTTTAAAAAACAACAACCGCAACTCTGTAAAGCACAGTGCTTAAATTTCATTTTGCTTCTGTTCAAGTGTTTGTGGGGAGGAACCAGTAAGCACACTGAATAGATGACTGCTTACATGCTTTATGCAAGAGTATTAGTGCAGCAAATATGTCACATGAAATGACCAGGAGATCTATTATTCCAGGCAAATGAAACGACCGAGGTGGCTTTCACCTGCAGCCCTGGAACAGATAGCACTGTGCATGCTCAACAATGACCCAGTTAGTTCTGTGTTAGACCATTTGTACCAACTGAGGGCAGACCTACGAACTAAGCCGCTTAAAGTACAGCAGCATTGCTGGTTCTGAGAACAGTTGATCTGTTTGAGAACAAGAAGAATTTAATTACAACTTGGAAAATGCTTCTGTGGGAACTCATCGTTGCTTTTCTTCAGAAAAGCAAATGCAGATTTGTTACAGCATCACATGTTATCTGGTGGGCGTTCGAATATAACTGAACTTGGCAACAGGTGGTTCTTCCTACACATACACCTGTTGATAAGATCATAATGCAGTTTGACTTCATTTTGCTTTTGCATTGCAGTAATTTAAAATGGATACAGGCCGTTGCACAAGCAACCGTCTGCATCAATTTAGTGCATGCTGTTCAAACGCTGCTGCCAAAGGAGCAGTACTTCTTTTAACCTCTTGAAGCGGGAAGTTAATTTCAGAAAGAATGCAACTGTGGAGGAGGTGAGGAGAGCGCTAAACCTCCCTGTGTGTGTGGTGGTCCTCATCCTGTTCAAGGCTCTGCACACTTAATTTATACGAAGAGGAAAGAAAAGAAGGGATAACTGCATGTAATACAGTTAATGCAACATGTAGTTACTTTAGTTTACCTTCCTTTTGGATAAGCATGCATAGGATAGAGCGGTGGCTTCTTTTTAATTGGGTGAATGTAAAGAATGCACTCGTTCATCTCAGTCAGAGGGAGAACTTGCACCAGGACCGCTTATATGCCACCTTACACTGAAGGCAAAGTATTTCGAACACCTCCGTCATTTGGAAAACAACAGCTAGTATTTTGCCAGCTGATCTTCCTAGCAAAGCAATCTTTGCTGAACACTGTTAGCCGCAGCTGTTTTTCTTCAGAGATTATCAAGTGGGACTATTGAGTGGCCTGCAAGGGCCACTTCTACTGGTACATGGTACACTCAGGCAGATACCAGAGTCCAACACACACGCATACTGCATCGATCATGAAGGCGGCGCATGTGCAAGACAGGGCTGCTTTTCTTCTGAACTGACAAAGGGGAAAACAGATGACTTGCAACTGAGAGGGGAAAGTGCGGGGAGCAGCAATACAGACAAAGTACTTTTTGATTTGATCCTCAATCACAGGATGCATTTGAAAAAGCAACCCCTAGTGATCAGAGCACATACATTTCATAAATGGAGGAGCAGCTTGCTAAAACTTGACGTGCAATTGCATAAGCATGCTCGTTAACCTAAGTGGATTTGGTATGGTGACCCACTCACACACTCTGCTGAGCAAACCCAGGAGCAGCTGAGGTGAGCTGAGGCAGATTCCCATTAGGTTTAAGGCAGGCAGTTAGAGGGAAGCTGGCCTGCCACAGAAACCTCAGATGATTACTGAACAACTTCCTGGATGAAGCGCACAGCAGCTGCAGCTTCCTCCTTCGGCTCCTGCATGTGCTGTGGTAAGGATGGCCAGGACTGGCAACCAACCAGCTTAAGGAAAACTGCTAGGGCTCCGGGAACTCAACTTGCATGGCCTCCCTTGGTAGTCCTTCTGCAGATCTCTCCCTCTACCCCACCCCCCTGCCCAGCACTCGTGTGCCCAGGAATGCAGCACGCAGTTCACTGCTCTTTCTTGTCTGGTGGCGGCTGAAGACAAAACAGGGAAGGAATGAGATAAAGAACGGCTCAGGGCTTTATGTGAAGCTGCCTGGCGCAAACTAAAAATAAAACACGCCCGTTTGCAAATATTCAAGCTGTCTTGCAGAAGAGATATTCTGGCCTTTTCATGTTTACAGTCCGTTTCACCAGCACACAAGAGCTAACACGCACAATGCAATACACACAAGGTGGATTTCCTTCTTCCTAATGGCTATTTGCTTATGAGAGTAAATGTTCCAGACAGGAGTTAAGGGCAGCATCACTCATGCAAGTTGTGGAGAGACTCCAGCACTTCTCCAGGAGGGAAAGTCCTGCTTCAAAGGGAGCTTTAAGTTGCTATCCAGGTAACATTGCTATTCACCTTCTATGAGTTGACACTTTCAGCCCCAAACACTGAACCTGATGAATGCAAGATTGTGACCTGGAGTTAAGTCTATGAACACTTAACCAGCATACAAACATGAGCATTCCACAATGATCACCCGAAACTGGGGAATAATAATTTATACATGTGGCATTTCATTGATGCACTTAGCATCAGCAGAAACCAAACTCTATGGCCCCAAAGTGTATCCCGGTAACTAAGAAAAAAAAGCCTTCTACCATACCTGCAAATGGGTCAGCAGTGGCAATGACAAAGAAGTCTATCACACGCGATGTGAAGTCAAAGGCAGTTTGCTGATTGCCATGAATAACTGAAATGCTATGCCGGTCACCATAGCTTGCCCGGGGCATCCCTCCTTGAAATATAATGTAAGGGAGCCTTAAAGAAAGAACAAAAGGGAAGAGTAACAGAATAATTCTACTACTGAGCACTGGAGGATGGGGGGACTGTGCCTTTGCATGGGCTGAAGCCTACCTGGAGCAATGGTTGAAAGGGCCACCACTGCAGCTGGCTGGCTCAGGGTGCTCTGCCGGCGGTGGGGCCCAGAATGGGGCATTCTGGGGGAGGCTGTGGATCTGCAGAACCCTCAACCTCTTGTTCCCGACATCCCATACAATCAGACCTCATAAGTACACTGGCTTAGAGCTGGCATAGTTAATTCTGCCCCATTGGTTTCACTGAGATAAAAGTTTTAGGAGCACCAGTTCAAGAACTGGCAAACCTGCACCCCCTTCCAGCCTTATCACTATGAGCCAGCAGGCCATCAGATGCAATGAATGCTTTCTTTTGCAGATCTTGTGTCCTATTTGGTTATCCAACATATGTAGGACTGCTCTATCCAGCACCTTCTTTCACTGGAAAATACCTTGCTGTAGGACAGCATTCCAGAGACAGAATGATTTTTTCTTTGGAAAACAAACAGCTGAATATTTAGAATCTCTAAAAGTCTTAGTTGGGAAGGAACCATAAATAGCTAGGATGACTGCACTTAAAGATGAATCTTCCCATCAATTATGATAATTAAGGGCCATTCACCACACACCCCTTCCTACTTCCTATCAGAGAGAGAAACTTCCAAGCTGTATGACCCTTTATTTGGGTTTTTAGCTGGTGTGTTACTTTGTTGTACTTGCTGTTTTACTTGGTATTTTTAAAAGAGATATTTAGTTTTTATATGGAATTATGCTGTTTTTAGGACTTATAAGTCAGCATGGGAGGTGCTTGTGGCAAAAGATAAGATATAATCCTATAATGAAAAGTGTGACCATAGCATTTCTAAAATGGATTAAAAGAAAGGTGGCAATTTCTATCCACCTCCCCCCCACCCCCAGTGTTTGGTTAAACAGCCTCATAAAGCTCAGAGTATAAACAGACAAGGGACTTCTGGTGACATCTCAGCTGACTGCAGATTCCTAGCAAGTAGCAGCTCTTGTTACTTCAAGGTCATTCTAGAACCTTAAGAGAAAAGACAGCATTGTATTTTCTGCCAAAGTACCTACCCAGTCTTTGTTGTTTGCCAATAAATCTTGGAGATGGCCTTGCAAGGAAAAGGACCTAGAAGGGCAGATTTATAGAGACAATACCCGATTTTAAACACAATTTTTAGTGGAAAATGCATACAACACTGGGTGTTGGCAATAAACCTGACAGAGAGAAATAAAATACCCCTTTCTCCATATGCAAGAGAAAGTACTCATTACTTAGCTTGTATATTAAGATGACTTTAAAGCACTAACCACACAGACATTGCAATTAGAAGCATTGTCAATATACAGTTCAGAAGCTGCCTTCTCAAGGAGGCCTTCCGACCAGAAGGCTAGAGGCATGGTCCTATGTTACTTGCATTACATTCTTACATTAAAAGATGCCCAACAGATTCCCAGATACTGCAGCTCCCAAGGCCAGAGGACCACAAGCAGCATCACTGGGTGGCACCTTCCAAGGGACCGCTCTGTCTGACAGTATCAATATCTAAATGAGCATCAGATTCTAGATCTTCTCCAGCCTTGTGTGTTTCAGATGTTTGGTACTACACCCCCCACCAGCCCCAGTCACCATGACCAGTGGTCAGGGCCCATGGAAACTGTTGCCATCTACTGTAGCACGCCCAATGCTCAGCAACTGGGCAGGGGCTCCAGATGTTTGAGCCCCTAATGGTGTACCACATATAGCTAGTGGGATTTGTTCAGCTTGGTGGGACCACAGGTGGTACTGACACAGTTGGAAAACATGCCCAGCCAAGTATGATAGGGAAGGTGGGCATTCCCAGCTGCCCATACACTGACCATAAGGCACTTTGCTTTCCAGAGGCGAAGGCTGCCTGTCATCACTGGAAACAGGCCACTGGGTGTAACTTCCATCATAATGGCAGCTGATGATCTGATGGCCATTCCTTTGCCAGAAGAGGTTTTCCAGTTGCTATGGAGAAAACAGTAACCAAGATAACCACAGAATTGTTTGGGCTCATTTGGAAGAAATGCCCAATCAAGAACTCTTAGAACATGTTGCTGTTTTATTTTTAAGTGTACCCTCTTTATTTCTGGTTGCTTTTATCTGAAATCCTTACAGTATCATGAGCTGGAAACCTCAAATTATTTAATTTATTTTTACTGGTTAGATGTTATTTATTATATTGGTATGGATTGTTTTATTGTATTTTGATTTTAATATTACAAGCCATCCTGAGATGCTATGCATAAGCAACGGCATATAAAAGTTTTAAATAAATAAACCTAGAGCTGATTAAGTACTTACCTGGATGTTTTTACCCACAATCTAGGCTACTGAACTAACAGGAGAAGAGCTGGCTCCGTTGGAGGTAGTTAAAAGCTTCAGGTTCCCACATTGTAAGGGAAGTAATGGGACAGTAACAGACTAAGAGCAGTTTTTGATTCAGAAGGCAGCCTTTTTAGCTAGGCCTCTTTAATGTCTAATATGACCATTGACTTACAAAGCTTTTGCATCTGTGTTCAGACAAAAGTATTCATCATGTGGATGATGGTGATGCTATTCGTGTTTGGCCCTGCCACGGGGGCACTTTCCAGCCTGTTCCCACAAAAGCAAAGGTGGGCAGTTTTCATACCTGCCTGCCTACAAAGGCTTATGCCATAATAAATGTGCCACTTTCTAATGCAGGCTAACAGGGCATATTGCTGTCCAGGTGACGATGGCCTACAGCTACTACAACTCCCACCATCCCCAGTGACTGGCCATGCTTACAGGGGGTGGTGGGAATTGTAGGCCATAGAGAGCAAAATTCCCCCTACCACTGATTTTTTTGGCCCTGATCCAGAGCCTTGGGAATGTGCTAGTACCTGACTGCCAAGGAAATGATGTGTTGCTCTGCTATTTATCAAGTCCCAGAGGACAATGAGGCCCCTGCTGTATCCAATCAGGATGTGATTGGAGTTCCGGGGATGTTCCCGTAAGGCTTCAACCAATTCAAGTGACCGCCTGTTTTGATAATCCTCTGGTACCCTGTAAGGAAATGCAAGAAAATGGAAAAGGAGCATTCACCGTTATTTAATATTATTATGAGAGCCAAAGAATTGGCTGAAATATGAATGGATGGCAGGGGGAACTGCTGGAAAAATTCTGCAAGGGGACTGTCCTCCTTTGCATCAGGCACCAGTTAAGGCATCTCTAGGTGAACTACCCCAAGACCCAACCATACTACCCACTGCAGCCCTGGGGGCAGCTAGGACTGGCATCCACATGGTGAGCATTCTACAGAGCTCCTCTGTCTCCAGCCAATGCATGGATTCCACAATTGAATTTTTTTTCATTGTAAGGAAAGAAAGAGACAATTTAACCTGAATCAATACTCCTCCTGTGTCATTATGTAGGCCAAAAAAATAGGGAGGGCCACAACTCCCATCAGCCCTAAATGATACAGGCAACGGTGAGGAAAGATGGGCGCAGTGACCCTCTGGGCATGGGGGTCTACAAGCTGCTCACCTCTGATTTAGATAATTAATTTGTAAAAAATGGATCTGGGAGATATTTACGCACAAAAGGATTTTGAGCTTGTGTGTTTTCCCCACCACGAACTCCATCATGTCCAGAGTGATGCCCCCAAGCCACAGTGGGGCACAACTCTTGGCTTTCTAGTGTCCAGGAAGGCAGCACCAGTCAGCCCGCTTCATGTTAACAGGTTGCTTGTGAACCTAGCAGAATTTATACCCACCCCTATGCCTTATTTCTGCAGCGGGGAGACTCCAGGCTTACAGCATCTTGCACAGTTTACTAGAAGGACCACCAAATGGAGCCAGAAGACAGTGGAGACCATGAACGACTGCATCTCATGAGCCACGCACTGTCAACACCAGCATAAAAGCTCAGGGATTTCAAAGTCTAAATTAAACCTAAAAAATGGCTATTGTTAAGTGACTGGGAATTGGAGGCTTTTGCTGTTCTACTGGAGATTACTCAAAGATCTACCAGTAAATCACAACCCAACACCTGCCTTTCCATGCTTAAAATTATATGCATAGCACAACATCTAGGAATGCTTGCTAGCTAGAATAACTTTCGTGCCTATGTTTACCGTTGCAGCACAACCTCTGGACTAATGGTCCGATCTTCCAGCACTCTGAAGGATGGGAGCTCCACCACAAAGACATTACCACTCTCAGTGCCCAGGTACAGACATTCCTGTGAGGAATGTGCGAGGATTGCTGTTACCTGTGTGGCACTTGGAGGGGAACTGTAAACAAAGAGGGAGAGGGATTCCAATAAGCCACAAATGAGAAAGATTAGTTCCTCCATCGACTTTTACATATCACCATATGAAGCAAGAACCTAATCCATGATCTCTTTTGCAAGTGCCTCAGAAATCATTACTGAAGACCAGAAACTGAAATATGGTTCTTATTCCAAACATCTCAGTGGGAGAAAAAAATGTGATACCAAAAAGGGTAATGAGAATAAAAGCTTGTTGTCAGCTCATCCTATGAGTTTACAGTAAGCAGCAAATACTTCATCCAGATAGACATAGATAAAATGAACAGAATATGTTAAAGCCTGGTTTAAAGACAAAACAAACATGCTATGTAGTAAGGAATAAAAAGGTAGACACTCAGCAAGTTGATCACAAGTCAGCTTAAGCAATCAAAAAGCTTCCAGAGATCCCAGCAGCTGCACCCTTTTGCCAAGGCTGGAATGCACAAACCACATTCAATTCACTTCTGAGAAGACTATTCCCATAGCAAACACCCAGTTCTGTTCCACTGCAGCGCCCCATGGGAGCATCAGGCAAGCTCCTCTACTCCTTGATTACCTCCTTGCCCTTGTCCAAGACAAACTGGAGCTTATTTGGATCAGCAGCAACAGCAAAGTATGTCTTGCCCAAACAATGCAAGGAAGAAGACACCCAAGGGAAGGAAGAAGGGGGAAAGTGGAGAGCAAACACTGCAGCACATTACTAATCCTCCAAACCAACCTTCCCTGAGTTTCTTTCTGAAGTGTTGGACTACAACTCTCTAAATACCCCAAGCCAGGAAGGTGTAGTGTTTAGAAAGCCACATCAGGGATGGACAACCCCAGTTCCCCAAATGAAAGGGGATGAACAGGCTATTCAAAGTGAACAAACTAGCATTCGCTGGAAGACAAATGTTGAATGAAGTTGCCACTGCCTGGCTGCAGTTCCTAATCTGCTTCTGATTATGGAGAAAGTATCTCAGTTACCCAGGGGGTCCTCGGAGAGTGAAATGCCTTTCCTCTTGAAGCTCAGATGTACCGCTGTTGGACTGTTTCAGGATCCATAAATGCAGGCTGTTGTCATCCAGTAGTGTCACTAAGCGGCACTGAAAGTCACAGCCCAGAAAAGGGGAAAAGGAAGCAATCTTTAGAGTGGCAGTAAGTGCAGCAACACTTCAAGAGCCATATTATACATACATTTGTTTTTTTCAGTCACAATAACAGGGACTAATTAAAAATAATGTAATCAGGAGAGAGAAATTCATTAGAAAAAAGGGTGACATGGGGCAGCAGAGGGTTACCAACAGTTAGGTTAAAGGGCTACCCAAATGAACACTGCTGGAAAGATTACCTACTGATCCTATTAATGTGAAGTTCAGAGAATCAATAGAAATAAAGCTGTCTTGTGGCACCTTAAAGACTAATTTATTCTGATATAAGCTTTCATGGATATATTTTATTAAATGCACAGTGGAGAATGTCTATGAAAACTTATTCCAAAATCAATTTGCTGCTTAAATTCTATTTGTTTATTTCCGTTGATTAAGTTTAAGATGCCAGAAGAATCATTCTGTTGTAACAGACTAACATGGCTCTCTCTCTCTCTGGAAAACGGCAAGATGGGCAGTCTGATTTCATACAGGACTAGGGAATGTTCATAAAAGGATGAGGCACTTATTGAGAAAACACAGCAGTAATGTAGCAATTTGTCAGGAAAGTGTGCTAAGCAATGTAAACCAAAACCGAATAAACAGCACTTTAGCATGCAGTTTTCAGAATTCTAGAATTTAGTTCCAGCTGTCAAAAAGAAGACAAGCACCAACATTTCACAGAGATGCAGGCACTTCAGAATCTAAACTTAGCATCAGTGCTCAACTGGTTTGCTGTCTGTCTATTCGATGGAATCTTTTCAAGTTGGTTCAACAAGCTAATAAATGAATGCAGAACGTTCCAAGTCAGCTGTCAAGGTACTATCTATTGTTGGATATGCTACCAGATTTGGAGCCTGATGACAGAGTGAATACCCTCTGAGCAGGGAAAACAGGCTATGAGTGGGATAGGGGATGGGGGCTTAAATGATACATGTCAAGTGAACTTGAATGCATTTCATTACTTGTTCCAGTTGGTAAAAATGTTCCTCTTTGTCATGTACAAGTTCATCAGTGACTGTGCTGCTCCGGCTATTACCTTAATGCCTTCTTCTACGTCGATTTCTATGCTTGGAAATAGTTCTCCTAACTTTCTAAGCCACTTTCCTCTCCTAATCCCACCTGTGCAAAGCCTTTTCTGAATCACAATAGTATCAGCCTCTATCTGCCTCACTCTCCCATACCTGCAGCACTAACTCTCAGAGTCCTTTCCTGCTGTTTTGTCCAGCTGACATAGAGAAGTCCCTGGGCAGAGCCTGGCCATCATGTCTGGGTTCTTCACAGGGCCTCACTTAGTGTGGATGACAAACAGTCAAGAGTCCGGGCTCCACTGTTCAGGACCCGAAAAGATGGCTGCACCTTTCTGCACTTCTTGTTTGTATGCGCAGGCTCTGCTTGGCTCATAATTTAATTCCTAGTCCTCCGAGTGAAACACATCCCCACCCTGTTTTGATGCGAGTAGTGTATTTCAATCTTCTCCTCTCACCTTGCATTCTTTCATGTCTGACTTCGTTCTAAAAGGAGCAGTGCCCCAGAATATTTGTTACGAGCCCAACCCCAAACCAATATTTAGGCATTTAAGAATCAAGCCGTCTAGCTGCAGAAACCACACCTAGCAGAACAGGCAATGTTTCCCATGAGTATATGCCAACATTATGTCACACTCACTGCAGTTGCTGCTCATTCCTGAAATTTTCTCCTTACATGTTTACAATGAGGCAGGAGGATCAGTCCTGGGTTTGCCAGTGAACAAAGAAAAGTGCTAAAACATGATCACCATCACAGAATTCTTCCTTTCTAACCTCAGAGCCTTTTAAAAGGGCTCCACAGCATTTGGGGAGGGGGGCTGGGTAATAAGCTGGGGAGTGCATTGATAGAACTGTGTTATCCAGGAGTCAGTTTCCAGGGAAGGCAGCAAGCTGAGCTCTGAGTACTACATAAAGGGCATCTGTGAACGATTGCTGAAGATAAATGGCAGGGGGGCCTCTTTATACATGACATTTTGTACTTTTCAAGTACTCAGATCAAGCAGCTGCTGCACACGGTACCTGTCTTCTTACAACATGGTTCCAGTGATGCTGCATTTAAGGTAAAACCATGTGCAAAGTTTATACCCTACATCAGGGGTCTCAAACTCGCGGGCCAATGGCCAGGCCGGGCCGGGCGGGGCGGGGCACGGGGCAGGAGCCCTGCGGCCTTCAAAGCGTTGGCGGCGGTGCTTGGGCCGGCCTCCGGGAGCCACGCGGGATGAGCGGCCCACCCCCACCGTGGGGGTGGAATACTTGATGTGGCCCAGCCTCACCCAGACTCTACTTCCAGTGGCCCCCAGGTCAGTTGAGTTTGAGACCCCTGCCCTACGTGGACGTGAATCACTCAGGACAAATGCCAAGTGCTAACCAAACTTGCTTTCCTCTCCAGCATAATCAAAAGCTACCTGGCTGCTGACCCTACTGAAAGAAAGCAGGACGGCGGGTTTCAGGGCTTGCTTATTTTTAGGAGCAAGAGGTGACAACATATACAGCCTGCTCCCACTAGACTGGAATCGTGAGCAGTTTGTGACTGCCAGATAGAGAGACATTTAGCATGCCCTCCTCCTCCGGATGTTTTCTTCTCCGATATAAGCAAACCCAGTTTTAAAAGCACGTGTCGGAACTCTCTTCAGTCCACAGACCGCACCAAATTAGGAAGCTGGGCTAAGCCTACTTGAGTGTGAGAGCCCTTCAAGGGAGAATCGGTTTACTGTTGTGTAAGCTCGTAATTCTAATGTACAAGAGCCTATACTACAAGAAATGAATCATTTTTAGGATACTTCCTGAATTGTTCATAGTAATTTCCTGACTCCAGCAATGCTGTTCGATCACTTTTGTTCTCTCTTTTCTTCCTGCAGCACGGAGGTGGCGGCCTGCCTGACGCAAGTCTCTCAATTACAAATAGAACTAAGAGGGAACGTAGCACCAAGCAGCACTGGATCTGTGCAGGAATCTGGCTACTGAATCATCAAAGGAGCGAGCCCACAAAGCTGGAATCTTTCTCCATCTCACCTGGTAGCTCTCAGCCATACTGGAGGTAGGCCCCAAGCAAGAGTTCTCCTATGAGTTCAGAAATTTGTGGGTTTTCTGGTAAGGAATCAAGGTGGATCTCCAGCCACAGTAGACCCCAAAGAACTGAGCTAGCAACCACATCAGGGCTACAGCAGGAGGCATAAACAGATCTTGCTTTTGGATAATGAGGCATTACATTTAAAAATTGGATATTGGCATGCATGTATAGATAAGGCAGGGTTAGGGAGGCTTCTCCTTCTCTGCAATTGCACATTTGGGCTCAGAGTTTGGCTTCCTTCCTTAAGGAAACACTCTTTGCCCCACTTGGCCAGGATTTTTCCAGGTTCAGAAAAGTACCTTTTTTAAAAAAATAAAAAAAGTTTATTCAGAAGTTTTGAATCTTCTCATAGTCAAATCTGCATGATCCTTATTGTGTTTTATATTATGGTAGATGAGGGGAAAAGTCCATCTCAGTCACTAAAATCCATATAGACTACAGAAGTTTGAAAACAAACAGATAACACACAAAGCAGTTACCTGAACTCTACTCACCTGCCCAGGAATGAAATGTATTTGTACAACTGTGTTGGTCTCTTCATGCAAACCCATGAATTCAACTCCCGGAGTTCCATAGCTGGATGACTGGTTGAGGTCAATAGCATCTGAGTGTAGTGTTTTTTAAAATTATTTTGCTGCACTCAACTTGCATGAAATAAGTTCTATCTTATAGTAACAGTGATTTCTTCCTATACTGTGGCAACCATTATGCTGAAGTCACCCCAGGTAATTTGACATGTACCTGTAATTATAGAGAATTATTACCACTACTTAGAAGAGGCATGTAGCAGACATAAATACAGCCATTTACCCCCCAATTTATATGGTGAGAGAAATGTAGGCACAGCTTATCGAAATATTTGCTAGCTAACAGGCAAGAGCTGTTCGGAAATCCTATTTGAAATGTGTTAGCAGATGACTTTCATGTGCACATGTCCACCTGGTTTGAATTCGCTTACCAGGGGAAGCATGCCCTTGTGTAGCACTTTGGGAGTTGGGAAAGATGGGATGACTGGAGCCTGTCTCTTCTCAAAGATGCCTCCGGATGTTGCAATCCCTGTTTAATCCATAACCAGTTGACAGATGGCTCAACCCTTTCTTGCAAGAGCCTTCCTGAAGGGAAGCCTTGCTAGAAAAAACAATGCCGCTAGAAAGGAGTCAGGCATTTCCCCCACCCCAACCCTTTACTGCTTAGCTGACTCAGTTTGATGGGAATCAGGATTGCCTTCATACACATGCTACACATATGGATGGGATGGATGAAAGAGAAGCACCTTTAACATTCTCTCGGTTAGTCTGGCATTTTAGGGATACCAGTACAAGACAGCCAAAGCTTTATTTATGACTCAAAATTCAAACCACTAATCCTGGACTTTGCTAAAAATAGACATTTCTTCTGTAGTAGGATATTTAAACCAGAATTGGAATGTGGTTAATAAACTATTTGTCTATGAGCACCACTTTCCACAAGCCTAGATTAGCTTTAAAGTCACAGTTTTGCAGATTTCACTTGAGTTATTCAGTGGAACCTCTCTTATGCCAAACTCACCTGACCAGGTTACCCTAGTCCATCACAAAGTGACTAGGCACTGAGTCAGCATTTTCTCAGCCCTACTCCCCCTACCATATCCAACGTACATTATGCAAATATTCACCCTTGCAGAATTACAATCAATGGAGAGGATGGGGGCAGCAAGTATCTTGTTTGTCTCCCAGCCTTATTGTCTTCCATGTGTTGGAGGGGGAAGTCTGAATTTTGTAGCTTGCTCAATGCAGTTGAGATTTGGAACCCTGCATGCAAGGGAGAATGCCCAAGCTGAGTTAATGTATAGAAAGCTGCACTGAAGGGAATGCAACAGGAATGGAAAGTCTACCCATACAGTTGGAATACCTACTGCTGCTGGAGGCCTTTTTCCAGTTCAGGGAACAAGTAAAAGGATACAGTTTGATAGCTCCTGACCGTGTCCCAATAGCCATAAGACGGAGGAAAGAACTGTAACCCAGGGCACTGGGTTGGTGGGGGAAGCCATGTTCAACTGTCTGGTGGAAGGACAAACACAAACAAAGCATTAAGCACAAACAAAGCATAAGAACAAGAATTCTGGTTTATGTCCAAACAAACACAATGCATTTACTTATGCAGCAGCAAGAGAACTCATAATATACTGAATCCTGGGTTCAAGAAATATGTCAAGATAAAGGTTGGTAGACTAGAGGAAATGTATGTGTGTGTAACATACAGTATAAATAATAAAACATACAAAGCAAATAAAAACTTATCCTACAGATGCAGAATTCATAATTCAGACTAACAAAAACATCAAATATGGATGAATGCTATCCTGTAATTTATTATTTCAAAATGTTACAAAGATACTCCACTTTCCACTCAACCTACTCTTAACCATTTGATTCTCATGTGCTGATATATCACCAATTTTACCCAATTATTGAAATGCTCTTTAGAACAAGATTTGGGGGACTTAAAATACTCTTTAGAAAGAGATTGAACAGTCCAGCCCTGACTTGTTCTATCATCGCACCTTATGTACAAGTGGGTGTGAGAGAGGGATTAGTTTTGAGAAGTTTCTCATTCTCACTTTGTCTATGTGATTTTCAGCAAGCGATCAACCATAGAAAGGAGCTCTGTGATCTTAAGCAAAGCAACAATATCTTACATGGCATTTCCCTGACTCTTTAAACCTCGCCAGCAGCAACAAGAACTCTGACACCTACTGTGCTGAAGTCTGCTGCAGTTGTCTTACAGGGTCAAATCTTTAGCCCAGTTAAAATTTATCCTGGCAACAGCATTCCAGATTTGCAAGCAGAGGGTGTCTTGGGAGCAAAGCACCAAGACAAAGACCCAGCTGTCTAGGGAAAGAGGGCGCATTTGATTTCATGAGTGTTTTGAGATTCTCCCTCTTGGGAAGTAGCCCTTACAAGTAAATAGAGACAGCTGGCCTCCTGAATATTAATGTACACAGCTTGGACTATTTGCTCCCTCTTGCTGCTTCCTAACTTCCATTAGCCCTGCTACCAGAAGCCCTTGGACTGGAGATATCAGGGGCTGAACCCCAGGATCAGCTATGACCTCATCCTGGACAGTATTTCTGAGAAAAATAAAAGAAATCAAAAGGGCTTCCATAGGGAGCTGCTGTCCTGCTTTTCAAAAAGATTCCAATGATGACATCACAGCCAAACAAAAAGCCACTCCGGAAGAATGACAACTATTTTGCTCTTTCAAGTGCTAGGGCAGATCAGCACATCCCTACCGCAAGAGGAAAGCAGCAAAGGACACCCTATTACACATGTGAAGAGAAATAAGCTAAGCTGCTTTCAGTCTGGAAAGCCACATGAGATCATATGTAGGAAGAACTGGTCTATCGGCTCTTGTTCAGTTTCCCACGTGCTGCTTAGGAAATCTCAGACAAGCAGAGCATGAAACTTTAAAGAAAGTAGACGGGGGAAGCAACACTGTAATTTCTTGCAAGCCCCTGCTCCCTGCCTGGACACAATGACCTGGAGCTGGGAACTAACTGTTCTAACATGCTTTGTTTGCAGACTTCCCATAATGTATTAGAATGACAATGTACCCTATGTCCATATTCTGGTTTCCTGAGCTCATCAGCCAGCTCATCCACTCATTTGATGAGCTTTAAAAAAGAAAACAAAAGAAAGAGACAAGAGCAGCTCCATTTTATATCACTGTCTGCACCAACAGACAGGAGAAGCAGGTGTACCTTGAATGGGGGAAGGGAGGAAGAGAGAACAATGAAGACTTTTAACCATGTTTTTCACAGAGAAACTCTCAAAAGATGAGCAAGAGTAGCCTTTGTTAAGAGTCCTTTAGCTTTCTTTTTGGATCAAGTTATCCTTCGAACATGGAAATTCATTTAGCTTGGCAGGGTTGGGTGGGTTTCAGACTGCAATTAACAGCTCTCTTTAAATGGACAGGCTCACTCAAATCCAGCACAGAACTGGAACAGATTGGCAGCAGTTTCTCCCACTTCTCACCCAGCGCCAGCATTCATAATCATTTTACAATTGTGAGGGAACAGCTGCTTCCTCGAGTTCTCCACTGAAAAGGGAAGAGGTGTCTAGGCAGTGGTGAATCAGATTCACAACTACTCATTCAAAGAGACAGCCCATGTTTACATCAATTAACAGGGCAGGTTGGAAGCTGGCTACAAGCAAGGAACCCCTCTTAGGCATGAATTAAGTGGAATGCTTCCAGTTAGGTAAAACACGGGTAAACCAGCCTGTCTGGCAGCTGAGCTTTGCCAGTCAGACACTTCAGCACTGCCAGTTGAGGCATGCCTGTCCTCCAGGCCTTCACATGGGCCTGACTGAGGAGAGGCAGGTACAGTTTCTTTACCAAGGAGTTTCACTCTACAGCGTCTATTGATTTAACGGACGATTTCTACAACAGGTAGCACAGACGTCCTTAAATCCCTCCGCTGGCACCCTCAATTCAGCAGGTGCTGAGGAGCATGAACTTTGTGGCTGGGAAACATGGAGCTCATTAAGAAGACACTCACCACAATGCTTGGTCAGAAAAAGAAGCTGACCATCTGAAAGAGTATTTAATAGAATCTAGTGTATTGTTTTATACAGTATCTTGAGTGCAAAACTAAGACATTCCCATACAAGGAAACTTGCAAGCAGTTTGTTCTAAAAGTCAATAAAGCATACTTTAAAAAGACAGACATGTTTTGCCATTTATTCTGACAAATACTAGAGCTATAAAATAAAACCTTCATTCACACTGTCTTCCTACATAGTGTCTTTTATGTGCATCTGTTCTAAATTTGTGTTTTACTTGGGCGAGTGTTAACCCACCAAGATGGAAATAGCTTCAGGAAAAGCTTAAAAGAGGCAAACCAGGAAGGGTTCTGGCCTGCCTATCTGTCAGCAGATCAATACTTCAGAAAGCACCTGAGCTTGTCCCTTGATAAGACAGCCTGAGGCACAACCTTGAGCTTCTTTTACCATGTGGCCCTCAAGCACAGAAGGAAAGACACACAAGCACCCACTGAGAGTGAATACCACAAATCTCCACAAGAGCCAATTTGTCACCACAGGGAGGACACAACTTCCAAAGCAAAAAACAGCATTCCCTGTTTCCATCTTTGGTGGAAAGCCTGTTACAACATCATAGGGAGAGACTGGAAGAGCTGGTTTGCTTTGGTCAATCCTGAAGACAAAGTCTGAGCTGAAGGCAATTACAGTAAAAACACCGCAGACTTTACTTAACTAAGCTCGTTTTAAATGGTGGTTTGGACACTCACTTCACACAGCCAACCTTCCAAGTGCCTGAGGAGTGGATTTGTTGGAGTGGCTTCCATACATGAATGCAGCAGTTAGTCTGTTGTTTAAGACAACTTTATATTGGGCAGGTTTTAAGCTTAAGAATTATAACAAAGGAGAATGATAACGCTGGGTATATGAATGAAGCAACTAGATCTGGGTAGGACAGGAAACTAACTCAGCACAGCTAGCAGTGTGGCTGAGAGGACCCTAAAAAGTACATGCGGGGGCGGGGTGGGGAGTTAAGGTCAAAAAGACCTTACACTGAAAATTTGTAGGGGCCACTGTCAAGGAATCTACAAAACCAAAACACATTTAGATCTGAAGTAGTTCATGAGGAGTGGGAGCAGATCTAACAGGAAACCACCAGGAGCTTCTTTTTAGATTATTTCCAATTGTTCAAAGTGCTTCCTATGCATCATCTAGTTGTAACCCTGCACAGCAAGTCCGTTTTGCTATCCCCCATGGTGGCTGGGGAGGGTGGGCCAAGGCTGAGAGGGTGTGGCCTGGCTAAAGCCATCTAGTGAGCTCACAGCAATTTGCATACTGGGGGTGGGATTTGTGCAGATACACACAAACTCATCCCACATCTGATTCCATCACCCTAAGAAGAGACAAGAGACTACAGAATCAACAGTCTGCAGAACACAAATTTTACAGTGCCTGCACACCCCTATTTGGAGCTCATGCACATTTTACCCTGCACATGTAGCAAGATTTCACAGCATCCTTTCTTGCCACCACCAACCTCAGTCCTTATTACTCCTATCCTCTGTCCAGTAGCAGGGAAGGGGAGAACATAATCCTGAGCAGGTGCAGCTGAGAGAGAAATGTGGGGCGGGGGGAGCACGAGGGGAGTTGTTCCAGGAAATAAGTATATGAGGCCACTTGCTCTCAAGGAAGTGTTTCATGCCCCAAATCTAGGGGCCATGTGGCAATCAGCTGTTTTCCTGATGCTTTAAATGAGTTTATTCCATGCTACAAGTCCTCTTTTTCTTTTCCATATAACTCTCCTCTAATATGAAGTATCATCCAGCATAGGTTGCTCTTTAAAATCACAGCAATAACAGCTGGATGTGTTAAAAGATTTGCTACACTATTCCGCCTCCTCCAATATTTATAACCTGCTTTTCTGCCTCCTGCAAGAACCCAAGACAGCTTAGAATATTTCTCTCTCTCTCCATTTTATCCTCATAACCACCTGGTGTATTCAATCAGGCCGAGAGTGACAGTCTTAAAGTCACCCAGTGAACTTTTGTGGCTGAGTGGGGACTAGAACCCAGGACTCCCAAGTCCCAAACTAACACTCTAACTACCACACCACACAAGTTCTCATCTGTAGCACTAACAGCATATATAACTTTATTCTGTCCAGAATGAACTTTTATATTTGGTTTTTTAATTGACCAGAGGATGCATGGTGCACGTGCTCGAGGCAGAGACAAAAGGAGAAGGTACTGGTTTATAATATTCAGAGAGCAGGAAGGATTAAGGTTATGGGGGTGGGGGTGGGGACAGGGAGTTAACACTTGGAAATCACCTGTTCATCAGGCCTGTGCGCCCAATCTTCACAATGCTGGTTTTGTTGTATTATGGAACAACTTGGCAGTTAATTGCTGTACAAGATGAATTTCCAAGGTTTTCAACTTTTTTATTGGAAGCTCAGGTTTACCAGCATTTGCTTCCTTCTCTGCCACACAACCACCTAATTCAACTTCACCTAAGGGGAAGAATATCAAGTACACTAGCTCTTAACTTAGCAGAGGTGGTAGTTTCAGGTTTTGTTCTAAATGTGTGTCTTCGGTGTATCTGTTGTATATTTATAAGTGTTGTAAGCAGCTTTATAGCTCTAATCAAAAGGAGGAATATAAATCTACTTTAAAAGCCAATCAAACTTTAAAAATGACTCCCCTAATTCTTTTGCAGCCTGGAAGTTTGGTTGTCCATCCAGTTCTATTGACATGTGGCAGCTCATACACTGTTTTTAGAAACCAACAGTGAACCTAATAGGTTGACTCTTTGCCATTCAATCATGTACAGAGTTTTTGCACACACAAAGCCCCCGCTCCCCGAGAAGATTCACATAGCTATACACTATTCTTCTTAACATGCTGCAGCGTTATCCCAGTTCACAAGATCTTTCTGTTCAGCTGCTTTGGAAGATGCAGTAAGGAACTGGCAAATTCACAACTTCCACAGTAACTGAGATTCCATACAGCCTTCTTAGTAAACCTCAAAACTTGCACAGGCTTGGGCTGCTACGAGACCATCCATTCAGTTGGTGGCTATAAATGATACCGATGTTCTTTCCGCAAAGCAAGTCAGTGAGGTCACAATCTGGCTTAGAAATGTCCTAATCTTGGTGGCTGCTATTGTGGGTGAAGAACAGGCAGAGAATCCTGCCAGTTTGGGATGGCAAATTACTATGCTTCAGGCTGAAGAGCCTTGCATGGGGGTCAGGGGAAGTGCATGCCTTGAGCAAGCTGTAACATAGGGTACTACTTCTTGGGAAAATGTCCTGTGTACTAGTCATGCTTCCTAAAAGGCAACAACCCCAAATACAAAAAGTCCAAAAACAAATACCCCAATTCTTCAGATTTGTATAATCAAGGCACACATCCTAGGGTTAACTAAATATCTCTGCTACCAGTGGGAACCAAGCTCACATCTCCTAAAATAGAGTCTTCTAAAGGTCTTGCTTCAGATTCTGAATTCAGGACTGGATAAAGAAGTAGGCCTAGAATTCTCAGCTAAAATGCCAAGGCCAGAAGCCCCATAGAAAAACCAGGGAGAGGCCAGGGAAATTCCATTTTGGTAGGAAACCACGGAGGATGCTACGTTGAATGGAAGCGAAATTAACATTATTAGTCCAATTGTCCAGTATCAGATAGACGGAGCAGACCAATTTAGTAGCATCAGACATTCGCAGAGATTGGCCCATAAGCATCATCCAGGTGGAGCCACACCTTTTGGTCAGAAAGGGAGGAGGGGTGGTTCATTCGGAATCAACTTTGTATTAAAATACTATTTGGGAAATAGAGTCTTAATTTGCTTGCCTATTTGACTCTTGGCCTTTGCGATGCTCTTATCTTGTGTCCTACCTGGGCTCTTGTCATGAGCACAGGAAAGCACCTGGGCCTTTCCATGATTGGGTGTGGGTAGAGCAGGAGCAAGAAGAAGATGGGCATGTTCCTTCCTCCTCCTGATGCATATTTGCTCTCTCACCTGTCCACCAAGTTAAGGGTTCAAGCCTCAGTCATTTGTGGGATTCAGACAGTTTTGATTTATACAACTAAAGTTATGCTATACCAATCACTCCAATAACTTCTCATTAGGTAAATAACTTTTCATTGGGCCAGATAGGTAATTCCAAGTTTGGGGTCCAGTTTTAAGCACTTGGATGCATTCCTGAACTCATTCTGAAGAGGGGCACAAGCTAGTAATGAGCAAGCAGCCCCGAATCATGGATTAGTCACATTCTTGCCCAGTGATAACAGTGTGGGCAACCTGTTGTTTTCAGCCTAATTGCAAAAGCCCTTTGCCTATGATCAATTTGGACCTGTGGCAACAGTGATTTATTCTTTCCTTAAGAACCTGCTGCATGGAAAAGAAGAGGGAAAGAGAAAAGGGGGTGGCCCACCTATGTTTGGTCCTGGTCTTGGTCACCAATGGCTTCAGCCCCACACACCACCGTCTAGCTCCCTGCCAAGATTCTGTTGAGGACTATGTTCCCGCCACAGAAAAAAAACTGCCAAGCCCCACATTACAGGAAAATCAAGGACACTCTCTTAGGAGCTGTCCAGGCTCAGTTCTGCCCCATGAATTTGACAGACAGAGCTCACAGACAATGGAAAACAGCCAGATTTCTTGGCTTCCCTTGACATCACACATCTGATGTTCAATCACATTCTACTTTCTCAAAACCTTTTTGTTCAGTCTGGTACCTTCGTCCCGAAACATAATTACCCATTCTGAAACGCCCTATTGTAATAAAAATAGAATGAGTAAAGACCAGAAGCTTCCAGGGCATGCACACACAGGAAGCCTTACTAGATGTTGGACATGAAGTAGTTTTTCATAATTAAAAAGGTTTAAGTCCCTGATATACTAATAAGTTGTGCTAGTTCATCTCTCCATATTATGATGCTGAATGCACCCCTTAGCAATTACAGGACTTCTCCATCACCTGTAAATCTGAACACGCAGTTTCATATATTCTAAATTGTACTTTCTGGAATTTTCCAGTGGAAATGTCAATTAAATTTGACTGTGTTTGATGCCACTTAAAAGGATTCTTCGTCAGGGAAAAGAAAACATTCCACTGAGCAAACAAAACTAAGAGAATGTGTTCTTTTTATGGAACACGGTTGATTATGAAGATTGGAGCCCAATTTGAAGAAATATGAGGCCAAGTAAATTGTTAAACATGCAAAGCATTCTAGCATTGCAAAGTATTCGGGCTTACCTTGGAACTGATCTTCCAGAACATCTATTTCAGGTCAGTGACATTAACATTACAAATGGCGCCTGTCCTCCTATCATGCGTGGAATGTAAAGAAAACTCACAATGTAGAGGGCTAGGGATGTTCAGTTGTGCACCTATGGCAAGGATTACCAATTCATAGTGCTCAGAATAACATATGAAGTCTAAATGGTTGTTGAATAGGTGATCTGAGAGCAGGCTTGTCTGCATATGTGCCGGCCTCTGAAGCCTGCCTCCATATTCCTCAAGGAGGGGCACCTTTTCAAGTTATAGCATTTGATTCCACTGGAGGTCCAGTTGGCGCCTGCTCTTCTGACTTTTAGATGCCGACTTAAGATGTATCTGTTCCATTGTTTCCATTGTTATTTTAATAGGTGAACTGTTGGTTTTAATGATGTTTAAGATTTTAGATTATTAAATGCTGCTGCCATTAAAATGCTAGAAATTGATACAAATTAAACTTTAATCGGTCCATGTTTTACTTTTGGAGCTTTCTATAATATATATTTATTTGTTTTATTATTCTTCTCTTGTTTTATTTTGCTTAATTTCATTTTGATAGCTTATTTATGGATTTTTGTTATTCACTTTTGTAATTGTGACTTGTAATGTGTACTGCACTGTTCATTATGCTGTTTATAAATTTAATCTTATAGCTAGTGGGGCAGCATATACATTGAATAAATAAACAAACAATAAAATTGTGTCTGCTTTTTAAATCCAATTCTCCCATCACCACCATCAGTGCCCACCAAATCCTGTTGCTTTGGGGGAACATGCACAACATGGCTAAAATCGTATCTGCACTGAACAAACTGAAAGTAGTACACCTGAAATTACTCTTTATATAAAAATGTTAAGCAATACAAAACGGGGTATTTACACACACACACCTTTACATTCCTGGTTCACAATCTAGCAAGTAAAGCAGACATGTGAGCAGCAGTCTCAACACAAGCTGACACAGCTTCAGGTGTCAATTTGCCAGTTCTGGCAGTGGTGCAGAGCCCGAAACTTCCTAGGTGAGCAAGCCAGGTGGGTCCATGGGTGCGATTCAACTTGCAGTTATTCAGTCTACTGTGACTCAGCATAACCATGGAAAAAAGACTGGAGATCTCAAGTCACTGCTTTCAAGACCAAATTTCTTAAAGCCAAGTAAGGAAGCTTCAACTCCAGAAAGGCCTGGAGTGATTTTGCTCTTTACACAAAGACCTTTCAGAACAAGTGCATGTGGCAACACAAGACCTGTGGGAGGAAAGCAACCTGGAAAAGCAATCAAACCACCAAGTGCTCTCTAGCCTTTCTAAGATACATTCTCCTCCATCATATCTTCAAGCAATTACACTCAGAGTAAGCTTAGAATATTCCAGCTAGGAGTGGCCATGCTTGAAGATGGCAATCAAACCTTGCTTCAGTTCCTGTCATCACTTGTTCATGACTTCTGTTCATGATTGCCAAGATAGTTACCAACAAAACAGTTAACCAACAAATTACCAACCAATAAATTACCAACAAAACAGTTAACAATTTGCAGGACACGGTGTGCACCAGACAAACGATGTATGTTTATTTAACTATTTCAAAGCAGCCAACAGGACTGTTACGGTGTGAAATTAGAGGAAGCTGTTCATAGGGAATATATGGATTTCTCATTTAGCAGAGATCCATTCATAGGTAGTGTGATTTAGCAATTGCATGATGGCTCAGAGCAGGCACACTATACCAAGAAAAAAGCACGACATCACCCTTCTAGCTTTTGCTACAGTCATTAATATCACATAGACTTTTCAGAAGTACAGTCGAATACTCCCACACCCAATTGCGGGGGATATGTGTAAGCCTGGGAGTTGTACATTGTCCCTTACCTGTTTGTTTTAATAGCAGTATTATAACCAAACCAAAACAGTTTGCATGTGCCTCCTCAAAGGGAAAATATTGCCAAGCAAGAGATAAAGGCAATCTGCCTGAGAAAATAAATGAAGCTTAAGAGATCTGAATGTCCATCTGGAACTCAGGAAACAGCTTGCTAGCGTAAGGCACACACATACATAAAGAATACGTTGGGGCTGGGAAAACACAGCTCTAGTTTCCCAAATATTTGTTCAGTGGCATATCCTACACCAACTCAAAGGCCAAGGTAGATTGCCAGTGCTGAACGCAATCGTCCCCTTCAGTGGCAAGTGTTCCCGTGGCTTCCATCCTTCGAGTCTGCTTGAACAGGCTAATCTTGACAAGTTCTGTGCACATTTCTTCTTTGGCTACATACCTTGTTGAACTGGAAAAGGTCTCGCTTGAGCCTCTCTCGAACTGGGTCGTGTCCAGGCCTTAAAAACCGTCTCATTTTTCCTCTTTAAGCACTTGGCACTGAAACCTAAGGAAGAACAACCACCTTGGTTAGGAGGCTTTGATTAGCAAAGTTATGCCACACACAAAACTGAAATAGTTTACATCTTGCCCTTTCTGGTCAGCAGAGGAAATGACAGTGCACTAGAAGCCCAGTGATGTTTAAGAGGAGATAAGCATTTAAGAGAAACCATTTCTAAAGATTCTCCTACTTCTCAGGGTAATTGGCAATGCTGCCCAGTATCTACATACTAGTCCCCTCTTTAATGAACAAGGAGGAAGAAAAATGGGAAGTTTAGCTAGTCTCATGAGTGCAGCATAACAAGGACCAGGTTTATTCTTTACCAAAGGAAGCACACAGCATATTAAAGCCACCTGTAGAAAAGCTTATTCTTTATGTTCCATGTTAGTTATTCTGAAGCTTCTTCATCCTAGTTCATACAATCTCTAATCGGGATTAGAATCTACACGTTCCTCCTTAGGATTCAGATAGGGTGCAAACCTACAATTGATGTGAGCCGCCCCAAGGCTTCGGCGAATGGGGCGGCATAAAAATGTTTTAATAAATAAATAATAAATACAATCATACAACTTCAAGCATTCCCCAGATAGTCAGGAGTTGTAGGATTTCTCTGTCTAAACTTGCACAGGATTGTACTCTTAGAACAGTAGAGAAACTAACTTGCAACTTTAGCACCTCTTTATCATTATTTACTGAAGGCCTTGCTGTTACCAGGCATAATTGTAAGTAAAACAACCAAGTTATGGGTTGCCAGAATGGCCTATAAGCCCAAAATATGTAATGCTGACAAACCTGTCCTAGGTTCACATGACATGACATGACATGACATGACATGACATGCCTTGCCTTGCCTTGCCTTGCCTTGCCTTGCCTTGCGAACTCAGTCAATCAAAACCAATTCAACAAGGCAGCAGCCAATATTTTTATAAGTGTCGTAGCAGGTAGAATGCTGGCCTGGGATTCAGGTGATCTCAGTTCTAGTCCACACTTGGCCTTGAAGTTCACTGGGTGACTCTGGGCCAGTCACTGACTCTTAGCCTAACCTACCTCACAGGGTTGTTGTGAGGATAAAATGGAAAGGAAGAGCATGTGAGCCAGCTTGGCTTCCTTGCAGGAAAAAATGGGCAGGATATAAATGTTAAAGAGAGAGAGGGAAAATGAAGTGAAACAAACTGGTCTTTTAGTGCACATTTGAAGGCCTGCATTGACAGAATTCTGCATTTTGGTCATGATTCAATTCCCCAAATATGCAGCCATAACCAAACGTGCCAGAAGTCTCATGTCCAGCAAAAGGATCTCAATCCAGCCTGTTTCTTTACACTGGCTTAAGTGTTGGACTGGGACTCAGGAGATGCAGGTTGTAGTCCCTACTCAGCCATGAAGTTCTCTGGGTGACTTTGGGCCAGCCATGGACTCTCAGCACGAGTCACAGAGTTGTTGTTGTGAGGATAAAATGGAGAAGAGGAAGAGGAGGCTTATGTAAACTGTTATAGTTTGTTTATTTATTGCCCCACAGTCCACAGGGCTCTCTGGAAAGTTTGCAAATATTAAAATCATAAAAACAAGTTTTAAAATACTCACAAAAATAGTACAGTATACTAAAATACTGTAAAAACAACATAATCAACAATCAAGGACAAACAACCAGATACAACAGCAATTTATAAATAATATTTAAGCTGCTTCAGCAATAAGACATTCTGACTTAACTATTCAAATATTTAGAAAATACAGAGGTTATCATCTGGTGCTGAAATGTAATGGATGGTACCAGGCACACTCCTCTGGGGAGCAAGTTCCAGAGACTGCGTGCCACTACTGGGAAGGCCCTTCTCCTGGTTTTCAGCCCCCTTACATCTTTGGGGATGCAGTCCCTGAGAATGACCTTGACAGACATTCTTAAGGGTTCAGTAGGAATATAATGGAATAAGACATTCTTTCAGTTAGGCTGGCCCAAAGCCATTTATGGCTTTAAATGTTAGAACACTCTCAATTGGGGCCAGACTTCAACTGGCAGCCAATGCAGCTGATAGAGGACTGGCCTGATGTGATCCTGTGGACCAGTCCCCATTAAAAGCCATGCTGCCCTATTCTGAATAAGGTGCAGTTTCTGGACCATTTCCAAAGGCAGCCCCACGTAGAGTGTGTTCCAGTACTCCAACAGGGCATGATAACCGCCTGTCCATATAGGGGCATAGTTGGTAAGTCTAAGCGAATAAAAGGTGCCCCATGCCACTGAGTCCATTGCGACTTCAGTGACAGTTCTGGGTCTAGGAGCGCCCCCAAACTATGAACCTTGTCCTTTAGGGGGAGTGCAACCCCATCTGGGACAAGTTGAAGGTTTCCTAACAGGACAAAGGATCCACCCAGCAACAGAACCTCTGTTCTTGTCTGCACTGAGTTTTTATTTATTGGCCTTCAACCAATCGATTACTGAACTCATGCAATGATTTAGAATAGCCACTGCCTCAGCTGGGTTTGATGAGGAAACAGGCAGAGCTGAGTGTCATCTGCATATTGATGACACCTCTGCCTGTACCTCTGGATAACCTCTCCCAGAGGTTTCATGCAAATATTAAAAAGCATGGGGGATAACAGATCCTGGCAGAAAAAAGGGCAGGATATAAAAGTAATAAATCAATAAAACAGACATGAGCCTCATCATTTATGCTGATATGTAACCCATGCATTCCAAGGAGCCGATACAACTCTGTCATTAAGTCAAGGATGTTTGAAAGCAATCATACAGATGGTCCAAGACATTTCCTGAGAACTCAAGACCTCAGCTGGACCTCCAGTGAAACCTATAGGAAATCCCCATAAAGACCCTTAAGACCACCCATATTCATCAGGCCCTGGGATTGGACCAGGAAAGCAGTACTCCACTCCTATAGTAGCCTGATGGTCCAGCTTGCTCAGGTAATCTGTCTGTGACGATTGAGTGGCTCCGCACCTACAGGACATTACCCCCCTATCTGAATATAGCAAACAGAGTCCAAGCCCTGCCACATATATTCAATCAAACATACACTACTTTGAGACAGGGCCGTGGAGGCCATGAAAGCCCAGCTGCTCTAGGCAAGGTGACCTAACATGAACATTGAAGCCTCCACAAGACCAGCATCCTTAGGCTCCTCAACCCCACAATCAAGACAACCTCCCTCAGCTCAGACATGATGTTAAGCAGCCTCCCAAGCTATGCAAACTGTGCTTGGAGATCTATTTTTATTCTTTATATTCAAAGCGAAGTAGAATATTTGCATTTCACAGAACATTTGGGTAAGACTCAGATGGTTAGAGGAATGTAGGTCAGACCAGAGGCAGTGCGGAATAAGGCTGTACCAAGAGACAAAGGGTTTTTTCCCAGAGATCAAGGGTGAGATTGCACAGCACAGCAACTCACCCTGCAAACAGGGGATATTGTGTGGGTTGTTCATGGGACTAATTTCGACAGCCAATGTGCAACTCTGAGAACCTGAAATTTTAAGTTTCATCTGGTCAATGCCCTGGGAAATGCTTGCTGTCAAAGCAGGTACCATCCACATATATCAGCACAGTATTCAATTACATTAGTTTGCTTTCACTGGGCAGCTGTCAAATGGTGAGCTGTCAAGTGAAAACAAAGCTGTGAGCAGATCTTTGCTTGCAAAACAACGGTGAAGTAATGTCTTCTAGGTCTGAAGGCTGGATCTGATACCTGTCAGTATCCTCCACCTTTTCCACCCTTTCCTACATGTATGTCACCTGCTCAAATATTGATTTATTTATGGCTTTTATTAATCAGTCAATCAGGCTTTTATACATTTGCAACAGGTCTCAAATACCAAAAACATTAATAAGACTTTGAACCATGGCATAAGGAAATTAGTTTTAATCTTGCTAGTGTTTTAGTGTCAGTCTTTTAGCTATCAAAAGTGCCCAGAAAATGTACTGTTCTTGGCTGTGCTTTAAAGTCCAAGAAACAGGAAAATACTGTAATTTGTTATTATACTGCGTATATACGCCACCTTTCTTCCCCTTGCAAGGAACCCAAGATGGCTTACATAGTGCTTCTCTCCTTCATTTTTTCCCTTACAACAACCACTTTTGTGAGGTAACTTACACTGAAAGGGAATGACTGGGTACCCCAAAGTCACACAGTGAACTTCAAGTGGGAAATATTGCCCAGATCTCCTGTCCCCAGTCCAATTCTCACTATGCCACATTGGTGCTGAAAGAAATGTGTGGATCAGAAAATATTTTAAAAGTATCCCAATACCAAGTTGATCCAAGAAGGTAACTATTGGATATTATTGCGACATATGATTAAAAGCAACTTTAGCAGTATTGTATCTCCAAGAGTTAGACTTAGACAAACTCTTATTAAAAAGACATTGTAGTATCCAATAAACAAAACTTTCTTTTTTTTTGGGCTGAGTAATCTGACATGTACTGAACTTAGACGCTTAAGTGGCAATTCACTGCTTGGTCTGAATTGGACGTTGCTGTTGCACTCTTGCATTAGACCCTGGGTATCCCATTTATTCATTGATAATATTTATAAACATGGATTGTGGGTCAATATCACTGGAAACACTCACTGAAGCCGGTCAGCAACAGAAGAGACTGTGGAGCTGTAAAAAGTGCAGGGCTGAACCTTGATTCTAACAGTGTTGCAACTGCAACATTAGGCAATTGCAGCAGGCAAATCATATTTGGCACACAAATTAGAAAATGACAGTCATTTTTCTATGGGTAAGGTTAAAGACCTTTTTATTTAATCAATATTTTAACAAGTTTTAATATTGAATGTTATTACCATATTTTAATTGCAGCCAGAGTGGGTCGTTAATTTATTTATGTTATACTTTTATGTATAGGTATTTTATTTGTGTAAGCCGTCCTGAGGATCTCACAAAGGACGGCATACAAATATCTTAAATAAATAAATTTAAGGACAAAGCCACTCCACAATAATTGATCCAAATAAAAGTCCACCATAGAAATGTTTTCTTATTCATTTTTTAAACCTGAATTTTGCTATAAAGTCAATTTTGTATACAAAAATGGATCAAAACATGTATGTCACAATATGATCCACCACATGTCTCTAGCAACCATAAATGCAGGAGAAACCTTATCCTTTTTAATTTGCTGGCAGCCTAATGTCATCCTCTTGAAAAAAGAATCCAGACAAGAAGAAAATCTAATCTAAGAAGGAAAAAACCAAAGTTTAGTACAAGCCAACAAATAGGCCTAATGCTATAAAGTAAAATCTGGAAAGCTATTTGCATAGGAAGAAATAAGCAGCTGTTGCTGTAAGAAATTTATACATGGAAGATTAATCCAGACAATTTTTTAAATACAATTCTGCTTCAATACAGACACTAATCTCCCACTGAAATCACCTCACTGCATGCAGGATTGTAGCCTCTACTTAAGATAAATGAAATGAGGATTTTATGAAATGAGCTTTTTGTCATATTCTAGATAGTGCAGTTACACATGCAACTCTAGGCATCTCCAAACATTACAGCTGCACAGGGAAGTATTGGTGTAATGCATGGATCTGCCCTTTGATTATGGCTACCATATGGAGGGAAATGTGCAATGGCCCTTGGATGACGTCTTTTAGAGTGGAAGGATCTGGTATGCAGATCAGTTAATTGTTAATCTGTTTCTGCGAAAACCATAAAGTGCAAGACTTCACTTAAAGCAGGTAGCACTGACAAGTGAACTGCAACCGTCTTAAGGTCCTTGCAGTTTTCCATATGCCTGGTTGCTCAGCATTTCGACAAAAGCCATACAGAGCTAGAGGGCTAGCCACAGCATCTGGGAACGTAGAATACCGAGTCTGGCATTCAGTTGGCTTCATGCAGAGAACAAGCTGAGGGAGCATTATGACTTAAAAGGAGTGCAAGGCTGAAGAACATCTGGATGCAATCCCAGACTTAAGTTGCATGGGCACAGTTTAAGGAGGGGTGCATAAGGAGAGGAGAGAGGAAACAACAGCATCCTGAGGATCCAGCAACAGAGCAGAAAAAACTCTTCAAGCAACACAGCTCTGCATAAACCAGAAAAACAGCTCTTCCTACCTGTTTAACTTTTGCACACAGATGAAGGAAATCACACTGCCTATCTTGCCACTCCTGTTGCTGACAATAATTGTTCCACTTGATACTTGGAACTGCTTGTGGACCAGCTGTGGTTCACAAAACCACAGTTAGGGCTGTGAAATTTCACAGCCCTACCTACAGCAAGTGGTGATAAACAAAAATTAGACATTCTTCTGCATTCTGATGCAGCTGGACCCAACACACAAGGTAAAATGAAAGCAGAAGCACTGCTGGGTTGCAGGCACTAGTGTAAAGAAACATGGAAGGGACATGAATTGCATGCAATGCAATCCACCAGCACTTCTGATTCTTTCAAGCCATGTGATTGTTATTGTGGCTGAAGTACATAAAACAGCTGTATTTGGACCCAAGAGTTGGGTTTTAAATGCTGAGCATATGAGACTGCTTATACTGACCCAGCCTGTCGGCTCCTCTAGCTCAGTACTTCCCCCTGCAGCCTTCTCTAAACAGATGTACTGGCAAACACCTTGTGGAGGCAACTCCAGTCAGCCTGCAGAATGGCCAGGAATGCAGAGTTGGAACCCAAAACATCTGGAGGGTACTAGGTTAGGCAAAGCTGGTGTGGCCTGACAGATAAAGAATCACAAGGGAGTGGAAAGGACAGTCATTAACTGAAGATGTCATGGCCTGAACTCAGGTGCTCCTGCTCCATCACTGAGCAGTGGCCTTCGATGTCAGAGAAATAGAGTAAGCAAGCATAGAAGTTTAGCAAGGAACAAGCACAAAGTCTGTTGTCATAATGCACCAATTCGACTAGGCCAGTGGTGGCGAACCTATGGCACGTGTGCTGCAGCGGGCACGCGAGCCAAGTCGCCCCAGCAGCAAAGCATTGGATCACAGCGCACATAGGGGCCATGTGCATGCTCAGAAAGGAGCAGCAGTGCCAGGCAATGACATCACGAGCCGCGACTCATTAGCCACGACTCATTCAAGCTTTCACACGGCCAGTCAATGCGCTGCCAAGGATATATACACATTTGCTTGGACTGGCTGTGAGTTGTTTTTTCTAAACTAAAACCTTAGTATTCAGGTTTTATTGCAGTGTTGGCACTTGGCGATAAATAAGTGGGTTTTGGGTTGCACTTTAGGCACTCGGTCTCTAAAAGGTTCGCCATCACTGGACTAGACATTTCTATTTTAACCTTGTAAAACCCAGGATCATTTTATAGGACTGAAAACCACCTTATGAATTATTTGTTAGAAAGTAGGGCTAAAAATATTGAAAAATACACTATTACTGTTGGCTGCTCTAGGTAACAGGTAATTTATTAAAGATAGCTAGTTGCCATGCAGGCAGTCTCAAAATACAAAGAATCCTAGATCTCCATGTGTTATTCCAAATGTGAAGTGTTTGGTCTAATAAGTACCTATTGGAAGTTAGTATCTATTGGAATCTGCCATGTAATTTCCATACAAGATCACCGTGTTACTTATGGTACAGTTGAGAAGCTGGAAACAGTTTACTGTCGTGATTGATTTGGGGGCACCATGAAGGTCATTACACTGGGCAGACCATTCACCTCACAGAGACATGCAACCCGATAGGAAACTCTTGGATTCCAGCAAATATATCAGCAGCTTGGGATGTTTCTATTACTTTCTGCTTATATAAACAAGTGGGCTCATTCTCTCTGCATTCCAGCCAGTAATGAGGTCATCACCCACATGTCAAGTTATAAATTAGACTATTTCTTCTAGCAGATCTGGCTTTATTAGATTTGCTAGCAGACTCACCACCATAAAAGAATGAAGGAATAGCCAAATTAAAGTGACACAACTTGCAAGATCAGCACATTTAACATCCAACCGGTTCAGTTTTCTTTATATGTCCATGGTATTAGAACTTCTGGGTAGTACTTTAGGTATGCAGAAAACTATGTCAAGTACTCCAGTGTTCGTCCTAGAGAAAATTTACATAGATACTGCACTCTGTAGACCAGCCTGTCCCATGTTGGTGCCTTCCAAATGTGCTGCACTACAACTCTCATCATCCCCACCCAGCACTCTCTTGGGGGTGATGAAAGCTGTACTGCAACACATCTGGAGGGCACCAGGTTGGGAAAGGCTTGCCCATAACAAGGAAAAGAGGAATTTTAGGCACAATCTTACACATGTTTAGACAGAAAAATGTCTTGCAGCTCCCAGGATATCACAGCCAACTATGCTGACTAGGAGTTACAGGATGTTTTACTGTCTAAACATATATAGGCTTGTGCACTAGGAGATGCAAAGAGCTCAGTTTCACACCATGGCTCCTTTCTTACATATTAGTTTCATTAATTAAACCAAGCTATTAAAACCACGCACCCCATCAACTAAAGTATGTGCAGAACACAACAAGACAGGTCCAGTATTTGAATGCTCTCTCATTTTTGGTGGTTTACATGTTCCCTCCTTGCCAGGAGTTCATCTGAGCAGTCTTCATGGAGTGTGAAATTGCTTACACACCTCAGCAAATTAATAATGTTCTCCTTCTTCCATCTGCCAGATCCAGGACAGTACCCAGTAGGATAGTACTCAGCATTTCAAGCAAACAGCAAGTTACTTCTACACTTTACATCTACACACTTCGCTGTATTACAACCCGATATGGACTTGTACCACTTTCATATGACTTCCCTAATACTCAAAATATCAGCACTTCAGATTTGCACATCTATTTATTTATTTATTTATTAAAACATGTTTATGCCGCCCCATTCGCCGAAGCCTCGGGGCGGCTCACAACATTAAGTTAAAATACAAACATTAAGTTATAACATTAAGTTAAAATGTTTGTAAGATGCAAACATTAAGTTAAAATATAAAAAATAACAATATAAAATAAGTCGCCCTGGCCAGATAAAATCCAATAATATTAACAGTTAAAATGACGCTTAAATAAAAAGGTCTTTGCCTGGCACCGAAAAACAAATAACGACGGCACCAGGCGGACCTCTCTGGGGAGCGCATTCCATAACTTAGGCGCCACCGCAGAGAAAGCCCTCCTCCGGGTACTCACCCTCCTGATATCTTTCACGGAGGGTTCCCGGAGAAGGGCCTCTCCCGCAGATCTCAAGGGGAGGGAGGGCGGGCGGGCATATATGGATGTAAGCGCTCCTTGAGGTACCCAGGCCCCAAGCCATTTAGGGCTTTAAAGGTCATCACCAACATGCTACTGAGCCAGAATTAAAAAAAAAACTTGTTATGCATTTGCTTGAGAGAGAAAACCTCCCTAGAGCCCATGAGAGTTCTAAGTAGCAACAACTCAGAGAGTGAGATCATTTTCAAATCAAGCATGATGTGACCAGGGAGTGTTGGGCCAGGGCTGGGGAGACTCAAGTCCAGATCTCCAGCCACTCATGCACCCTTCACAGGGTGGCCCCTTTCTTTCATTGTAAGCTACACCACCAAGTTGGTATTTGGATACCTGCTCCAAGATCCTTAGGAGGAGGGGCGATACCCCAGTGGCAAAGCAGATGCTGTGAATGCAAAGGTGGGACATAAAATTAAATAAAGAGAAATAAAGCTGCACATTCCTATACCAAGAGGCCCCAGAATGGGAGTGAGCAACCCGGTGCCCATCAGATGTTTTGGAATGCAGCCTCCAGAATCACAAACCGGTGGTTTTGCTGGCTGAGATGGCTGCAGGGTAGTCCAGAACAGCTGGAGGGTACTAGCTTACCCTACACTGCCCTAAAAGCATCATAGCAACCTATGCAATCACTCCCAAGGCTGCTTCCAGATGGCAGCTAGTGCACCACAGGTAGCACTGAGTGTAGCAGCATCTCTTTTGGCACTGCAGTGTGCATACTGCGCCTGTTAAGCCGTTTAGCAGCAATCAGAAGAGGAGTCGGTGCAGCACAGATGTGCCAGATGTGGGGATTCAATATGGCCTTCACCAGAAGACAGAGGGTTGCTGGGGAGAAAAACACACCATCTGAAAGTATTCTAGTACAGAACTGTTTAATTTTCTTGAGTGCTTTTCACCTGCTGCTTTCTCACAGCAAGGAATTCTACATCCTTGTACCACTAGCCCTCGAATAAATCATTCCACTCAAAGGCTTCATAATCCATTTTGCAGCCTTCAGAATTCTTTCAAGTACTGAAATACCAACTCGAGGAAAAATTGAAGCTACTTGTTTCATTAGCTGGATGGGGTGAGGAGCTCTTAGCAAATACAATTAGCAGGAAAACGTGTGAAGGAAAACACCCAACTCTTTGCAAAGCAAGAGGGGGCAAGAAAGAAAAAAGGAGAAGTAAATGCAGCAAAAGGCTTGGAACAGAACTGAGGGTGGTGGTTGTTTTTCCCCAACAGGCTACTGAATTCAGCACATAAATGGATCTCCTGGCCCAACACTATGAAATCATGCCGCCCTCATATATTGGGACAGAATGATAGAGATTGCCTGCAAATGGCTACATCTATTTCCCTGTCAATTTAACCTGGTAGATACAAATACTTTTCTTTGCCATACCAAGAACACATGGGCTGCCACCCTATACCTGACAGCAATTCCACTGAAATCAGTTTGGTTTACATCTAAGTAGATATGGATGTGATTGTGCTATTAAATACCCATCACCCCAGATTGGTTTACATCCCCCTGCCTGCATATCAGATCAGTTTAAGTATGTGTCATGCTGCAGCAATCTGAGCATTGGCACACCTGAGAGGACCACACATATCTGAGTCACCTCCCAGGATCACTCTGACAAACGTTGCTGCTGCTGGAGGAGATTTATACATCCATGTTCGAAAGGTATTCTCAGAGGCCAAGGTACTGTTTTACATGGTTGCAAGCTTGGTGGGAAACTCTGAAAACTGAGAGCTGCCCAAATGATGCCATTAAGTCTTGGCAGACCACCATTCTGTACTTGTTCTGGGGAGAGCTTGAGTTTATTCTTAAACTGCTGATCTCAGCAAAGTATCCTGTTTGTTTTATATATGCATTAGCCCACTCTTCTATTAAAGCTTTCAGAGCAGTTTACAAGGTTAAGAGAGACATCAGTTAAACAATCAAGTAATTAAATTCTACAGAAGATTAAATTGTATCATAAAATCAACAGAAAGCTCCAAGTCAGATACGAGAGATAAAAAGAACCAAGTATTCTTACAAGGCCTGGGCAAATAAAAATGGCTATTCATTTGTTGGGAAGCCATCGAACACAGTCCAAGATAAGGCTTCATAAGGAGTACATCCAAGGCTCAGTGCACTATTACTGGGCAGGTGCTCTTCCTCTTCATCACCCAAGGAGGTAGGGATATGGACCTGAGAGGGTTGAATTATGTTGGGAGTCCTGCATTGAGCAGGAGGTTGGACCCAATGGCTCTCTGGCCCCTTCCAACTCTACTATTCTAGGAATTAACGAAGGCAAGCTTCTCACAAAGAACCTCATATCTAGGGAGGATCATGTAGGAGGTGATGCTTAAGATGTAGAAGAAGGTGATGTTGAAGTAAGGGAATCCAGCATGGCACTCTGAAGACTACGCAGTAATTGTGGCAGAAGCTTTAGCTTGATCTTTGATCCTACTGCAACATGTTGGGCACGTTCGTACGCATCATACTAAGCCTCCCTACAAATGAGCTGGGGGGGGGGGGTTTGGTTTGTCACTGAATCATGCACAGTACTACCAAGAGGGCTTCCCTCCAGGTTGCTCCCCCCGCTCAGTCCTCCAGCCAGCTGTGGCACATAGAACTTTGTGAGAGATGTTCCAGAAGTAGTGTGCTTACGTATACCAGCTGCTGGGGAACTTGGGCAAGGTTTTGCGTTGGCAGTCATATCTTACTTATCAGATTCTGTGAGCAGCTTGGCTGGCCACTGTGTGAACCAGGCACTGGACTACAGGGACTCCTGGTCTGATCCAGCATGCCTTATAACCAGCCTTGTTCCCCCCCACCCCACACACACTCTGATCTCTTCCCCTTTTTGTTCATTTTATTTTAATGGAATGTCAGCAAAGTATGCTTGGTTGTATTTATCTTCTCAGCCCCTGACAATTGTGCAACTGTGTTCTTAATTTTAAAGTCCATTTTTGGTCTTATATAAGTACACACTTACAATGTCAAGTATTTGTAGCTGTTCCTAATCAATCTTCTTGTCTGCTTTAGCAGACAAAGGGAAAGAAGTAGGCAACAGATTGACATGGCAAGAACACATCTAGACTAATCTGTGCACAGTTGACAGGGACCAACTGCAGAGTAACTGACTGAAAAGCAAGCAAAAGTGAAGCCGGGAAAAGGGGAAAATGAAGGTTCACCAAAAGGGAAGGTCCCACTTACCAATATTAAGTGATGAAGTAACTGTTCTCAGTACCCTCTACTTTTTCCAACACTACCCCATGTCTCCAGCTGCTCCTAAAAGCAGAGCTATTAACTCCCTCCAGTTTTCATGGCTCCTTTTTGGAGCACTTAATGCTACAGTTACTGACAGTTCTAAAAAAAAATACAGAAATATACACAAATTTTAAGCCTGAGAACTAAATAGAGGGGAAATGTTAATGCAGGTGTACATTTCCTCTCCACTGACCTCCTAACCATTAAATTTGTATGCATTTCTGATTTTTTAAAAAGATTATCAGGGCCCTGCAGTAACAGCTACAAAAGGGATATGTGAAAAGTTATGATGGAAAGTTAATACTACTTCTTCCTGGAGTAGCTGAGATGGGGGCGGGGTGGGGGGGGGAGAGAAGTGTTAGTTCAACACTTAAAACTGAGGAGGCCACATCACCAAGAGAGAAATTTGCCTTCTCCTTTTTGGTGTGCTTACTTCTTTGGCTCCCCCATCCCCCAGTGCTTTTCAGCACTTCTGACTTGTACTACCTTTGTCTCCTATTGTTATTTCTCCCCTGGTCCTTCACAGTGTGCACAAATTAGCTGATAGGCAACCTCTTATTTTCAGTACTTACTGGATAGCCATAAATGTGCACTTCTGAAAGACCACATTTTAAAAACTACAATTCCAATTCTGCACCACTGAAAAATTAAAACTGGGGTATTTATCTTATTTATTTTATTCCATTTCTATGCCACCCCATAACCCAAAGGTTCTCTACAAGTGATGTTCCTTCCAAAGTGATGTTTCAGCATTGGTAGAAAGGCAATCACTAGCAAGATCGTGAAAAGTGAGCATGGCGAGCATTTCTGACACTTCTGTTGGGTAGCTCTGTAAGTGCTCACTGCAACCCATGATTTTAAAAAATCAGCCTTCTGGGTTCTGAAGACATGACAAGTCATTGTGGGCAACAGCCATCATAAAGCAAGCCATGGAATCTCAGGATGGCTCATAAAAAAGCCACTGTGCAGGAACTGCATCATGTCTGGACAACACAATGACCTGCGATGACTGGTTAGCCACAGTGGGTTGCCATGACATGAGGACCAGGTTATTAACACAGCTAGCCCTCCGGAACTCACTGTAGGTTAACACTTACTCAATTATACCAATTGGCAGTTTGTGCTGTGCAGTTTATGCTTACTAAAGATTTCCCCACCATAAAGCAAGGTACTCCTAGAACAATTTTTGTGACAATTGGTATTCAACAGTTTAAGCATTCCTAGTACTATGCAAGTGCCAAATACATATGCAATACATTAGGAAAATTGAAGTCATCATTAATTTACAAGAAATGTAAATTCCTTTAAATGATTTCACACTGGTGACTCAGATGGACAGGTATGCACTTCACCATTATGGATAAGTAGGCTTGAGTGTTTTCTCTGAGGCCTCTTTAAATATTACAAAGATGTGAGTTTCAGATTTTTGATTAAAAGGATTTAGAACACTGAGGCAGTTAAGCTGAGTCAAGTTCAACAACAATACTTTTAAAGATTTAATTTGGAAAAATAATAGTATGATGAAGAGCCCTTGCTTCTCTTCCTAGCACTTGTGAGCCATGCAAAGAGAGCATCAACAACAGCATTTCACAGTGTCTCAAAAGATGATCTCAGACTTTGTTCATTCATTCTTTCTTTCTTTCTTTCTTTCTTTCTTTCTTTCTAGATTATCAATTGAAATCTTCTCCAAAAACAGTCATTAAAGGTAGAGGTACATTAGATAGCATTTTGAATCAAAATCCATTTGATTGCAAAGATGATCTTTTTGTTTGGATTTAGAGCCTCACCTTTAAGAATTGCATTTATGCAAGGGAAACATTCTTACAAGAGGTGCCAGGTCCTTTAGGGTTAGACTATGTGATACACACAGTTTAACACTCTGAAGTTGCTATTGGGAACAGAAAAAGCATGAGAAGAGGCTGCTCAGCCCTTGCACTGCCTTCCAATTATTCACTCAAAGCTGTCATTCCAAACCCCATCTAACAGGGACACCTTCCCCACACACCTTCTGTTCCCAGAGGATTAAGCACAAAGAGAAAACATTAAGCAACATGCATATTTAGGTCTACAGATGCTCACAACTTTTATCCTAGTAGTACTTAAGACCTGAAATACCTTCCAACCATGGTGCTGAAGGCATTTCCTCCCAACAAGGCTGCCTGATTGCTACTTATAAGAGGCCAGGTGTTGAAGCCTGTGGAATGGTAGCAGGCCATCCCAGTTCCTATTAATACAGATACAGGTGTGATATGGGATTCCCCATGGCTGTGCTTTTCTGTAAGCCATATAAGGTTAACAGACCAGCAAGAAATTGTAAGCCAACATTTTCAACAGCTTTAGTTAACAATGGCTCTCCAACCGATCATACATGAAGCTTTCCTTAATGCTACATGTTCCTGTTGGTTTCATTTAGAGGGATCAGGTCCAGTGTCAAGGGCAGGCAAGTTTAGATACCTGCCCAGAACCCCTTGTCTTTGCTCCTGCTCTTCACGACTGCAGGGACCCTCCTGATCACAAGCCTCTTGCTGTGGGCCAATTAGTAGTTGTGCAAATGAGCAGCTGCAGAGCCACTGCCAAGCTTGCTCTCTGCTTATCAAGCAAGCAACTGGTAGTACTAGATAAAATGAGGTTAAGAAGCAACTACAATTCATGGTAATACTGGTGAGAACATCAACTCACTGAGGAGCTGTCTGGCCTCAAGACCCTCTAAAACCAGGAAGAAACATTCACAGGAGCAACAAGCAAGACCTTTCAGCTGGCTAGTGCTTTATGTAACATCAAAGAGGAAGGCAGAGTGTGCATTCAATACTTCTTGCTCTGCATTATTAAATCTTTCCCACCACTGCCCTGGTTACCACTCCAGATACACAATCCAAAAGATATATTTGTAGCCCTTGTAAAATTTCATTCTGCAAAAATTCCAGTTATATTTTTGCCTGTTAACAAACCAAAAATTAAGTTGCACAAGATGACTATACACTGAAGTCCACATGAAATCTACACACATTGACTAGTGACAACTGAAGCCACTTACTGTAACTAAAATTTAAGTAGAATGTTGCATACATTTGAGCAAGTTTTCAGGAATACTTTCTAAAACTTGTTTCAGCTTTAATTTCATTTTTAAAGTATCAAGCAAAAACATACTATGACTCATCAATATATGTTTATAATCATGATTGAAGCCCGAAACAGTAATAAGACCCACCACACTTAGTGGGACTCACTTCTGAGTAAGCTTATTTATGATTGGGCTTGGAAATGTACCATTGCAAAGGTCTCCTTCCCACCCCTTAGCAAACCAGTTTTTCTGGATCATATTTTCTGTTTAAAAGCAAAATAGTCATCCAGGTTTCAAAGACTGAAACTCCTGAAATCACCAAAAAAGGAGGATGTTTAAATATTGAGGCATTTTGTAAACACACACAATATTCAAGTATCAATTCTATGCCTGAACCTTGAATTTCAGAATTGGATTGAGGTTTGAACAGATCAGATGTAAGGGTTGAGATTCTGAGATGCAACTAAAATTAATGGGATGGGTAACCAGTAATTACCCAGAAGTGATTAACCCCATAAGGTGCTTTGACATGCTTTCTAAATAGTCTGTTAAAACAGGGGTTACACCTTAAAAAAATCCTCTAATTAACCTGCACTGAAGGGAAATTACACAGCAGAAAGGAGAAGGCAGGTAGTTAAATACAGACATAGCAAGGACAGAGCCAGCTGATCAGCATTCACAAATTAAAATTGCCAAAGCAAGGCTGAAAAATACATAGGCCTACAACTAAATATGGCATGAAAAGTACAGTATTAAGTGTTGATTCACTTTGTATTCCATCCCATCTTTAAAAGTGTGGACCTGATGTGCACACATACCAAGCAAAGCTAGAAAAACATCTAAATGACAAATATAAAACATTATAAATGGTTTTGGCAGTTATCCTCATTTCTAAATGCAGACTGCAACATTCTTTCAAGAAGCGAGAAGCAGTCAAGACAGCTCTATAAAGGAAACCAAAAAGATTGTTTGCATCACTTACATGTTTGTAACTACCTAACAGTGGGGCATTATGGGAAAGATTCTATTCAACTTCCTTCACTAGTAACACAGGGGAATCACAGGGCATTATTGCCAATTGATTTGTGAATAAGGCTTGTCAATTATTGCAACCCTCGCTGATTCACTATCCACTGCTTTGGTGTTTATATTTCAGGCAGTTAATACATTTAAAATGCAAGATCGGTTCCATCATAGATTAACTTAAGGTACCACCATTTTGATAAGGCCTCATTTCCCTAGAGGTCATTCCCACTGCTGCAAACAGATTCAAGTGCTAAGAAGATAGCCAAGAACCCTTTGTGACTGTGCACAAATGGCCTAATATGCAGCCTCCCCTTGTCCATTTGTGTGACAAGGTCCATTTGTGAGGTCATCTTCTCCGCTTTGGCGCTTCCACTGGCAGCTGCAACTTACAAGGACACTGACCGAGCAAAAGTGTGCTCTTGTGAATGAGTGCGGGTCAAAGTGGCAAATGAAAAGAGTAGCCATCAGAGCAGGGAGGAAGCCATGGTAGGAAGACCAGAGAGGTTTTGTTGCACAGTTCCCTGTGATATGTGCTGGAGGGATAAGGAGGATTGGGAGAAACAAGCCATGTCAAGCCCAGTAATCTGTCAACCATACCATGGATGGTTTAGCACACAACTAGCCCACTGTAGCTTATCAACAGGGTAGCTTGGTATGATGTGTGAGCCCACATTAAGACTCCATTCAAGCCATCTTGTTCATTAATTATATTACATAATATTGGGTACTAAACACAGGCTATTGTCCAAATCAGCTTGAAAAACCAAACTTTGCTCTTACTACAAGTTAAAAGGAAGATGTTGGTAAATTAGAAAAAAACTTCAAAATAAATATCATGGTTGTTAAGTTTACTACCATACTTATCTTGGAAAACAATGAAACCCATTGCATTTTTCCCTCTCTTAAAATATTACTAGGTTATTGCATTGCCAGAGGGTAACTTTTATATTAATAATTGGGACATACCAAGACACGGTAAATATCATTGTGAATTCTGCGGCAAAACATTTTAAACTAGGAAAGCAGTGCCATAGATCAATAATTGTGGAGAGAATATGTCAGAAACATATAAAGGTAGGTAACCACAGAAGCGTAACTAATGGCCCACTATTTTCCATTTCCCACTATGGACTAGAAAGTTCACACTGAGAACAGTCCTGCTTAGTTCAGATTATTTATTCATTTCATTTCTACACTGCCCTACAGCAAAAGATATCTGGGCAGTTTACTGTAAAACAAGGTATTACAAATCTTGATTACCATACATCACAGGAAAATGTATATTAAGGCCTCAAATTAACCATTTCAAAAGGATGTATACACCCTGCAGGGAAACTTCAGTATTAAATTCTGTCAGTCATTACATGCCCAAGCACCAGAATAAGAACATGAGTTCTGCTGGATCAGACCAAGGGCACACTGAGTCCAGCATTCTGGTCACATAATGGGAAACATGCTGCCTCAGGATCCCAGAAACACAATAAATACAGTACAACAGCTCTCTCCTGCCCCCATGAATCCCAGCACCCGGTGTACATGGGCATATGCTTCTGATACCAGAAATATTTAACATGGTGATAACATGGGGGTGTTCCATGCTACTTGTAAAGAATGGACAATTAGTTTCTATTATACCACATCTATTACTGCTCCTAAGGCCCGCAGCTCCCATCAGCTCTTGCAAGCACAGACTTGGTGAGGCACTATTAGGGCTGCAGTCCAACATCTAGAGAACCACAAGTTGCCCACCGTTGCTGTATAAGAACAGGACTGCAAAAAGCATCCTTCATTTCACACGGAGTTAGACTACTAATAGCATTTATCCTCTTTGTGTATATGCAAAGAATAAAATTATAACTGCTCATTTACTCTTCTGGAAGTACACCCAACACCAAGATCCTAAGCAATTTTATTCAGATATTAGTCCCGTTATTGTAGTTGCAGGTTTTCAGGGATCCAGTGAATAGTTTGGGAACACTTGTACCTGCAGCATCACTAAAGCTAAGCAGGAGCAGACCTCAAGAATAACTTGCATGAAGATGACTGGGAGGTCTATACAAGAGCAGGATAGAATGTTTAAGTATTGTGTACACTCTTGACACAATTGTATGCTGAAGGGGTACCAACTATATTGTTTCCGACAGAGACCAACTTCAGTATAGAAAAGAGTGTACATTTATATTACCATCCGAGGTGATATGCATATAGTAAAAGAGAGAGACTTTGCACAGCACCATAAATACACAGGACACTTTCTTTCACAGAACTTGATTGTGAAGGAAATGGCAAAGGCTAAACAAGCATTTTGTTACGTGCTGTCAAGTCATCTTTCATTTATGTATTGTACTGTATTGCTTGTTTTTTGTTGTTGTATTTGCCTGCTAAACTTTATCGCATAGAGAAGTTTTATAGCAGGTGAGTCGGTTTAAATTGTAGTATGTTGCATATTTTAATTACCTTTTGAAGGCCATTTTGAGAACATCAAATGGTAGAGAAATTATCAAAATAAATTTATGGCAATCCTATGAATGCCTTCCAAAGTGTCTTGTCCTTGAAAACCCTGCTCAGCTCATGTAAGCGCAAGGCTGCGGCTTCCTTTATGGAACTGAGCCATTGAAACATGCTTATTGAACATAAATAAATGTCTACCTGGGCTCTCAATACCAACAAAATTTCCAACAACAAATAGGTAATGCAAAGGAACTAGTCCCAACTATCCATTTCTACAGTGAACACACTAACCAGACAGCTTTCCCCAACCTGGTCCCCTACATATGTGACTACAACTCCCATAAGCCCCAGAAAGCATGGAAAAGGCTGACCTATACAATTACCTATCCAACATCAAAGATAGTGGATAATAAATTTATCTACTTTGTGGAAGAACGGGCAGGACAATGCAAGCCATTCCTTTGCAATAATACACCATTGTCTGACCTTGGAAATGAAAACCTGCTAAAAGACTATTAATAAGACAACCTCAAAGAGATTTATGTAACAATAAAATGAAGAATTTCAAAGAACTCTACTTTCAACCCAGATTTAATGAGACATCATCATTTACCCCCCAGCATCTAACACAGTTACAGGTATGTTAGTAGAAACTTTTTATTGTTTGAATAACCCAGCCTGTCTTATAAACTATCGCTGGGATGCTTGGGCTCCAAATTAAATTATGGGGGCAAAGGGCAGGGAGGGAGTTTCTCAATAGTAGCTTTTATTTCTGGAATGTACTTTGTTAGCCTGCAAAGGGCCCCTTTTGCTTAGCCTTAGGGCAGTAAGCAGTTTTCAGTATTCGATATTCAACAAGCCAAGCCTCTTTATTAGGGGTGGGGTGTCAATTTATATTGCTAAAGATTTCAAGCAGGTTTCAGTTTGCCTCAAGCATTTCAGCAGGGGCGTCCATTATGTGGAACCAACTTTAGTGAAGTTTCACTAAGAGTGATAAACTGGGCTGAAATCCTGAGGGAATTTTGGTTGCACAAGCGAAAGTGATCCAATTCAACCTGGGACAACATCTAACCAAGATTACATCATCATACTTGAAAAGGGCAAACTCACACAGAAATTGCTTAGTTCAGAAGATTCACCACCTTGGCTTTCTTTAAGTAACCCCCAGAGCCAAACTTTGACCTATACCCAGATCATTTCTTCCCATTTACCAAGCGTTCGTATCCATTAGATCCCAGCTAACAAAGTAAAGTATTCATACCTCAACAGCACGATCTTTCAAACTTCAAAGAAAAGAAAGTGAAAAGCAAGCATCAGCACTCATGACCTGTTACCAGGTGAAGAACCACCTGAGATTACCTAGAGCAATAGCAAACCCCCAAAGTCCGTGCTTTTTATGATTCCAAAGCAACACAGCCGGACAAGTGGTATCACAACTGAAACAGGTACAGAAACAAACACCTCTGAAATACTACAAAAGGTACTAATCATCAGCATCACTCCCTGAGCAGAATTAGACCCCAAAGTTGGCAACCCCCCAGCTGACCTGGCCCAAGTCAAATGCCCCATGCATCTCCCACCAACGGGAGGAAAAAACTGCCTCATATTCCCCAGAATGCCCGTCCCTCCTCAAACTTTTCACACCTTTACTCTCAGACCCAAATCACCTATCAGGTAATAGCCCCCGAGACAGCACTGCCCCCGCTTCGGTCAGCCCCTCTCCATCCGTCCGTCACTCCTCCAGCCCACTGTAATGTCCCCGGCAAAGCCCCAATTTAATTTCACCCTAACTAGGGCAAGCCCCCCCCCGTTCTTCACTCCAGCCACCACCAGTAGCTACCCTTCATGACACTCGCCAACCCTCCCTTTATAACGTGCCCCTTATTTCTAGACCCCACGGCCAAGCGTGGCGGGCAGGTCAGAAGAGCTCAGCCCCTTTCCTCCCAGCCGCAAGCTCACCTTCCAGCATGGAGACAACCCTTAACCCCGCCCCCACATCCGTTCGGACCAGCGCTTTTCGCCTTTTCTTTCTTTCTTTCTTTCTCTTCCTCCACCCGGGCCAAGCCTCTTTACCTGCCAATGTGCCCCCGCCTTCACAGCCCCCCTCGCCGCGGATCTGCAGCCCCAGCCCGGCTTCCCCGCCCAGGCCGCGCATCCACCACGGGTGGGAGCAAAGAGCCGCACTTGTCTTACCGTGCAGCGTCCCCCGGCGCGCCCCAACTCCTCCTCGCGCCGCCGCCTCTCCTTCCTGGATACCTCCGGGAGGAGGCGTGCTTGCCAGATATGCAAATATGAAAAGGGGCGTGGCCAGCACGGCGCCTTTCTTTCGGCCGCACCGCCGCTCGTGAATAATTCATCGCTCTCACCGCTGGCCCTCCCAGCCAATCGAGACTGAGAGAACCTTCTCCGGCACAACCTTCTTACCTTGCATCCGGCCAATCGCAAAGGGAAAGGTTAGTCGGGTGGGGTAGGATCCAGATCAAAGAAAGCTAATTACAGTATGACTATGAATGGTTTTTGAAGGCGCCCTGGTCACGCCCCACATCCGCCGAGTTCTGGCCGTACCTATCTTTTTCCGGTAGGGGACACGGTGTGCAAGGCGAGCACAGAGGGAACGGAATAAATACTATGATGGGTGGATCTAATAAACGAGGTCACTCAAGACTGACTCTGGAGTGCTTAAAATAGGTTGTTGTTCTGTCTTATTTCATAGCAAGCTGAAGCTGCCTCTTAAGAGTAAAAGTTAAATACTGCAGTTCATCAGCGATTATCTACATTCGCTGATGTCCTTCTGGAGCGGCGCGGGGAGGGAGGCTGTCAGAACAATAGCGCATGTTTCGTATTCTAGCAGGCCAGCAGAGTCGGCAAGGAAATGTTGGCAGGGAAAAGTAAGGGGGTTCTCCGTCACATGGCGCGAAAGTTATAGGATCATGAACACAGCGCTGGGCTTGGTCCCGGCTTTCGGGAAACCTGAATTCGAACTCGAATTCTCGATTTGGCCCCGCCTTCCGCCTAAACTTTAGTTCTTTCTTATCTTTATAAATAAAGACAGTCGCCTTTTAATTTAAGGGTTAATGTTCATGGCAAGAGGTCAAGAGTCAAAAGTCATTTGTGTCTAGTTACAGCGTTCCCCAAATTAGTGCCGTCCAGCTGTAGTGCTTAGTGTCCTACAGTGCCCATCATCCACAGCTATCACGGTTGCTGGAGGTGATGGGGATCATTGTCAAAGTAAACCTGGAGGGCTTGAGGAAGAATTGTCTAATACACCTGCATTTCCATGCACAATACTTGAAATAGTTTACGGAGGCAAAGCCCTGTTACAGCAAGAATACATTTTAATTTAATTGTATTCCACCTGTTCCAAATACTGGGAAATAAATTTGCTTGCCTTCATAGTGTTGCAGGACTCCGTCAGCTTTGCTGAAAGTAGACTTTCAGTTTGCTGTGGTGAAAGCACCAGATGTGTTATCTAACCAGGAACTAAAAAGTGATAAACAAGCTCTGAATGCACCTTAAAGCTACAATTGAACAAAGGCGTTTAAGAAAAAGTGTGCCGTGCCGTAAATGTGCAGTCCTAATATAACTACCAGGAAGTAACACACACAAAACTCAGTGGGATTTACTCCTGTGCAAACATGTTTAAGGTCAGGGCCCAAGGCTTAGAAAAAGGCATAAGCTAAACCATTTGTTTAACATGATTGAGATATTGTGTTTTGAGGGTATTTTTTAAACACATCAATTCTAATTAGTAGCAATAGAATGTAAACCCCACTTTCAAGTCATGTTTACCATTAAAATTAAGGAACAGCTTCTGGGGTAAAGGCATTTTTAAATAGGGTTGCACTGAAAAAATAATGCCAACTGGTATATTCTCCCACACCTTATAAAGGATAAAGAATATATAATTAAAAACCCAATTCCTTCCTTCCAGGCCATAGTGCAGCAAACAGGTTGCTTTGTTGGTTGTATTGCATGAAGTTATGGTTTGTGATAAGATCATAATATAAGACAGACACTGGGCCCACTAAAAGAAGACCTGGGCAAAGCAGGAATTAAAATGAGCAAACTGATTTACTTTCAGCGTATTTATGGAAACTGCAAATTTAACCTTGGGGGATTTCTTGCCTCTTTCACCGTTCTTCTTTTCTGTTTCTTCTTCCACAGCAAACTGCTCTGCCACTGATTAGTTAGAAGGAAGATTGAAGCAAAGACTAGAGAGCAACCTTGCCTCAGTCACCTTTTGGAAACCGTTACCTGCAACAGGCAACTGGAAGTTCCAGAATTGCTACATCAGGTGTTGTTTTCCCGGTTTCATTAGAGGTTTGACCATGTCCCTGAGGGAAAGCAAAAAGCGTCACCAGTGTCATTGTCACCAAATTGGAGACTGATTAGCATTTAGTTTGGTAAAAAGGCTAGGATGTTAGGAGCTCCAGCAGGACCAATGCAGAGAAGTGGGAATACATATCCTATGATCCTTTTTTTTTTCTTCAGCTTCATCATCTTGCTGTGTTGTCAGAAAACTGATCCTCAGACAACCTGGCATAGCTTTCTCCAACCTCATGCCCTGCAGATGGGTTGGCCATACTGACTGGGAATGATGGGAGTTGCAGTCCAAATGGACTGGAGGGTACCAAGCTGTTCAGAGTCTGAGATGACTTTGTTTAAGTGTGTGTGTGAGGGGGAATTATGAATAGTGATGATGCCTATGCTATTTTGCAGTGATTAGCAAATATACACACAGATTTACATGCTCTTATGTGCACACATAATGGCCTGAAGCTGCGAGCTGGGGAGGGGAGAAGGAAACAGTGACAGTCTTGATGTTGCCATCATGAAAATACAACCTGTGCTCCAGATTGGATATCTGATGAAATACAGAACTCATCCCAGCTAAACTGACTGTCTCACGGGATGGTACTGGGCAAGTAAGTTCTGCTCAGCACCAATTTCCTCCTGTAAAATGGGCATATTAATAAACTTCGCCAGATGTGAATTAAATCCATACTATAAAATTATTTGCACACTGAGCTGTTTTGCTTCATGACCTAGCCATGGTGGTCTTGACTCTTTGCTCCAGAGACAATGTCTTTGGAAGGGACATCATTATCTTACATTAGTAGAAAGGTACCCTCAGTTAATACAATTCTATTTATTCAGAATCAGAAGTCGGTCCCAACTGAATTTTGTGTGTCTTAGGCCCATGCACAGTATTACATCCTTCCAGTGTAAGCCCATGCACTTTAATTCAAAAGTAAATCCCATTAAAATCAATATCATATTATGTAGGATCATAACTTCAGGCACCAGCCCTGTACTCACTCGGGAGTTAGTGCCATTGAATTCAATGGGACTTATTTTTGATAAGGCATGTATAGAATTGCCCTCTTAGTCCTTGTTCACCATCACACTTTCCCTTCCTCTTTTTTCTCGAATTTTCATGCAGTTGTCCACAAGTACTCATTTGTTTGTGCTATAAAACAGGGAGGTTGTGGGTGAGAGGCATAATTTTGAAAGACATTGTATGCTGGAAAGATGAGAGTATATTATTATTCAGAAATGAACTATATGTTTTAAGAGAAATATCATTTTCAATTTTTTACAGGACATAATTCAGTGTCTGGGACAACTTTTGCAAATTTAAGAGATTCAGAAAAACACAAACTTTACCAGTTTGGATTCTCTTATGCATTACTCTAAAACGTTAAGGCACCCCCCTCCCCCATTTGCAGCCCTGTAACATTGATATCCTTAGGACTCTAAAAATGCACTAGTAAGCTGATATAGGCTGAAATCTACACTTAAACTCACAGCTGTGCTGATTTCCAGAGTTCTTCCAAATACAGCCAGGAAGCCTTTAAGCCACTCTGAACTGCACTGGCCTCTCTTCTAAGTTTACTCTTAGTGACTGCCCAGCAATATCAAGTGCCAATTTTCAAGCACAGAATGGATAAATTTAAATTGTGGTGATTTATTTCTCTAATTTAATTCATTATTCAAACCAGTGCATTTCCCACTGAAACTTTTTCATGAGGAATGCTGCAACTCTAACCACTAAACTACTTTAAATGACAGTTTAATAGTGTCATTAATTAAACAGAGTTTTATTTAGTTTAATTACTATCAGCAGGCTTTGCATCTCTTTGTCTCACTTTACATGGGTGTATATATTCTGCACACACAATATATGTGTGTATATTCTGCACACTTTTCTTTTTTACCTATAGAGGAAATGTCTATAAAATATTCTGATACAGGGAGTTTCTTATGACCAGCACTGTGACTGTGGTAAAGAGCACAGTACATGTTACTTCATAAAGAACTCCCACCGAGTTCAATAAGGCCTACTTCCAGGTAAGTGGTTAAGGACTGCAACCTATCCAGACAAATGCACACTGGCTGCTTTTGTCTTTTTCATTCCAGTGTTGCTCCTTTCTGCTTCTCACCCTCACAAAATCTAAGCAGAAAACAAAAATGAAGTCTCTCTGTGTAACAGGTCAAAGCACGGTTTGATAGATGCTACAATAGTTTCATAGAATCACAGAACAGCAGAGTTGGAAGGGTCCATGAAGGCCACCGGGTCCAACCTCCTGATGGTGCAGGACACCAAGTCACACCATCCTACTCAGATTTCTGTCCAGTTTCCCCTTGAATGCCTCTAGTGTGGGAGAGCCCACCCCCTCTCTAGGCAGCTGGTTCCACTGTCATTTTGCTCTGACAGTGAGGAAACTTCTCCTGATGTCCAGCCTGAATCTGGGTTGTTGCAACTTGAATTGATTATCCCGTGTCCTACACTCTTGGTATCAGTGAGAAGAGATCTTGACCTTCCTCTTTGTGACAGCCTTTGAGGTACTTATAGAGGGATATCATGTCCCCCCTCAGTCTTCTCTTCTCAAAGCTGAACATGCCAAGTTCTCTCAGTCTTTCCTCATAGGACAGCGTTTCCAAACCCTGGATTGTTTTTCTTGCCTTCCTCTGGACCCTTTCTGATTTTTCTGCATCTTTCTTAAAGTGCCTAGAACTGGACAAAATATTCTAGATGAGGTCCGGATAGTGAAGACTATGGGGAACTGCTACTTCTCATGATTTTTTTCACTTGGGTAATGTAAGTATTCAAATATGAAAATGATCAGATTGGTTCTTCATTTGGATAGAAAAGTCTCCTTTAACTCCATGGTAGAGGCCTTGGTGCATTTTAAATATTAAGTTCACAGGCCTACAGTCCCTGCCCTCTATGCAGATGAGCCTATGAATTCATGAGGCTTTTAGGAGTTATTTTTATGAACCAAAACTAAAACAAATGCCCATGCCTGACTGAATTTCCTACCAAAGAGTAGAATGTGACAGTGCCTTTCATTCATTTTTATGAGGATGTAAGTATAGGCTTAACATGTTTATGAGATTTAATTGTAACTACATTGTTTTCATATGAAATATATTTATGATTTATTTCTAAAAATAAAATATAATTAAAATGTTTATATTTTCCCACCAAATCATCTGTTGTTAATTACACTGATTCAAGGAAGAAGAAACATCTGACCTGCTTTGGGTGTAACCAGAAGCCATCAGGAGTAAATCTCCTTGTGGGATTTTTTTGTTGCAGCAGCTGCCCCAGTTTGGAATATGCAGGCTGCAGCCAGGGCACCCCATAGCTGCTGCTTATATGAGAACCCAGGGAGGTTGCTGGAGTGGTTAACCTGCTCCTCAGAACCCATGAGCTGTTTAGGGTTGTGGGTGGCTTATCAACCAAAGGTGCGTGAATAGGATCTGTGGATTACAAGTTGACAAAGTATAAGGGTCTTTTATTCAGGAGAGCTCCTTCTTTCATGCTGAGTCTTTAGTCACCCAGAGAGTCCAATCTGAGATCATGTAGAGGAGCAAGCGTGGTTGGAAAGCAACAGCAACTCTGCAGGAAAATAATCTTGTCTCACTCCTAATGCTTTTCAAGGGAATGGTGTCTTCACAAATAAAGTAGCTGGATCTGTTTATCTCTTTACAGTCATAATCAAGAAGTTCCTTAAGGCAGGTTTACTGCATTCACTTCAGAGTTGTTATCAACCAAAATTTATTATGCATGGGACCAGTAGATTTAATCCGCTTACCAATCTCTGAAGAGAAAATGTTCTACTTGACATGTGTTGAGACTAAGAGATCCTGATTTCATTTCTATCAATGAAACAGAGTTCATGGCATGGTGCTTTCAGAGGCTTTCTCTTCTGTCTGAAGCACCCCTTCCCCATCAAAGTCCTGGAGCTTGGAGAGCCTTTGGAACAGAATGCAGACAGATGTGTGGGGAGTGCAGATGGAAGGAACCCACCACCCCTGCTTAAGGGAGGAGCAATGGAGGAATAACCATACAGTTGGAGGAGGCCTAAAAGGCCATTGGGTCCAACCCTCTGCTCACTGAAGGACTCAAGTCTCCCATCTAGATTCCACCTAGGTCTGACCCTGCTTAGCTTCCACGATTAGGCAGGATCAGGCACTTCAGGCTACAGTGGTACCTTGGCTCACGAACTTAATCCGTTCCACAACTCTGGTTGTGGCCCAAATTGGATGTGACCCAAGTCAAATTTCCCCATAAGGTTCTATGTAAATATGGTTAATCCGGTCTGTAACTTTTTTTATCAGAAAAAAATGAAACAGAACAAAGTACTGTACAGTACAGTGGAGAACACTAACCTAGGTGTGGGGAGGAGGTTATTGTTTTGAGGGAGAGTCCCCCCCCCATAAGGACATTGGGGAGACCTCTTTCAGGGGTTTCCTCTCTTTGTCTCTTAGCTGCAGGGTCAATTTTGGTGAAAAATCTGTCTATAGTCACTTGTTTTTTCCTGCGCTGCATAACCCTCCGGAAATGAGACCACGTTATTGTTCATCAGATTCAACACCCCGTTCGTTAGTTATGTTGGGGTGGTGCTTCTCAAAGAAATCCTGGCACTCATTCCATTTTTTCATAATGGATTGTATCACATCACTGCTAACCTCCTCCCTGTCTTCCTCTTCCTCAGTGGAATCCTCCTCAGCAAGTGCCTCCTGCTGCTCACTCTGGAGTTCAGCAAGTTCTTCTGTCATCCGCTCCTCTATGTCTTCCCTGCATGAACGCAGCTGCAATCGTGGCCATCTCCCCAATCGGGGGTGGGGAGATGGCCGCAATCTTGGTTGCCACCCAATGCGGAGTTCGTGACCCAAGTCAAAATGTTCATGAAATTTTTGTTCGAGACCCGATTTGGTTGTGAACCAAGGTGTTTGTGAGCCGAGGCACCTCTGTATATGGAAGTGGACTGGGAACAAGGTCCTTGTCTTTTTCTGTACACGTTATTTGCCTGCCTGTGTTCCTCCTGCTGTTTGGCTCCCTTTGGTTTCCAGTAAGGCTGACTGACTGGTTTGGCTACTGGGACAGGGGATAGTGTTGCGAACTCAGGCAGTTAGATCAGTTCAAGGATAAAGGAGTTTGCCTTTGCAGAGAAGGAGGTGAGCCTTACCATGCTGGGGAAAGAGGTGAAGGGCAAAGAGGATGAAAATGATCGGAGGCACCATAGACTGAACAGGGAGAGCATTTAACTTCTCTTTCTAAATGAGTACCCGAGTATTAAGAACTGATACAATGAAGTGTCCCCAAAGGAAACCAGCTACAACCTCTGCATCCCTAGAGAAGCACTCAAGATATGCTCAAGCAACACATAGTCAAGATGTGGCCAAGCTTTGGCCAAGGCTCCGATTCTATGCACCCATGTTGGATTAAACTCCAGGTGTTCATCCCTTGGCAACTGAGTTCTGGGTTCAAATGTCACCAAAACAACCAAGGAAGAGGGTGCCCCTGGACTGTTTGTCATGGTGTAAGTAAGTGTTCATGTGAGAACTAGAACACATGCTTGCTCCTACTGCATTCCCTATAACCCACGGTTTCTTAACCATGGTGGATTGCTGCCAGTGTGTGAACTGGGTCAGTGAACAGTACAGTGGCATCCTAGTAAGCTATATAGGCAAGGAATATGTTACAGAAGCCAAGCGTTCAGATGGGTGAAACAAATGTTAGAATACTGGGAAGGGGCTATTGCTTAATGTTGACATCATGTAAACATGAGCTTATGTTTGGATGATTCCCATTTCTATTAAGGCACACACTCAGGCCAACTTGGTCAGTCTTTATTCCATATGGAAACTAATGGGAAATGAAGGCACCTTGGCTTATACCTCAAACTCCTCATATTCCAAGTAAGCCTCATCGAGGAACATTAGCAGACAAACTTGTTACTGCCTAATAATTCTTGTTCCTCTACAGTGTTGGAAAATACATGTGGTGCATTCAGGAATATTTTGGATTTTGCTAACAAATTTGAATATTTAGCATTTGCTAACAAATGAGGACAGTAGCAAACAGCAAACCCTTCACGAAGTAAGAAAGCCCTAAAGTAACTGACATGAATATATAATTGACACCACTCACAGTTTACCCCAGAGAAACATATATGATAGCACCCTAAAAGACCACATAACACCCACTGCATTAATACAATAAACTGTATTTTATTGCTTTAGCATCTTAGTCTCAAATTATCAGCCGAGGCGTACTAAAATAAAACTGCCCCTAAAATTTCTCTGTAAAATTCTTCATGGAAGTTATTCCTTAACAGAAAAAAACTCCAGTCCTTTTTATCTTGACAACACTGCCTGGTCCAACTACCATGGCAATATCACAGTAAAGAAAGTGAGAAAGCTGGTATCTGAAAAAGGCTTCAAACGTTATAAATAAACCTGGTAATACAGATGATGATTCTCAACAAGGAATATCAACCAGGAGAGATGCTGGAAAGCAAGAGCAGATCATGGCAGACTATGATGATCTGAGCATAAAATAATTCAGGTCTGCTAAATATATGGAACTGCTCAGAAGAAAAAGGTATACATCTGTGGATTCTGCAGATACTCTGTATTTTAGTTTCCTTTCCTGCAGCAGAATGAAAGAAAAAAAAACCACACAACTGATGGTCTATGAGCCATTGATTGGCTGTACTTGAAGCAACCATAATGTAATAGTGACGGCTTCTTCCTGGGCTCTGCAACTTGGTAGACCACGAGGCACCATTCTGGATTGGCAGAAGCATAATGGTGCTTTTTCTATAGGTCCCTAAGAATAGAAAACCAATCAGGCTCAAATTTGGGAGCATATTAAGTTTGGGATTAAATGAACAGTTGCGTCTTTGTCCAGGAAATACCGTGTGTATGTATTTCAACTAGGGCTATAGAGATGCTGTTAAATGTACTCTCTCTCTTTGGTGCACTGTCAGCTCCCTTTTGTTTCATTGTCTACTCATTGATGATACTGCACAAATTGTTTCATATGCATTTGTGCAAACTGAAACAGTGCAAACTGCATATTGTGAAAAATGTGCAAATCCTTCCAAATGCATGTCTTCATGCTTTAGCCTATGAGGGAAGTGCTCATTTTTGGTAAAATCAAAAAATGGTCTGCAAGTCCACATAACTTGAGAAGAGCTGATCTGCTGCAGAATCCACAGGTCAGAAATCTGAACTTATTTAAGCATGTTGAGAATTTTTCCAACACCCCTAATTTGAACTGCTCTTTGTTTTTGTGCATAGGCGGGTTCCTGTTGCATGGAATTAGTACAGGGTTAGTAGTTGGAGATTTAATGTATTATCCAGATGAACAAAGCAGAAGTCCTGAGTAAAATTTTGTATAAATGCATACCAGTCCCAAATTTCAGCAGCAAGGTCAAGGATATACATCAGTTGGCAGCTTGAGCTCCTTAAACGAGTAGAAGGCAATGTCTCCATTGTCTACTAGTGCAAAGACCACAGGGACGTCTCCACTTTGGTAAGTAAGCTGCTTCACTGCCCTGAGGGATGGGATCTGTTCATCAAACCTACAACGAGGAAAAATGCTTATCTTTATCCACAGTGAATGCACTACATTATCTAAAAGGCCACATGCATCCTGGGGCAGTATCACTTGGAAACAGGTCAGGGGACTTGTGTTCTCATGATCTAGTTGTCTGGTAGCAAAATCTTAGTTCCGTGTGCATGCTTTAAAAGCAGTGGGTTTCAAGTCCCAGTGGTTAGAGAGGACTCTGTGTATACCTCCAGCACTGTAGCCCTTTGAGGACTAGAGCTTTCAGTGGCTGGGACTGGTAGGGATCCCAAAATCCCAGCAGGTGGAGGGGACGGGGGCATGCAAGGTTCCTTCAGAACCAACAGCACTCCACCCTTCCACGGCCACATATGAAGAGGTTTCTGGGAACGCAATCCTGCTTTCAAACAAGGCACATACTCCCTACCTTTTTCAAGTCAAATGGCTTTTTTGACAGCTGCTCAGTGTCATCTCAGCAGTAGCTCAAGGCTGCATGAACCCAGTGTTACCCCAACAACCTGCTGGGTCTCTGCCCCAATCAAAGAGTGTCACTAGCAAGATAGGATTTGTGTGTCTCTTAAGGTTCTTCCCTTTCCAAACAGAAGCTAAGGATTTGTGTGTCTCTTAAGGTTCTTCCCTTTCCAAACAGAAGCTAAGGATTTGTGTGTCTCTTAAGGTTCCTCCCTTTCCAAACAGAAGCTAATATATAACAGAGTATGTAGATGAATGCCCATGGGCAGTAGGAAGTTGCCCAGATGGCATGGTATCTACTACTCCATTTCCCCACTGTAAACATTTCCTCCAGGTACACCAAGCTGTTGAGGCTATATTTGTTGTAAAAAGCCACACTGAGTGCAACACACAAAAGCTAAAACACTTTCAACTTTGAATGAAGGAGGTGGCAGCTCCTCTGTTAGCTGGCTTACAAGAGAAATTCCACACCAGGTTAAGATAGGCAGTTCTGCTAAATGATGAATCGAAGGAGTGCCTCATTACCTGCGAACACACATCCGGACACAAGGCCTCCCAGGGTCATTCTTCTTAAAGCTCGAAGCTGCATCTGCTTTATATACATCGAAATCAATCTTCAGGTCTGTGCAACTGTTCTGCAGGCTGTTGAGGAGGGAAAAATGGGAAAGCAAATCTATAGGTACAACATGATTTGGCAGGCTTTTCGGTGGAATTAAAGGAAAAGATGTGTTACACTAGGGTGTGGCTGGGACTTCTTGTAGGCATCAGAACCGGGACAAGGGACATGGCAGGATGCTGAAAGAGATAAACTACTGGAATCCACACTCTGGTCTATTCTCATTTCTGACAGTTTAACAACCATCACAAATATATTTCTTGCTCTTTCAACCATGCAGATCACTTTAAAAGTGATAGTTATGTTTCCTTGCAGCTCAAAGCCCCACTCCATCTCTCCAACCACTACACATAAGAAACTCCATTTGTGGAGCCAGAGTCAAGGACTAGATTCAGTCACACATGCCCAAACAGTAGGGCGTCCATCTGGGCATCATCCATCAGAAGCAGAATCAAAGGCTCAAGAATTTTAAGAGTTGAGGCATGGCCATCACCTAAAGCTGCAAGAGCATTCCTAGAAAGGATATGCATGCTGGAAAGGACTGGGGGTACGCATGTAAGTCTGACATGTAACTGAGATTTATCCCAATTCTATGGGAGGAAAAGGAAAGAAAAGACAACAGATTTATTAAGTGACACTGCATTTTGCCCAGGCAACTTGTGGCCCTCCAAAGTATTTAGGCGTAGAAGGATTGTTAGCTGTAGTTAAGAGGGCACTTGGAAACAGGTTGGATCTGAATGCTTTGCTTGCTGGACTGGGCCACTCACTATATGGTCCCTTGGTTGAGTCAGAACATGGGTTCTTCTGTAAGGATATGTCTGGCATGTCATGTATAGCATTCTTCTAAATCTGTTAGCTTCCACAGAACAGTTTCATTAAAATGTGGAATAAATATAAAGTATCTATACTATAATTGCTTATACCCCAGGACCACTGAGTAGTCGACCAGCTTTCTAGTTTGATACTTACCGAGATGCCTCATCCAGGATGTGTGAAGGCTGGAACACACTAATCTGTTGGAGGACATCAGCTTATGAAGAGAAAACAGGAGAGATCTGGATTAGAGGCATGTGGCATTGAAGCAAATTCTCTGTTCTGAGCAGTCAACTATTGTGGTGTACACCACTTTCAACAAGGTCTTGTGAATCTTCCACCACTTCTGCTGAGAGCAAGGGTGGGCAATTTGTGGATGTGCAGTTATTTTGGCCCAGAACCCATCATCCTTCACCACTGACTATGTAGGCTAGGACCGAGGAGAGTTGTGGGTCAAAACATCTGGAGAGGAAGAAATTGCTCCCCTCTGGCTTAAAGGATTTGCCAGGTAGAGCACATACTCTTTACAAACAGCGCCAAGATTATGTTGCAATAGAATGTAAATTCTGTATACAAAAATAAGTTGACAAATATGTATCTGTTTTCTTAAGTACAGGATGTTCTTCCACTTTAATTGTCCGAATAACAAAGGCATAAAAATGGATATGACAACAGGTAATAAAAAGGAAGAGAGTGCTGGAACCCCAAAGCAAGCTTTCCAGTGAGGCATGCCTGGGATGTTTTTTCTTTTGGGGCCAGGTTAAGACCGTCTTCTGCTTCCAGGGATTAGGCAGCATATAATGAAGTTTTTAATCGGGTCCTTTGATTTCTTATTATTGACTGTTAAAACTGTGTGTTTATGTGTGTGGGTATATGTGTGTTTATGGTGTCTGTTCATGTCTGTAAGGAAACTTATTATTTAGGAATGTATAAATGGAAACTTAATATATTTTTAGGAATGTAATCTTTCTAAAATGCCCAGAAAGCTTTGGCCATTGAGCAATACAGGAATGTAATGAATGAATATTAATGAAATTTATGAAGTTGTTGGGAAAAGAAGAAGCAGAAGTCCAGTTGCGTAACCCTGAATATAGTCAATTAGGCCCATACATCCCTGAGGATTAGTTGCAAAATAAAAGTGAGTCTGGATGTTAAGATCTGTTCCATTCCATGCTACTCTGTTTTGCAAGTGCAGAATATTTACCCAGCCCTGTATTTTAATGCAGCGCTACTGCTTGCAAAGCAAACATAGGAGCCATTCATAGCAAGGTGCAATCTCTGCCATGGCCCCAGGGCTTTCTGCAGAATCAGCTCATTGTGCAGCCTCCCTCACCTCTGCCATCTGCATTCTCATTTGCACACGCTATCAACACATCTTCCCTTAAGGCTTGACTTCAGCTGTGGGGATATTGCATTTTTCTAGGGCTGAAATAGGAAACTGCAGGCTTTTCACCCAGCCACTAAATTTAGTTCTAGGCAATTCTGTGGAAAGAAGTTGTGCCAGGAGTCCTCATCAGGAACCCTACCTGACTAGCAACAATCAACACCAGCCTTTTCCCAATGACGGCTGTTATAACCTCTTTTGTTTCTTCTAGTCTTGGCCAATTGTGTGTTGTTAATAAGTTCATCAACTTGAGATGCAACTGATAAAAGATGCCTCGGATTAGTTTCATATCCTCATGATCAGGGACAGCTGGGATGGGCAATCTGCAGCCCCTGGCCTAATTTTGTTTGCTAATTTTGAGGCTAGTTCAGTCCTCTTCTGGCAGGAGGGAGATGCAGAAGATGGTGTCATAATGAGGAGCGGGGGGGGGGGAGAAAAGAGAGGGTGCCCCCACCAGAAGATTCCTACCAAGGAAATGCAGCCCTTGATAGACAAAAAGGTTCTCTGCCCGCCCGCAGACCAGGAGCTAACAAAAGGATTCCCTCAACATGAAGCAAGCACAATTCTCATGTCACAGAAAACCTGGACAAGACTGGGCCATCCTAATCACTCTCTGTTCCTGCAAGGGGAAAAGTGGGTGGAGGGGGGAGAGGGGGAGAGGGGGAGGGGGGAGGGAGAGAGAGAGAGCGCGCGCGCGCGCACACCAGACAAGCCTGAATCTGACATTACATTGCTCTCTTTATTCTGGTTTTGTCATGAGTATAGCATTGTTTTGCATTGGGTCCACTGGACATTGTTCCTCGCAACTCCCATCTGCTCTAGCCAGCAATGCCAGTGGTGAGGAATAATGGGAGTTGCAGGTCAAACATCTGGAAGCCACATCCTGTCCACCTCTACCTATCAGAGGGAAGGGTTGCCTATATATATTTGAAGCCAAGCTTTATTTTTCCCTGTGAAGGTCAACTATCAAGCCCAACGTGAATTAAATAAGATCTCTTTCAAGGACAAAGCAGTCTAAGTAGCTTTATCTTCAAAAAAGAGCTGTCTCTCAAGAAGAAGGGCTCTCACCTTGTTAAACTGCCAGTATTCCCTAACATGAAGATACTTTTGCTAATTAGTAACAGGCAGCTCTGGCTTCATACAGGTTGGGATGACCCTTAGTTTGATACAAGCAAGCCTTTAATTAAGTAAGCGTATGTTGCTGACAGAGCTGGATGCCTTCATCTGCCCTTTATGCGTGAAGCCATGCCCACCGGTACCCCTAGCTATGATCCTGCCATGGTGCAGCTAGTAGCCCCCTGACAGAGGGGGCTGTCCATTCCATTCTCCCAAGGGAGTGTGCCCCCTTGCAGAGCAGAAGGGGCAACTGTCCCCTGCCACTCAGTTCAAAGTATTTCCACCACTATGCTGTGCACTGATAATTATGTCCTACCCTCTAATCACTAAAGATGCTGCTGCAGGCTCTATACATCCAGATACATTAAAATCCATGCATTTTAAAAACTAAATAGCCCTAAGGTGCACAAGTCTATGGTCCCCTTAGCATATATGCCAAGTTTCAGGTATCTAGGTTTCTCAATCCTTGTACTATGGTGCTGACAGACAGACACATCTTCTTTTAACATTATAGATACTTTATCCAGCCTTTCAGAAAACCAAAGATACCTGCATTTTTGTACCACTCAGCTATCTGGAGCACCAACTGAACTTAAGGACAGCAATTCAATCTGCGTGTAGGGCTTTCTGATCTGAAGTTCTGAGAGTCTAGGGTACCCCTTTCCTTGGGGAAGAGAAAAGCTGAACCATTCTCTTTGCCAGAAGGCCCATTACCTGTTGACAGCCCTTGTTCTGGCTTCACAAGAGGAGTGACTTCCTGTCCCCAGAGGTGAGCAGGGCAGGCTCTCGCCTTCCGCAGCCTCCTCCCTTCCAGAAGGGCCTTGTACTCTTGCCAGGTGGAGCAACGCCTGACCTCTTTGTCCTTGTTGATGCTGCTCTTGTACCGGCTCGCCCACTTCAGTTGCTCCCGCTCCTTGCGGGTGAGCTTCTCATGCTTCAGGTTGATCTTCCGCTGCCACCTGGTTGCATCAAACTCCCGTGCTGTTATGTTCTCTGGGAGTAGCCTCTTATCCGGCTCTGGCAGGATAAGTTGTAGGCAATCAGCACCCATGTTGGGGAAAACAATAGTGGTGAAGTCCCAACGGGAAGAGGTCTTGCTAGATCTCTCCTTCTCATCTTGAGTACCAGTGGGAGAGTCATCTTTTCTTGAGACACTGGATGATGGAACTGGCTCCACAAGAGCCTCTTTAGCATCAGATACCTCCATTCCTTCCCTGAGTGCACTATCTGATGATGGGGGACCAGAATCTTCATGATGCCTCCTGGCCCTTTTGGCTGACTCTTTGCATTCCTGAGATTCCTCAGATGCTTTCGATGTCTTGTCCTGCAACCTACCCAAACGCAAGAGAACTGAAATATGGCTTGACAATTTCTTTATGTGACAGCTTTTGCTATCACAGAATCATTAAAACACCTCATCAGAAAGGATCCATCTAGTCAACTGGCTTACCAAGTTACTTGATGCAAGAAATGTTGTATCTAGTTCCTGCACCTTTTAATGAAGGACACCAGCTCATAAAGCAAAAGGATAGGAGGTGGGGGTGAGGGATGGGGACCAAGAACAAATCCAATGCATTTCTCGGGACTCAAGAACCTGCCCACCTATGGTTAGCCTGCCAAGGGCATCTCTCCCAGTGTTTGCATGCTTTTACCGAGGGCTGGAACTCCTTTTCCTCTTGTGGTGGCTCCTCTCTTTACTTTGGCAGTGGCTGTCCAGATTCATCTGCCTCTCATAAGGTGTTGGAATGATGCTGCAGAATAGAAAGGGAAAAAAAGATCCAAAGAGATGGGGGACAGAGCAAAAATTCAACAGAACATCCAATTCAAAATCATTAACAGTGCTGAAGCAGCTACAAGCTGCACTAAAAAGCAAATGCTCTTTCTGCTTGGATATCACCTCTTCAGCTGATTTGTTCCCAAAACTATTGGAAATCAAAGAGGAAGTCAGGGAACAGCAGGCACTACGGTTCTAATGACCTGAAGGATGGCAAAGATGCATATTAATTTGGGAGGTACAGTCAGGCTGACCCTTAGGCAGGTGGCAGCTGCTGGGGGACCGGCTGCTGGGCAGCCTCATGGCTGTCGTCCTGAATTCCCCAGCCTTGATGTAAAGTCAGGATTATGTGCCACACCTTCTGTCCTGGGCCCTTTGAAAGAGCCTGCTGGTGATGGTTTCAACTGCTGGAGCAGCTGGCTTCACTTGGTGGGACAGTCAGGAAGCAAAACTTTTTGGGCTGGTCTCGGTAGCAAAGATGTTAAGAAGGGGAGGAGGAGGAAGCGTGCTTGGTTAAGGAGGAGCCAGAGAGAAATGAGAGCCATGGTGGGATGGGGACAAGGACCACTCTCAGATCGTTACCTTGGATGGAATCTCAGAACGATGTAACCCAGTCTCTTCAAGTGGCTGTACACCTTGAAACAGGGATGAGAAGCAAGGTGGCCATCTTAGAAAGGACACGACTGTGTCGTTTCTCCATCATGTGACCAATCTGGATTCGGCATTATCTGTGACTGAAAGCCATGCTACATAATACATGGTACACATGTGTGCCCTTCCCGGAGGATACACAAAAGAGGATGCTGAGACTAACCCCAGCATGACACATGCGCATCCCATGTTGTTACATGTTTGCATGCAAGCACATCACTTTTTAAAACACATTTTAAGAAACACCTTGTGAAGTGATCCTAGCTAATTTGCTTTGCAGCTTTCACAAAGAACAAACTAGGACATTGCCTCTGTGATCCTGTGCCCACTTACTTGGAGGTAAGGACCATTAAACACCATGGAACTTACTTCTGAATAGCTATACATAGGATTTCACTCTTTTGAAGATGTCAGAAAATCAGTGCTCCACATACTGTAGTACTTCTAAAAGCTAGAGATACTTATCCTTCTCACCTAAACATAAATCAGGCACAGTCATTGCTCAGTCAATCAGAAACGCCACCTATTTAGGAGCCCTTCTATCACCATCTATGCAAAGACTTTAACTTCCCACTATGGAGAAGAAAGGAATCGATGAATAGGCTTGGAGAGTAAACTGAGCTGCATTGTAAACCCTTTCTGAGTTAGAAGGGGCCAAGAAGGCCATCGGGTCCAACCCACTGCTGACGCAGGACACCAATTTACACCATCCCATAGGGGAACCATTATTTCTTCTGATAGTAATACTTCTATCAGTGCATCCCAAAATAGCACCTGCCCTTTTTGCAGCTGCATTGCATTGTTGGCTCATGTTTAGCCTGTTGTCCACAATACCTCCAAGGGCGTTTTCTTTTTCAGCTATATTGAGCCACGTATTCCCCATCTTGTAATGATGCAAGGTGGAGGATTTGGCATCCATCCCTACTGAATCTCATTTTGTTGCTTTTAGCCCACCCAGCATTCAAGTGTATCAAAATTGCCCTGGATCTTCATTCTGTCTTCCAAAGTGTTCCCTATTCCACCCTGTTTTGTATTGTCTGCAAATCTGATTATTCTTTCTTGTACTTCTGCATCTGTTTCATTAATACAGATGTTGAAGAGCACTGGGCTGAGGACTGAACCCTGTGGCACCCTGCTAATTACCTCCATCCATTTTGAGAAGTTGCCATTGATAAGCACTCTTTGTGTCTGATTTAGCAGCCAATTTTGGATCCATCTAATAGGCTTTCTACCTAGTCCACTTTTTGCTAGTTAGCTTATCAGGATGTCATGGGGCACTCTCACAAAAGCTTTGCTAAAATCGAGATAGATTATGTCCACAGTGTTTTTGCTGTCCATTTGGGAAGTTACCCAGTCAAAAAATGAGATTAAATTAGTCTGATAGGATTTATTCTTGATAAATCCATGTTGGATTTTACTAATCACTGCATGTGCTTTTTTCCAGGGATTGATGTCAGACTGACTGGTCTGTAGTTCCCCAGTTCATCTCTCCCCCACTCCCCCACCTTTATTTTGAAGATGGGAACAAAGTTAGCCCTTCTCTAGTCATCTGGCACTTCTGTTTTCCATGATTTGTCAAAGATAATAGACAGTGGTTCTGAGAGTTCCTCCGCCAGCTCTTTTAAGCCACTGTCTTAGATCAACGACAAGTCCATGGACAAACTAGGAAAACACTAACCTCCTTAATCCAAATTCAGCATGCTGACCACTGGTCTGTCTGGATGATCCAGCAGTGCCTAGGCTCGCATGCACATGGAAGAGACAGAGTCAAGTGCCCACCATTATCCCCCAAAGGCTAGCAAGCAAGCTATACTGGACCCTATTGGACCTCTGCCTCTATCCCTCTGTCAACGTGCTCCATCCTTTTATGGTAGGGCAACTTGTAAACTACTAGGCATTTTACCTGTAACTCCCATCAGCCCTAGATAGCATAGCCAATGGTAAAGAAAGGTGAAAGTTAAGGAGCCAAAATAGCAGGAGGACTACAAGTTGCCCTGTGCTACTTTCTGGAAAGCCAAGAGTACATCATACTCCTGACAAGAGCACTATATTCCTTGCAAGAAAAAGCCTGGGCTGGCAAGACTAAAGTTGTTTAACTTAATTCTAGGTCATTACCAAAGCTGTTTAATAAGCAGTCCAGCTTCAAATCCTGGTGGTATACATGCATTCTTCAATGCCAGAGTAACTGCAGCTCCAAATTATATGGTGACTCAGGACTGTTTGCTTTGGCTTGCTTTGGCCTAGCAGGCAACTCCCAATTTCAGAGGACTGCCAGATAACCCTCCAGTTACTGGAGGAACTGACAACTTCTCCTGCCCAGGCTGCGACAATCCCAAATGTTGGAGCAGCGCTGGCTGAAGCATTTTAGGATTCACTACTAAAGATGTGAAATGGGGGCTTTCGATACTTTTTCACCGACTAGAGTTAATTGCAGTAAATCCTAATACATACCTGGTACTTCAGAAGGCTGACCAGCTTCTGGGATACCAGGTTTTCATAGGCTTCCTGGATGGACATAGGTAAGTCTTTGTAAAACAGGTGAACAGATCCCTACAAGACAGAGGGTGAAAGTTAAGGCATTTCAGCCTGTGCAAAACCAGCTCCACCAATCACACTGTCATTCCCTATGGCCACAGGAGCCAGTCAATGCCAGCCCACCACTTAGGAGGTGATGCCAACTACTTTCCGTATGTTCAGAGCCATCACCCTGCTATTTTGGCCATGCTGGAATGTGCTATAATATCCAGTAGATCATTTTAAGTGCATTCCTCTCTATCAACAAGTGAGAGATTATGTTTCCATGTATTCTATGCACGTTCTTTCCCCACATCCCAATACTGTGTTCCAGATAATTATATATATCCGCTTAATGTATGTGGTTTCATAGTTTGGAACCTTTCCACAAAGTGCTAAAGGACCAAGGGAAAGCGATTCACTATATAAATCCCACTCCCTCCCCGCTTCCTCTTTCTATATATATCACCCATATAATTCATCAGCCTCCAAGTTTGGTCTGCTTACACATTCCAGAAGATACAGAGCTTCTTCTGGCAGAAGATACTGCTTTCCATTTTCTGCAAACCCCATTGTTTGCCAGAATTTCCCCTGCTGACAACAACAAAACAAGTGTTAGTTGTTGGGATTATCTCTGGCCCATGAACAAGTCTTGCCCCTTTAGAAATGTTTCCAAGAGGGTGAGACAAGACTCAACTCTTGGACTTTCCCCAGCTTGCCTTCCCTTTGAGATACAGCAATTGCACCGCCAACAGACTCAGGGCTGCAGGAGGAGGAGAACCTGACGGCTTTGGTCCAGCATATTAATTACAGGGGGAGTCCACCATTTTGGAAAGGCAATATAAGTTTTTGATGTGTGCAAGGGGCATGTGATTTCCCCCACATCTCTTTTTAAGCTTCCCCCACCTGCTTACTGATCCTCCGCTTAGATTTCTGCACCATGGCGCACGAGAGCACCTGAGTCTCCAGCTTTGTGCTGCTCAGATTCCTCAGGCTGCCTGTCCAAATTCAGTGCTTGGATTATTGCAAGGGTGCCATGGAGGGCCAACCCCCCTTAGCTACAGTCTTTGGAACAGTAGGGGGAATGATTTAGGCATACCTAGGAAGAGTCGGGTGGGGGGCTCATAGATTCCACTAAGTGCTCCTCATCTCTTCCCCTACCCCACCATCTGAGCACTGTGTTGGCCTGTCCCATCCAGAAAAACAGCTCTCCAAGGAGTACTCCAGATTCCAAACTTTACCCTGAGTAATGCAATGATTGCTTCAAAACACAACGGGACAAAAGCAATTTCTAGACCAAACAGTGCTAGAGAAAGATGATTAAATGTTAAGTCATACAAAGCTACCCACATCACAAAACGAAGCTCAGTGTTGGCTTTCTGAAGGGAAGCAGGGGTCCTGCTGGAGTTTCTTGCAGCTACAAGCAACATGCTCTGTGACAGTGAAGAGTGAAAAGAGAGATAGCAGGAAGTGCTAGTAAAAAAGAGACTGTGCCACTTACAGCAGGTGATTTCAGCTCCACAAGACCCTCCTGAGGCTTCCATTCAGCCTTCACTAGACTTCCCCTACAAAAGAATTTGTATGCTCCTTATCCTGTTTTCTTAACTGAAAAAAGGTTAAGAAACAATTTTCATCGTCACTGAAAGCACAACTTTCTCACCCTCTGCAAATAGGTAAAGGAAAAGCTCTTGCCATATAAAACTCCTACTATGTTTGCATTCAACCTTACCTTGCTACATACATAATAAAAGGCAAAGGATGCTTTCCCCCATCCTCTGGAGCCATTCTGTGTCCATACAGAGAAAGCTTAAGATGATTTGGGGAGAAGCCTTTCATTTTTGCTGATAGCATGACAGTGAGATAAAGTCCTGTTTCTTTGCTTCACTACATCATGGATGTGAAGTTTGGATCTGAAGTGACATCACTATGCATATGCCACGTGAATTAATTAATCCATTTTTGCTGCAGTGCAAAGTGCAACAACCCAAAGTTAACCTAACAACTAAGTATAAGTTAACTTACCTGGAGAGCACCAGGCTGGGGAAGTCTTGTTTAAGATAAAGACTCTTCTTCCAGCCCTGTTACCAGAACCATGGAAAAAACATAGCAAACTGCCTTATACTGACTCAAACCAGGGGCCCATCTAGCACAGTATTATCAGCACTGACTGGCAGCTGCTCTCCAGGGTTTGAGGAGGGAGTTCCCCCCCTTATCTGGAGATGCCGGGGGCTAAACCTGGAACACCCTGCATGCAGTGTGTCTGCCTACCACTTTGCTACAGGCCAAGCACTATACCAGGCAAGCTTCCTGCTGCTGCTTTCACGAAATACATACAATCGCGCCACACGCTCCTCCTCCAGAAGTCGCCAGTGCGCTTCTCGACCCTGACGCAGTCTTTCCTCCTGCTCTTCCGATCCATCAGGGATGAAGTCCTTCTGCCCATGAGAGCGCTGAGGGATCTTGTGATCACGTGTGCGGGCTGCAAGCAGTTCTTCTGCGCTGCAGCCAGAGGGGAAAAGCAGTGTCATTCCAAACCCAGCTCATCAACAGAGGAAGAGCCCTGCTGGATCAGGCCAAGCGCCTGTCTCATCTAGCATTTTTCTTCCCACTGGGGCCAACTATTGAATGCCCATGAGCAGGACAGGCCAGCAACGGCTTTCTTCCACCATTAAAGCTCAGTAACTTCTATTTATTTGTTTTTAAAGGATTTATACTGACATTCATTAAACATCTCATGATGGCTTACAAAAATATTTTTAAAACAATTAATTCAACAATAAAACACTATCCAGATGCATAGTGCATGATTGGGAGCCACTGACAGCTTTATCACCTGTTCAGCAAAAAAAGTCCTACAACTTCTAGCATGGATTTGTTTAAAGACATTATGATGCTGGCAATTTTTTTCCAATCCCTTTTCTAATGATTCCTAACACAGAATTCACCTTTTTCGCAACTGCCACAGGCTGGGCTAACATTCTAATGGAGCCATTTGCCACAATGGCAAGATCTCATTCCTGTCCTCTCACATCAGCTCTGACCCCATTTGTGTATATGTGGTTTGTATTTTTGCCCCAGTGTGTATCAGTTTACACTAGTAATACATTTTATCACTTTGCCATTTTATTGCATCTCCATCTTCTTTGGGGAGATCTTTGGGAACTCTTCTCAATCCCTTTCCGTTTTTGCCACCCTAAATATAAGTGCTAAACTTGAACAATTCAATGCTCTCCTCTAATTCCAAATAATGTATGAACAAGTTACAGAGCTTTGTAATACAGATCCTTGGGAGAGTTGTACTTCTTACTATGAGAGAACCATCCATTTATTCCTAATTTCTACTTCCTGTTCTTTAAGCAGTTAACAATCTATAGAAGGATCTGTTCTCATATCTCATGAGTGCGAAGTTTGCTTATTCTGGTTCCTGACTCCTAGCTGAGCAGATCAGAGGTAGCTGCCCCAGCAGGTGTAGGGACTCTGGCATACAAGCAGCCAAGCTATGGGAACTCTGGGGAGAAATGACCATGCCTTACTTGAATTCTCAATAATAAAGGAAGAGACAGCATCAGGAAGGTTAAAGTGATGAATGAACTGAAGCTAGTGAGGGGAGGTCTTTTTCAAGAAAGGTCTTTTTCAGTTGCACCCAAGACAAAAGACGGACAAAAGAGAAGGAAGTTCAACTACTCAGCATGGATGGAACAATGATAACAGATGACAAGGAAAAGACAGAAGTGCTCATCTCCTACTTGGCTCAGTCTTCTCCCAAAAGAACAACCACCTTCTGATGAAGGTGTAGTACAAGCTGAAGAGGCAGAATGGCAGCCCGAGACTGACAGGCAAATGGTCAAGGATCTTCTAATTGGGCTAAATGAGTTCAAACCCCCAGGGCCTGATAAACTTCACCCCAGAGTCATAAAAGATTTCTTCTAGAAGAAATCTCAGAACCACCATCTATAATTTTTGAGAATTCATGAAAGATAAGAGAAGTGCCAGATGACTGGAGAAGAGCTAATGTTGTCCCTATCTACAAGAAAGGGAAAAAAGATGAACCTGGGAACTATAGACAATCAGGCTGACATCAATTCCTGGAAAAATTCTAGAGCAAATTTTAAAACTAATAGTTCACAAACACCTTGATGACAATGCAGTAGTTACTAGAAGTCAACATGAATTTCCCAAGAACAAATCCTGCCAAACTAATCTAACTTCATTTTTTGACTGGGTAACCTCCCAAATGGACTGTGGGAATGCTGTGGACATAAAATATCTAGACCTTAGCAAAGCCCCTGACAAAGTTTCCCATAACAACCTGATTACCACAATAGCAAAAGGTGGACTAGATACTGCAACCATTAGGTGGATCCACAATTGCTTGCAAAATTGGTCTCAAAGAGTGCTCATCAATGACCCATTCTCAAACTGGGAGAGGTAACAAGTGGGGTACCACAGAGTTCTGTCCTGGGACCAGTACTGTTCAACATTTTAATTAATGATTTAGATGAGGGAGTACAAGGAAAGATAATTAAATTTGCAGATGACAAAAGCTGGATGGAATGGCAAATACCCTGGAAGACAGAGATAAGATACAGGGTGATCTCAATAGGTTAGAATGCTGGGCGGAGAACAACAGAATGAAATGCAAGAGGCACAAATGCCAAGTCCTCCACTTAGGAAAAAGAAATTAAATGCACCACTACAAGATGGGGAATATTTGGCTCAGCAATACTGCAAATGAGAAGGATCTTGGGGTTGAGTCAACAATGTGATGCAGCTGCAAAAAGGGAAAACACTATTTTGGGCTTCATTAACAGAAGTATCATTTCCAAAACATGCAAAGTACTAGTTCCCCTATACTCAGCATTAGTCACACCTCACCTAGAGTATTCTGTCCAGTTCTGGGCATCTAATTTAAAAAGAGATGCAGTAAAGCTAGAAAGGCTACAGAGGAGCACAACAAAGATGATTCAGGGGCTGGAGGCAACGCCCTGTGAGGAAAGTCTGAGTGAACTAGGCATGTTCAGTCATGGGTTGGCCATGACTAATTTACGTCTTACTCACTTAAAAAGTCTATATAGAACTAACAGTGCATACACCACCAGATATGTGCAACTTTAGGAAGATGCCTTATTATATAACAAGCGTGGGTACTCGAAACAAAGAGTACAAATGGAGGGGAGTACAAATGGGCCCAGCCCTCTTACCTTTACGACAGCCCCCAAGCTATGCTTGGCATGATCTGGCTAAAATCTGAGGGATCCAAAGGCCAGGATTAGGGGATACCATTAGGGATCAGTGCTGTAGTCAAGGTAGGCTCAGAGGTTTGCAGCACTGCCTTTCCTTTTATTAGGAGCACCGATGTCTTCTGCTGCCCACCCCAAGTGCTTCCTGTTTCCTCTGAGCTTCACTGCAATCCTGAAAGCAGTTTTGTGGGAGCAGGGATTAACTTTCCCAGAAACAATCCAGAATTGCAAACTGTTCTCCTTGTAATGCAAAGTATTTTGGGTGACCTGGTCTTGAACAGACAATTAGGATCCATTATCTCTACAAAAGACCTGCTCCAGGTAGAAATGAAATCTGAGATGAGAGCCAGTGTGGTGGTTCGAGCATTGGACTGTAGATCTGAAAGATCAGAGCTCTAGTCCCCACTAGGCTATGAAGCTGATTGGGTGGCTTTGGGCCAGTCCAGGCTTTTAGCCGTAGCTACTTCGCAAGTGGTTGTTGTTGTGAAAACAAAGCAGAGCCAAGTTGACTTGGATTCCTCACTAAAGGAAAAAAGGCGGGATTGTAATGTAAGAATACTAAGTGGCTTGCTTGATAAGGTTCCACACAGTGGCTTGCCTTTTCAAAACAACTTTTCTTGGGGTTGTCATGAATAACGCCTGCACTTCAACATTTACCCCTGCGTCAATGTTGGGGATCACCGTGAATCTCCCTTCCCTTTCCCCTTCCCGCAATAAGTGGAGCACGGTCTGGCGGAGGGAAGCACTGCCCTAATGTTGCCGGTTCAAACGCACTTCGGTGCAGTAAGTTCGGCTTCCGAGAGTCAGGCCTGCGCCAGCACGCTTCTGCGGGTGGTGGGCCCACCCGGCTGCAGCGAGCTCCCCGTCCCAAGCTGCACACGGACAGAACGGGACCCCGTTCTCCACTCGTGCCCACGTCCCCGGCTGCAGGCAGCAGCGGGGCGCTTCTTCGGGCACTTCCGGCACGATCTCAAGTTGTGTCGCCTCATCAAGGCGCTCGCTGCCCCACCCCGCACCCCGCGGGGCAGATCGGAGCAAGCGGCGGCCGCTTTAAACCCACTCTCGCCACCACGCCACGCACCTCCGCCCCGGGATACCTGAGCGGACGGGGGCCCGCGGAACACGGAACTTCGGACTCCATTGGAAGCACCACGTGTCTCCGCCCACCCGGCCCGCGAAGCTTTCTCGCTTCTCCCGCGGTCCTAGCGCCCTCAGGGCCTCGGCTTCCTCCGGGTCCTAATGCCCTCGTCTCTTCTCCCTCCTGCATATCTACCACACACAATAATAGCAGCTTCAGCTTCTGCAAAATGTTACGGAGTCAGGGACAAAGGACACCTAGAGTAATATGGGGGATTTTTTTCTGGCCAAACAGGAACCAGAGCCCAATCGGACCTGAGGTGTTAGATTGTGCCCGCGCCTTCCGGTAGCTTTTCCTTCAAAATATGTCAGGCAGCAGCATTAAGTACATAGCTTCGTCCTCCTCCAATTCTTATTATTATTCTTATTTATTTCGTTTTTTATAGCGCTCCACAGCTGATGCTTAATAGCGAAATGTGAAGTTTATCCACATCTAGTCTCAATGAGGCACTTGTGTGGCTTTTACAGCTTCACAAGCAGACAGACATTTTTATCACACTGTATCTTCGGGATGGAACTATCTCCACCTGTTGAATTGATAGTATATCACCCTATTAAAGGCAAAAATGCTCTATTATATAGGAGAATGTTTTTTTCTTGATAGCGTCTTGGCTGAATGCCTTTGGCAACGGTACACCCTAGACAGGCAAAAATTCAATGACTTTTTTCAAGCTATTTTACTGCCTAAGCAAACTTAGTTTTGTGCATCTTCTTCTGTGTGAGACCCTCATCCACCCCACACACATATATCAGGTGTTTCAAGCATGTGAGGCCCTATGTATATATTATTAGAGTGACCTTTATAGCCTCCATGTAAGGTAGGATCTCAGCCTCATATTACATACAGGAGCTTTGGACTGTAAAGTCATCTAATCAGTTGATAGCTGAAGTGAGCTTCAAACCAAGGGCTTCTGAGATTGTACACTGACTGCAGTACAGTCAATCAGAAACCCCACACTGAGTTCAATAGGTCCTTTTAGGAAAATGTGCATAAGATTGAAGCCTTAAACATTATCTTATACTGTATTTATTTGGTGCACTAATGCAAAATGGATTAATAAGGCACTGCACCTACCAGCTTTTTTTCCTGTAGCTCTTATACATCTTTAATAGCTTCGTGACCCTAGAAATGTGACTGGTGAATCCCTACCATAAGGTGAGGCAGCAGAGAAATCTCCACATGTTGCTATTAGGGGTGTCCCTGGCACACATATTCTGCCAAATTACACATCAGGGTGTGAGGGTGTAACTTATCTATAGTGCCAGATGTAACCCATCCATTGCACGAACCTCTACACCTGGAGTGGGCAACCTGCAGCCCTTCAGATGTTATGGACTACAGCTCCCACAATCCTTAATCATGAGCTATGCTAATTAGGAATGATGAACAAGACAAAGCATCTGGAGGGCCATAAGTTGTCCATACTTCTCTAGAAAGAAGGTGAAGCAGTGGCAAAATGAGGCAGAAACGCCTTCAGTATTCTCCATCCTTCCACCAGCTTCTTGGTATTGTACATCTGCATGTTTTCATTAGTGAATTGCAGGTCATTTGGGGCCTTCAGCATGAGAAAGATTTAAAAAGCTAGACCATTTTTGTAGCAAAATATGCTGCTTCATACTGCTGTTAAAATCAATGGCAAATATCCCAGAATTCTCTTGTGACATGGCTATGTTATAAAACATTGCCGAATTTACTTCCAGCAATCCACAGGATACAGATCTTCAAATCACACTGAGCACTTTCAAAGAAGCACTTCTTTATGGCTCTCTCACACACACATGTTGAAAGACCCATGAATGGCAGTCTTCAATAATATTCTGAAAAATAATGGCCCACTTGAAAGTAGCACGCTGGCTTCCGCCTGTTCCTTGTGTGAATTTCATTAGTGTGTTGCTGGCAGAGGCATACATTTTAAACAAGACTTTGCTGCCAAGCATGCCCACCCATTGCAGATGGGCTAACTGCTCTTGCAAATTTGCCCTAACTCTGGACCCCTTCTAGAAGTCTGTGGAATAACCCTGGAGCAATTTATTTATCGGCTGTAGCAGCCAAATCCATCACACTACAGTTAAAAGCTCCTTCATGGATCACTGCCTTGTCATGGCGAAGGGGCTTACGTAGCTCAATGAAGCTATGAGCTATGCTGTGCAGGGTCACCCAAGATGGACAGGTCATAGCAGAGAGCTCTGACAAAACGTGATCCACTGGAGAAGGAAATGGCAACCCACTCCAGTATCTTTGCCATGAAAACCCCAGT